>NW_003852558.1:1076244-1096126 GCF_000181295.1 Otolemur garnettii | reverse complement strand
ACCCAGGGTATCAGAGTTGGGTTAGGATTGTGGGGATGTGAGGGAAAAGCAGGGGACCACTGTGGACTCCCTGAGCTTGGGTGGGGACAGGTCTGCTGCCGGGCATGGGGCCTCCCGCTGGGGCTGCACAGGTGCAGAAGCTGGGAGGACTCACTTCCTTCTTTCCCTTCTTCTCTCCCTAGTTCTGTGTTTTCTCTCCTCCTCTCACCTTTCTGTCTTTTGTCTTCTTTCTTCTCCTTTTCCCCTTCTCTCTCTTTTCTATTTTTTCCTTTATTCTTTTCTATTTTCTTCATTATTGCTCTCCCTTTCATTATAAAAATATTATCTTTACTGTATAGTTTCTATTACCTCACTTTTTTTTTTTAACTGTTGCCCCCCCCTTCCCAATTTCTGAATTTCGTCCTGGCCCTTTTTCCTCTCACACAGTTGTTCTTTTTTCTTTTCTTTTTCCTTTTTTTTAAAATTTTTTTTTTGAGAGACAGTCTCACTTTTTTCCCCAGGCTAGAGTGCTGTGGCATCAGCCTAGCTCACAGCAACCTCAAAGTCCTGGTTCAGGCAATCCTTCTGCTTCAGTCCTGAGTAGCTGTGTAGTCCTGTGTGTGTGGTAGGCTCTTACCACAGTGCCCGGCTAATTTGGGGCATAGCGACTGGGTCTTACTCTGGCTCAGGCTGGTCTCCTGAGTTCAAGTAATTTTCCTGCCTCGACCTCCCAGAGTGCTAGGATTATAGGCATGAACTCCCGCACCCAGCTATCACACAGTTTTTTAATTGCAAACAAACCTGCTTGCCAAAAGCTTGCAGTTCCTTCTCTACCCATCTGCACACACACAAATCTTTATCCAGTTTGGTTCTGGGGACACTGTTACAGCCTCATTTCACCCCTTGATAGTATGCTGTGAATTTAGAAATGGAGATATTTAGACAGATATTAAGCCAAGGCTGGAAAACGCTGCTCTGAGTACTTCGGCAACCTGTCTTCAGTGTAATTCTCCCTTTTCTAGTCCCTGCCTTTATAACTACCTCTGCATTCAACAAGGAGAGGACGAGGCGAGCTGCATCTCCACAGTGGTCCACTCACACAGAGGATGCCGGGTAATTTTCCTTAAAATGTTTTTTCAGGAGTATGGTCAGTTCTATCCAATAGTATCAACTGGGTTTAATTATGTTTTCTTCTGTTACTTGTTCTTTGACTTTGGATAAAATTTGACTCTTTATCACAGAGTTGGGAAAGTACTTGTCCCCTCACTGCTTATGTGGAGCTATCAAGATTTATTTATCTCTGAGGTGGGAACAAGAAGAAGCTATATAAAAGTGAGATGATGTTATTTTATCAGTCATGCTAAGGATCCCTGTCTTATAGTTTTTATGAAACTATACACTCTAGTACCACCTCTGTTCGGTGAATTTGAAGGTGGCACACACTTAGCTCAGAGGATTTCTTATCAGAACTTTAAGCCCTTCCCTGCTCACCTGAGATGCACGCTCCCGACATCAGATAAGGGGTACCAGATGGCTGCTTCATCAGATCCCCCCCCCCACATTGCCCCTCACTAGTCAGAAGACCTTGGATAAGTTGCATCACATCAATTTGTTCTTCTTAAGTCATGGGAATATTAATACCTACCGCATGAGATCAGTGTGAGAATTCAATGAGGAAATGGTTTCATCTGGTAGAACTTGATGAAACCTGCATGGTAGAATTTCCTACCTTAATAACTAAAGGTGCTAGTTTAGTTGCTAATAAATACATATTATTATTAAAGATCTTTGAAGCAGAGTCTCTGAACACTTTCCATTTAAGCTATTACAACTCAATAATTCTATGGATAATAAATTAGCCCATTTAAGTGAAAATGCAAATTTCTTCTGCAGCACTCAGGGTTTCCACTGTGTTTTATTTCCCCTAAAAAAAACTGGAAAATTGTGTTGCTTTTAAGTACAAGATTCTAAAACATTCCTGCCCGTCTGGGTGCTCCCCTGGGGCCTTCAGAGTCTGGTCACATATCACGTTAGCGTCTCTACCGCTCTGTATATGGTGACACTAACCTCTGTCACAGGAAAACACACCTCAGCTTCCAATTTACGCTTCCATCTGAGATGTCCAGTATATCTTTGATGCTTGACTTCATGTCACAACTCATCACCATTATCATGCCGTGAGCTGGGTGGGGAGTCCAGGGAAGAGCCCTGGGAACTTCCGTGGCGCAGAACAGTGCAGGTGCTGCCCTGTGTGTTGAGGGCTCCCATTTAGGGGTTCTTAGGTTAAAGCAAGCGCCCATTCTATTGATGCAATTCTTTAAAATATCAGCAAAGGCATCAAGGGCTAGTTTCCCATTAAAACATGGACTTTTATACACCATTTAATGGTTCGTAATTAAATGTAGGATTCCAAATCTCTGCACATTTATGTTGACCAGATAGTTCAATGAGGGATTAAAGAAGAACAAAAAGGGCCCTTGTGGTTGTCAGTCTCATGTTGTCACAGGCAGCAAAAGAGAAACCTTCAAGGCCTTCTGTGATGGATGCATAACCTGTGATGATGTGCGGCCTGCCTGGTCTGCCAGGTGCCATGGACATGGTGGGCTCCCACAGCTTCGGTCCACCTCTCACTACAGCACGTTCAATTGTTGCCTCTTTCGCCTTAGGTACTGTATGGAGTTCAAGACAGAGTCCTTGACTCCTCACTGTGCTCTGGAAAACCGGCCACTGACCCGATGGATGCAGTATCTCCGAGAGGGATACACAGTGTGTGTAGATTGTCAACCTCCAGCGATGAACGCTGTGAGCCTTCGCTGTTCTGGCGATGGCCTGGACTCTGACGGGTAAGGGGGAGAAATGGACTGGAGGTTTTTGTTACTCACTCTGAGAGATCTGTCCTCTCCATGTCCCAAACTGCTGACTAGGATGTAACATATCAAGAACTCAAAACAGTAAGTGAGAACTGTCTGTCTGGCCCTCCAGGACTCCAGGGTACCCTGCAGAACTCAGAGGACATATACCAGCGATGAATGGGTCAGTTCTGATGTTGCAGTTTAGCTCAAGCTCCCACATGACCATCCAAAATCTGATTGCTCTCAAGCACCGTTCTGAAGACCACTAGAATCAGAATCTCTTGGGATGGAGATTTTAAATATGCAGATTCCCTAGCCCCACTCAGACCAAGTGAATCAGACTATTTGGAGGTATATTTTTCGTCATCTTTTAGGTCAGGGGTCAGACAACGTTTTCTGAAAAGGGCCAGAGAGTAGGTCTGACTTACAAAGCACAGAACCAGCCATAGATGCCGTAACCTTGGCTTTGTTCTAACAAAACTTCATTTAGGGCGGTACCTGTGGCTCAGTGGGTAGGGCGCTGGCTCCATATACTGAGGGTGGCAGGTTCAAACCCAGACCCAGCCAAACTGTAACAAAAAATAGCTGGGCATTGTGGCGGGCACCTGTAGTCCCAGCTACGCAGGAGGCTGAGGCAAGAGAATCACCTAAGCCCAAGAGCTGAGGTTGCTGTGAGTTGTGTTGCCACAGCACTCTACTGAGGGGGACAAAGTGAGACTGTCTCTCAAAAAAAAAAACAAAACTACAGTTAGAGACATGAAAATTTGAACTTCATATAATTTTTATGTGTCACAAAATATTATTCTTTTGATTTTAACTTACAGCCTAGACAAAAAGAGGGGGTAGCCTGGCTTTGACAGATAAGGGGTGATAGCTTCTTGGCCCTGTCATGGTGATTTGTGCAGGGAGCAAATGGTTTTCCAGAACCATTGCTCCAGGGAGCTTGTTCATAAAATCAGGAATGAGATAGTGGTGGGCTCAGCTTTGCAGGGTAACAGTTTTATAAAAATCTATAGTTCTTCTGAAAGACTCAACCCTCACACTTTTTACCTTTTTGGAAATCTATCCCAGCCCTTTCCTTATTTACCATTTAAGTCTAATCAGACCACTCATAATGTCTTCTAAAGAAGAGAAGAGTTAACTTTGTGCTGGGCAGTTTGGGTCACACATGGATTATGGTTTTAACACATGAACTGCCATGTAATTTGTATTTAACTCATGATAGTTCTGAGCCTGGGCCTTAGTGAAGCCTGTATAACTCCCAAGTCTCTGGCTTGGGAACCAAGTAATAAAATACTACGGCTCAAGGGAAAAGATTTTGTCTAGGGTGGCAGTCAATGTGTTAAGTACATCAGGTGGAACTGGTAAAAATATAGATTAAAAAGTAAAACATGAGCCTTTCCAGTTAATTATTATTCCTGTGGTATGTTTTAATATTTAATAACTTGAATTTAGATTTATTAGTCACTTGTGCCTAAAGGCCTCTGCTCAGCACACCATATGAACAGTAAAGTCAGTCAGGAATTCATATCAAATAGAATCTTAATATTTAGACTTAATATTTTTCTGAATACCTCATCCATATTTTGACTTTAAATGAATTCATAATTTAATTTGGACCCATAAAGAGGGTACTTAAACCCTGGCCGAGGTACTAGTGAGTTTAAAAATAATAATTTTAATAATCTGGCTTTGCTTTTTCACTTCTCCCATTTCTTTATTATGGAATCAAAGAGTTGGAACGGAGTAGAAGAGATTGTTTTGTTCAGATCCTCCTAATTTGAATATATACAAAAAAGTTGCTTGTGTAGCACTTTCGTGTTCAGATCAGCACTTGGGAAGAGCAAGTCCGGTCACCCCAAAGTACTCCCTCAACAAGAGGGCATCCTCAGGGTGGCACCTGTGGCTCAAGGAGTAGGGTGACAGCCCCATATACTAGAGGTGGTGGGTTCAAACCCAGACCTGGCCAAAAACTGCAAAAAAAAAAAAAAAAAACCAAGAGGGCATCCTCAACTGGGTATAACTGGTAATTTGCTTTGCCAGAACCTAAAGAAGGAAAAGTCCTTTTGTGATCATTTTTTAAAAGTTAATTTGTAATGCACTTTGAATGTATATAATCAACATATTTTTAAAAACTTCAATATATAATTCTGTAAATTGGAATTTTCTTCAGTTTGCTTTTAGTGTAACTAGTGTTTTCAAAATATCGTTTCAGAAATCAAACTCTCCATTGGCAAGCAATTGGCAATCCTCGATGTCAAGGAACTTGGAAAAAAGTGCGGAAAGTAGACCAATGTTCTTGTCCAGCTGTTCACAGTTTTATTTTTATATAGATTGTGATCGAAATGTTTCAAAATGCATTTGGAAACATGATAAAAACTATCAAGTCATGTTCAGTGCTTCCTAAACCTTCAAAAATTGCTTGGCCAAAGTCCCTGGATACATGTCCTTGTCATACTCTCAAGTAGAGAAACAAAGTTTAGGGGCCAATTCTTAAGGAACACTGTGTCTTCATTTTTGTTTTTACTAAGTCGAGGACTCACTCTAAAAGCTCCTGTGGTTTTATGTCTTTGATCCTCCATCTGGGGTCCTCTCATGCAGCAGGTGACCATGAGACACAGAATGTCTGTTTGCTAAATTAAAATTTTTATCAAATGTGGTCCATTTATTGGTACCAAAGTTATAATTTAAGGGTATCTATGCTTTGAATCCTGCAGTCTTTCTTTCTATTCTATAATCCTTTAAAAATTTCTCACTTTTAGGTCAGGCACGGTGGCTTACACCTGTAATCCTAGCACTCTGGGAGGCCAGGGGGTGGATTGCCTGAGCTCACAGGTTCGAGACCAGCCTAAGCTAGACTGAGACCACCATCCCTAAAAATTAGCTGGGCATCGTGGCAGCTAATAGTCCCAGCTATTGGGAGACTGAGGCAAGAGAATCACTTGAGTTCAAGAGTCTGAGGTTGCTGTGAGATATGATGCCACAGCACTGTACCGAGGGTGACAAAGTAAGACTCTGTCTCAGAGAAAAAAAATAAATTCTCACTTTAAAAAATGTACACAGATATTTGGGTCAGGGACAGGGGCTCACACTTGTAATTCTAGCACTTTGGGAGGCTGAGATAGGAGAATTGCTGGAGGCCCAGAGTTCAAGACCAGCTTAGGCAATATAATGAGACTCCATCTCTACAAAAAAAAAAAAAAAATAGAAAAAATTAGCTGGACATGGTAGCATGTGCCTGTAGTCCCAGCTACATGGGAGGCTGAAGTGGGAGGATTGTTTGAGCCTCTGAGTTTGAGATCGCAGTGAGCTATGAGATTGCAGTGACCCAGATTGGGTGTTAGGGCAAGACTTCATCTCTGACAACAACCAGAAAAAATGTATACAGATATATGTACATGCTCATGCATGTATTTCCCATATATGAATTCATAAATGCAGAAATAATAATTTCAAGCAAATTTTCATAAATAATTTTACATAGGGAAAGTTGTTTAAATTTTTGGTAAGCATTTTGTAATAAAAAAGCAACTACACTAAGAAAAAGTTCTTTTTTAAAGAAGAAATTTTCTTTGGTTAATTAAAAAAGATCAAAAGCTCATTCTAGGTCAATAGTTCTTTTAAATGTTATGATTTTCATGAAGAGAACTTTTGGCATCAATGAATGAAACAATTGTTTTCATTGTGAAAATTCTCCCATCATTTGCATCTGAGATTATTCCCAAGGCTTAAAGCCTGAAGCTGAATAAAATAAATAAGATAATCTTTGAGTTGCTATAAACTTGCTACTATTTGTCTACAGCAAACATTTTCTAGTGTTCAGGCAGAGGTATAGGTTACAGAAGGCAAGGATTTCATTCCGAATGCTATGATGTTACACGCAGAGAAAGAAACGTTAGTGTCCTTATTTTATGATTGGAAAATCAGTGAGCTAGAGGAAAAGAGGTATGTTTCAGGATCTGGGGTCAGCTGGACCCCAGATGGACCCACATGGGGGTCAGCAACAGAGCCAGATCTGGGCTCCTCAGGCAGGACTACTTGGCCATGAGACGCCTGACTATGCCAAGGACTGAGCTGCAAAGGCTTTTCTGTCTCATTTCTGAAGTGCATTTTCAATTCAGGATATTTCTTTGGAGCAATGAGTCCTGAGATTTCAACTACATCAGAACTTCTGTAAGTCCTCCACCCAAAGGACTGAACAAGCTAGTCGACATGCAGAGGATGTTGGAATGAGGCCCACAGTACTGATGTGGGCATGTGGTGCGTGTCCAGTCTATGAAAATAAGGTCAGCTTAAGGAGGTGGTCCATGTAGGGAGGCGGTCAATGGCATATGAGGTTCCATGGCATAAGAAATTCCTTTGGTTTCGATTGTATAACATAGTCTTCACTAACCAATGACTTAGTAAAATACGTATTTCTTCGTCCTTGTCATCTAATGACAGAATGACAATAGTAAATGACAAACTTTAAGTTTGGGAAGGAAAAGTCCCCTAGAATCAATCCTAAGAGTAGCAGTATTTCTGACTGTGTCTTCATGCAAGTGTCAAAGTCGGTTTTGTGGAAAATTGGGCTCTTTGGAAATGAATAATACAAAGTTTGAGTCTCACCAAGGCTGGTAACTTTAAGTTTATTGTTAACATTTTATTACTATTTCTAACATTTATAAAGCAAGAATTTTGAACACAGGTCTGGGCAATTTCCAATGTTACTTAAAATTTCTATACCAGTAACTAAAGTTTCTGTTCACATTTAAAAGCTCATTTCTTGTTTGACTAGAAAATAACCCAAATTTTGTGAACTGGTCAGAGAATGAATAAAATTTCAACAAAAACAAAACAAAGAAATCCTTCAGAGTTGATAAGTGTAGGAAAAATGACTTCTAACAGTAGTAAAGCCATGATGTATTTATGGTTCCAATATGTGTTATAACATTTACCATAACTGACTTGTATAAAATCAATTTTTCACCTGATATGTTTAATTTTTGGTGCCTGGCCACTAATGACTTTCACATTGAAGTTACATTTTTGTTATTTCTATTCTTGAGGAAATTTCATAGGCTAGAAGACTTAACTACTCAATAATGATTTTGAAAAGCTTGTTATTAATTCTAGCAAAGCCCAAGGAAACAGTTTAGAACTGAATCATGTAGTCCAAGTGATTAATGAAGAACCAAAAGCTTTTATTTTCAAAGCTAAAGATCAAAGTATTTAAGATCTTGGCATTCTTTTTTAATGAGTACCTTAGTTTAGGGTCCTTTCTGCAGGCACTTTACAATGATTTACAGACTCTAGGATCATTTAATAGACTGATTTTCAAAAGTGCACATGGAAAGTAATTTGAACAAAAATAAATATACCTATAAGGAAAGAAAGGGAAAGAAATTAGGGATAATGACCATGTAGAAAAGTTAAAGAAAAATAGAAACAGGAATAAGATGAACTATAATCACAGTACTCTTTTTACTCTTTTTTCTTTTGAGACAGAGTCTCACTATGTTGCCCTCAGTAGAGTGCTGTGACATCACAGCTCACAGCTACCTCAAACTCTTGGGCTTAAGCAATTCTCTTGTCAGCCTCCCAAGTAGCTGGGACTACAGAACTCCCAGTATTTTTTTTTTTTTTGAGGTGTCATTGCTTAGCAGGCCCAGAGTGGGTTCGAACCCACCAGACCTGGTGTATGTGGCCAGCGCCCTTACCATCGAGCTACAGGCACTGAGCCTAATCACGGTATTCTTTAGAGTATTGCTTTGGTTGTTGCTAGTGGAGAGTGTTACAATTGAGCATAACTAGCAATAGAAAGCATTTAAATTGTCTGGTTCTCTTCTGACATAAAAATTTTAATTAGTTGTCTTTTCTAGCTATGCACAAAAAATGATGTCAATAAAACTGGTTTCTGCCCACTGAGAATATTCTAATGAAGTTTCATGGAAACAATCACAAGTTGGCTTAGAATGCAAAGATCTGGGGAACTTGGCCTCTGAGGTCTAGGCAATCCAATGATGAGCATTGTGAAGGAGAAGTAAAACTTCTAGGTCAAAGTGGCAGATAGAGACATATGTTTGCTCTCTGTCCTCTCTCAAATCCCTCTGAGGTTACCAGATTCACAAATGAGAATAAGTCCACAACATATGTGTGAAATGAGGTGCGTGGAATCAGCCCCAAGATAAAAAGTAAATGAGAATCTGCTGATGGTGAACAGAACGAAGGGACCAGAAGAAGGTGGAGTTGGAAGCGAGAACCATTCTTCCTGGGGTGGGAGGTCCCACTGAGCATCTGAGAAAATGAGTAAAAAAAATTTCACCCCCAGAGATGAATCTGGGAAATTAAAAGTCAAGGGAGAAAAGACCATAAACCCTTTCAGAGAAGAAAACAGATCACCTGTAAAGAAACAGGTGTCCCCATGAGAACACAACAGTCTACATCCGTGGATGCTCAGAGTCTAGGAAGTAAAGCCTCCAACCTCTGAGGGAAAATGATGTGAAACTAGTAATTTATAGCAGCCACTTTATTTATTACTAACAAAGTGTGGAGGCACAATACAGACTTGCAGAGGTATAAGGATTCAGAAGCTTCATTAAAAGGTCCTAAATAAGACCTTCCTTTTCAGTCAAAGATGGCAGGTTGAACACATGTATTTAGGTCCCAATTCCCAATTCACTTATAGGTACGGGGATTTTAACCCACCTCCCCCCAAAAACCCACATACAGAGTAGCCATAAAGTTTGTGTGCAATTTTAATAGCTGCCTACTTTAAATTGCACACAAACTTTATGTGTGCCACTCTGTGTAATGATAAAAAGGTCAAGAGACCCGTTGTTGGGCAGCATGTCAACAGCCTGATGGAAGGCTTCTGGAGGGGTCGCCAGCCTGGAAATGTCAATCTGCATCCCGACTGGCGACCCCCAGTTCCCTTTGCCATGTGCTCTGAGAATGCCAAAACCACAGGGAATATATGGCTACAGGTGTTGACATTTGAGGAAAACCACAAACAAAGATGAGAGAAACAAAAGCCAAGAAGAAACAAGGAAGGAATTTAACAAAACTTAGAGGAAATAATGCCAGGAGCAGAAGAGATGCTCTGTCTCACCCCACACAAAGTTTGTTAAATTCCTCTCTGAGGAAACGGATTGTCTAAGAGCAATGACTACAGGTGTTGACAGGTGAGGGTCCCCCAATGAAAGGGCCAAGTGTCTGTATGAGCACTGTACACACACACCCTTATCCTGATATCTTGGTCAGTTTATGCTACTAACCCCAGAAGCCTATAGACTGGCTGGCTTCAACAACAAATATTTATTTCTTATTTCTCATAGTTCTGGAGGCTGGGAAGTCCAGTATTAAGGTCTCAGCAGATCTGGTGTCTGATGAGGGTTCTTTTCCTGTTTTGCAGGTGGATGACTTCTTACTATCCTCACAAGGCAAGGGGAGACAGAGAGAGGAGGTGGGAAGAGAGGGAAGAGAGGGGAGAGAGGAAGAGAGGGAGGACAGGGGAGACAGAGAGAGAGGAGGAGGGAAGAGAGGGAAGAGAGGGGAGAGAGGAGGAAGAGAGGGAAGACAGGAGAGCAAAAGACGGGGGTAGAATACAAGTGCAGGGAAAGCTCTCTCCTGACTCTTCTTGAGGGCTCTCCCCTCACTCTCATCATGAGAGCTCTACCCTCATGAACTCAGTACCTCCCATCTCCAAATAGCATCACATTAGGGATAAATACATCACGTACACTCTGTGGGGCCACAAACATGCAGCATTTGCTGTGCCACATCGGTGCTCTCAGAGCTCCAATTAGCCTTTTCTTTCTGACTTATAAGTATAAATGCACAGCTTATCACAACCAGACATTGGAGGAAAACCACTAACAAGAACAAGAGAAATAAAAATTCAGGAGAAACAAAGAAGGAACGTAACAAAACTTAAGAGAAAATAATGCCAGGATCAGAAGAGATGAAATGATACCAATCACGAAAGAACAACAAGATGTCCTAAAAAAGAAACACATATAGAACTAGAAGCTCTTGGATATCTAAAAGTTTGGTTGTCATATGTAAATGTTATGAAATTTTGGAAGATAAAGATTACTGACATTTTCCCCAGAAAGTTTACCAAAAAAAAAAAGATTAAAGAGACAGAAATTAGGAGACAAAATATAAGGAAATTACAGAATCAAAAAGTTCCAACATCTGAATAATGAGAGTTCTCCAAAGCCCATTGAATGTCGGGATCGGTATTTGTTTATTTATTTATTTATTTTAAGGCTCCCACCAAGGTACATTTCTGTGAAATTCCGGATTGTTAGATAGGAAAATATAAAATCTTTCAGAGAGAAAAAAGTAGGTCACATGCAAAGACTCCGTCATTAGAATTGTACCAGATGATTTATTTAAAGCAACATTTGAAGCTAGAAGGAAGCAGAGCAATGCCTTTGAAATTCAGAAAGAAAACATTTTCCAAACTAAAATTGGATACGCAGTAAAATGATTGATCAAATGTGAAGACAGAATATTTTCAGATACACAACAAAGAAAAATTTTCTATTCTATGTGCCTTTTCTAAGAAGACGCAGGGGGAGAAGCTGTTCCATCTAAGTAGGAATGTAAGTAAACCAAACCAGAGGGTCCAGGAAGTAGGGAACACGACCAGGGAGAGACAGCTGGGATCCCCCAGCTCAGATAAAGGGTAGGGTAAGCTTGACAGCTTACAGCAGGCCCTGGGAGCAGGAGAAGCCATGCTACAAGAAAACAATGCAATCGACATAACGCTCGGCATCTTTCAGTGTGTTCAGAGATTTTCAATATGGTCAGAGGATTTGGAGATGCATAAGTGAGGGTACAAAGAAACTACACAGCTCAGGTGAAAATAATGGAATTACAGAATTAATTCATAATTATAGAATTAATTAATAATAGAATTACAGAATAATGTAATTATAGAATTAATAGAATTATAGAATTCCATATATTATTCTATTAATATAATTCATAATTATAGAATTAATAATAAAATTACAGAATAATGTAATTATAGAATTAATAGAATTATAGAATTCTGTATATTATTATATTAATATAATTCTATTATAGAATTCTATATATATAATTCTATATATTCATATATTCTATGAATATGATTCATAATTATAGAATTAATAATAGAATTACAGAATAATATAATTACGGAATTACAATAATATAAACAATGACCACTAATTTAACCAAAAACTGTCATAAATAAGCTGAAAGAACTAGGAAGGAGAAGCACACAGGTGTGTATACGTGTCGGGTGTGGCCCAGGGGAGCATGAAAGAGACCTAACCCCTCACCCTACTCAGTGGAAGGTCAGCAACAAAATCTCTCAAACTGAAAAATAAGGAACAGCAGCAAGGCTGGGTATGGTGGCTCACACCTGTAATCCTGGCACTCTGGGAGGCTGAGATGGAGCGGATCCCTTGAGCTTAGGAGCTCGAGACCAGCCTGAGCAAGAGTGAGACCCTATCTCTACAAAAAATTGAAAAATTAGCCAGGTGTTGTGGTAGGCACCTATAGTCCCAGCTCCTCAGGAGGCTGAGGCAGGAAGATCACTTGAGCCAATGAGTTTGAGGTTGCTGTGAGCTAGGCTGACACCACAACACTCTAGTCTGGGCAACACAGTAAGACTCCAGAACAAAAGACGACAAGAAAGCAGACAGCAGCAGGAGCATGTTTTTTAATGGATATAGAGATCAATACCTGAAAAAAAAGGATAGACGAATCATGAATAGGGGCCGTTCTGAGGCAGGTGGATTGCTTGAGCTCAGGAGTTTGAGATCAATCTGAGCCAGAGTGAGACCCCGTCTCTAAAAATAGACAGGGAAGCAGCCTAAATGTTCATCAACCCATGGATAGATAAACAAAATGTGGTATGTGTATACCATGGAATACTATGCAGCCAGAAAAAGAGGGAGACTTTACATCTTTTATGTTTACCTGGATGGAGCTGAATGTACTGTTCTTAGTAAAGTATCTCAAGAATGGGGAAAAAAGTATCCAATGCACTCAATACTATTATGAAACCAATATAGATATGCTTACATATTCCTAGGAATGATAAAACACAAAGATAGTCCAGAAAGAAAGAGGGGAAAGGAGGGAGAGGGGAAGGAAGGGGGGAGAGTAAGTGGAGGGTATTTGGTGGGATTTCACCTAATGTACACAATGAAAGGGGACATTTCGAAAACAACTAAGAGTATATTATAAATGTCTTACCACAAAAAATAAGTTAAGTAAGGTGGTTATATTAATTAGTTTGATTTAAGCATATCAAATCATCGTATTGTACCCCATAAATGTATACAGTTATGATTTAATAAAAATTAAGTTAAATAAATAAATAATAAAAATAGCTGAGAGTTGTGGTGGGTCCCTGTAGTCCCAGCTGTTTGGGAGGCTAAGGCAAAGGAATCATTTGAGCCCAGGAGTTTGAGGTTGCTGTGAGCTGTGATGCCACAGTACTCTACTGAGAGTGACAAAATGAGACTGTCTCAAAAAAAAAAAAAAGGTTGGATTTGTCCCAACCCAGAAGCATGATGTAATGGCTGCATCAGACAGTCCATCTCCTATGGCAGAATTTGAGGACATAGATTTTGAAGATTTTGTTGTGATGGATGAGAAGGTGCCAGCCTATAATGAACCTGACCCAGAAGCTATTTACCAAATGATATTGACGAAAGTACAGACCGGTGTAAAAGTGTATGAAGCAGCTGAAGAAGTGGAAGAAGCAAGAGAGGATGGGACAGACATTGCAGAGACTCCGAAAGAAGAGGATGTCAGGCATCTGATGATGCAGTTTGTCATTGGTTGTGGAAAAATGCCCCAGTATGGCCAGTGGTAGCCAGTGTTGAGAGTGCTTTCTTCACTTTGTAATAAGAATAAAAACAGACTAAGATTGACTCTTTTTCCTTTCTTTTTTGAGACAGAGTTTCACTTTGTCACCCTTGGTAGAGTACTGTGGCATCACAGCTCACAGCAACCTCCAACTCCTGGGCTTAGGCGATTCTCTTGCCTCAGCCTCCCGAGTAGCTGGGACTACAGGCACCTGCCACAATGACCGGCTGCTTTTTGTTGCAGTTTGGCCGGGGCCAGGTTCAAACCCACCACCGTTGGTATATGGGTCTGGTGCCCTACCCACTGAGCCATAGGTGCCACCCTTCTTTTGTGTGTGTGTGTTTTTATAATTTTTATTTGATGTATCTGACAGTCACCAGTTAGTTCTCATCCACATTGACTGCAGATTTTTGAAAGTGGTAACAGGTACATAGGCAACCAAAGTGTACAGTTTGTTTGGGGAATCTTCACCTTCATTATGTTTTCTGGCAACCACACACAGTTACATTATGGGACATTCCTTATGCCTTTGTCCCAGACAGCTTTGTTGAGCCTGGTATCCATGCACACATCTGGAGTCCTCACCTCTTTCATGGCAAGTTTCCAGATTTCTTTGAGTGCCCAAGGGGCATGCTTTCTGAAGCTCACTCCACGGATACACTGTGAATATTGATAGTATATTCTTGAGTCACCACCTTGTTGATGGCAGACTGGCTCTTCTTCCTGCCCTTCTTCTCCCCACCCTTCTTTGTAGGAGCCATTCTGCTAGACCCAAGCTGGAAAGAAAGAACGGGAGGGATTGTGGGAGGAGGAAAGGGCTGACTCTTTTTTCAGAAAGAATGATTAAACCATGAGAAAATAGTAAGTGCACTGATTTTGTATGATACTACATTTTGATTGTGTATGACTGCATATGATGTTCTGTAATAAAGCTGTACAGGGAAGTGTGTGTACATGGTACGGTAGGCAGGGTTCCTTACGTTGCCCATCTCCATGTGGTGAGCAGTTTGTTCCAGCCCCGCAGTGGCCAACTTACAGAGGCCGTCCTGTGTTTAGAATGGCAACGGGGAGGGCCACCAGACCACATAAAACTGAGAACCATTGAGGGTTAACACCCTAAAAAGTAGGACAGAGAGGGGCAGAAGCCCTTCTTTCATTTAATGCCATTCTTTACCCCTTTATTATTATTTTCTAAATGTTAGGATACAAAGAATGACCTGGAAAGATCAGACTTGTATAGAGGGAAGCTGAATGAGGCCCAGTTTGCCTCTGTGCTCCTGCCGTGCTTTGTACACACGTAGCACTTAATGGGCCAGACTGTGCCACAATTCAGATCCCCTGAGATGTACTAAGTGTCAGACGCATGTTTAACCTACTTCCTTTTCCAAATTCCAAATTTATAACACAGAGATAATGTTCTATCAGAACTACTCATCATATGACTTCTTTGAATAACAACTCATCAAAGTTACTGCTGTTTTAACCAATGGGGAGTGGTAGAAAAACTTGGGATTAGAGACAGAAATTTGCTTGATGCTGCTGCCAACTGATCACTAACCAGACAGAGGAAAAAGCATCTCTGAAATAATGAAAAAATCCACTTTAGTCATAGACTGAGGACTTCCATGCATTCTACTGCCCTGTGCAGCTGCAGAGCCCCACTGGTATTGAGACCACTGATCAGGCTTCTTTTTTTCTTCTTTTTTTGAGACAGAGTCTCACTCTGTCACCCTGGGTAGAGTGTCATGGTGTCATTATAGCTCACAGCAACCTCAAACTCTTGGGCTTGAGCAATCCTCTTACCTCAGCCTCCTGAGTAGCTGGGACACAGGTATGTTCCACAATGTCTGGCTAGTTTTTTCTATTTCTAGTAGAGACAGGTCTCACTTTTCCTCAGGCTGCTATCAAACTCCTGAGCTCAAGGGATCCTCCCTCCTTGGTCTCCCAGAGTGCTAAGATTACAGGTATGAGCCACTATGCCGGGCCTTGCCCTGGGCTTTTTCATGAGTGCATCCACTTGAACAGAGTAAAGGGAAAGAGGATTCTGCCTGAATAATGAAATGTTTTAATTGTGGAATATCAGCAAATAAATAAATGTTCTGTTATTTGCCAAGTCGATTTTGGGTAAGTCAAAATAACTGAAGCTTGATTCCTCATCTGTGACATGCAATTCACAATACTGTTCTGCTTACTCATCAGGACTTTGTAAGAATTGAATGAGACCATCCATGCAAAGCAAAGCCCTACACAAATTTATAAAGGGTAAGATGGACTCAAGGGCTCATGTTGAAAGGAAGAAATAATAATTTTCTCTTTAAATAATTATCTCTCTGGGGTGGTGCCTGTGGCTCAGTGGGTAGGGTGCCAGCCCCATATACTGAGGGTGGTGGGTTCAAACGTGGTCCGGCCAAACTGCAACAAAAAATAGCCAAGCATTGTGGCGGGTGCCTGTAGTCTCAGCTACTGGGGAGGCTGAGGCAAGAGAATCGCCTAAGCCCAGGAGTTGGAGGTTGCTGTGAGCTGTCATACCACAGCACTCTACCGAGGGTAATAGAGACTGTCTCTACAAAAATAAAAAATAATTATCTCTTGTAAATAACACAAAAACACTGGAAAATTATTACTCCTTGAGTTGCAGATCATATAAAATATCACATTGCTTTACTCAAATTGCCTTCCATTTTTGCTCTCTCAAGACAGGATAGATTTAAAAGAACAATTGCTTTAACATTAAAAGTGCAGTATTTTGACATATGAAGAGGTGGAGGGGGGTAAGTTGGATAAACTAAAAGCAACTTACATGCCGGTTATCAATTAAACAGCAAAAATCTGTGGTTTTTTTTTTTTTTTTTTAAGAGACAGAGTCTCACTTTGTCACCCTCAGTACAGTGCTGTGGTGTCACACCTCACAGCAACCTCCAGCTTGGGCTTAGGCAATTCTCTTGCCTCAGCCTCCCAAGTAGCTGGGACTACAGGTGCCCACCACAACGCCCGGCTATTTTTTGTTGTTGTTGCAGTATGGCCGGGCCGGGTTTGAACCCGCCAACCCTCAGTGTATGGGGCCAGAGTCTTACTCACTGAGCCACAGGTGTTGCCCACCTGTTGGGCATTTATTTAACTTTTCGAAAATGTTGAAGTTTGGCTAATTTTATAGTTTGATGAGCCACTCATTTGCTTATTCCTTCATTTCTATATAGAAATAAATATATTTACTGACTCATTTCCTTATTCATTCATTTCTGTATAGAAATATATTTACTGGCTGCCCATCAAAAAATAAAAATTAAATGGCTCTCAGCTCCAAATCTATCCTTCTTTGCCCTGTTTTGTAATACCTAGACATGGACTGGACTCTGTAAACACCTCTCGACATAACTGCTAAGCTTTATTGATGAAGAAGGCTCTGGAGTGACAGTAACGGGGACCATTCCCTTCCAGTTCTGATTCTCCGTCATCACCATGTGGTTGAGGTGGGAGCATGCAGATTAGTCCCAGTTACACCAGGCCACCTCCCCACCCACCCACACATCATGGCAGCTGTTATCCCAGATAAGCCCCAGCCACACCCTCTGGCCAGTTTCTTCCCTGGCAACATGCTGTGCTCAGCAGTAGACCTCCTCTTTGAAGAGGTCTCAATTTTAGCTTTGGAGCAAGTGGGGCCCTTCTACACTCCATACTTCCTTTCTTGTCCTCTCTTCATCATCAAAGGGGCCAGAAGTCAAGCCCAAGGCCAGATTGAGGTGGGAATAATTGTTAGATTATTGCCTCAGAAAGCCCTTCCCCCCACCCCCCAAAGTCCCTTCCTGCCCTTAAAGTTACAACTCCTTCCCTAGCACAGGCAGTGGCCCGCTTACCTCATCACCCTGGTACAATTTCCTGCTGCCCACCCCTAATAGCTCTTTCAGCTGGAGGAATAACTCCTTGTTGGTTATCCCACCAGCCCATCACCATTGTAAAACTCCCCTATATAAGAACATGCCCCCCCATATCTCTCTCTCTCTCCTCCTTCTGCCTTCTTTCTCTGCTCTCTTTTCTCTCCCTTCCCCCTCGCTCTTCTCTACTCTCTCTCTCTCTCCTCTTCCCCACTCTCTCCTTATCTTTCTCTCCTCCTCGTGCTGCTCTGCAGCCTCCCTCCCCCCACCAATAAAGACCTTCCAGACAAGCCTTGGTGGTCTGAGAATTCTCTGTGGGTCAAGTGCCTCTCTTTCAATAAGTAAATGAGAACAGGGGAACATTATATCCTTAGTGGGATATTAAACCAGAAGTTATCCAAATCCCCCTCTCCACAAGGTCTGTGGGAACATTGTATTGGGCTTATCTAGTAAGTGGTGGCCAGTCAGCTATCCTGTGCAATTTGCAGCCCAAATTCTCATTACCAGGTTGGTAATGTGAAAAACCAACCTGTTAATGTAGTTTAAAAGTGGCTCCAAGGAGACCAAGGTGGGTGGATCACTTCAGCTCACGAGTCTGACCTGCCTGAATAAGAAGAGCAAGATCCATCTCTACTAAAATGTAGAAAAACTAACGGGGTGCTGTGGGGGTGCTACTTGAGAGACTGAGGCAAGAAGGTCGCTCAAGTCCAAGAGCTTGAGGTTGCTATGATTTAGGATGACATCATGGCAATCTACACAGGGTGACAGAATGTGACTCTTGTCTCCAAGGGAAAAAAAGGTTCCAGGCAGGGTGCCTGTAGCTCAGTCGTTAGGGTGCCTGTAGCTCAGTCGTTAGGGTGCCAGCCACATACACCAGAGCTGGCAGGTTTGAATTCAGCCTGGCACTGCCAAATGACAACAATGACAACCAAAAAATAGCCGGGTGTTATGGTGGGCGTCTGTCGTCTCAGGTACTTGGGAGGCTGAGGCAAGAGAGTCGCTTAAGCCTAAGAATTTGAGGTTGCTGTGAGCTGTGACGCTACAGCATTCTACTGAGAGCGACATAGTGAGACTGTCTCAAAAAGGTTCCAAACTTGGAAACTTCCAAATGTGGGGGGCGGGGGTGAGAGGGGAGAGGGGAGAGATTTAAAAGAAATTCCCAGATTCATGAAGTACAATTTTTAACAGGATACAAAATCTAGAACTCAACACCAGGGGTCAGCAAAACACAGCCATATCAACTCAGTTAAATATTGTGTATGGCGAATTCCAGGCAGAGTACACAAAGATTATAGCCCCTGGGATGAAGCCGAAAATATTTACTATCTGGCTCTTACAGAGTTTGCCTGCCCCTCCTTGGGCTTAGATCATTAACACTTTTTTTTCTTTTTCTTTTTCTTTGCAGTTTTTGACAGGGGCTGGGTTTGAACCCACCACCTCCAGCATATGGGGCAGGTGCCCTACTCCTCCACAGGTGCCGCCCCAGATCATTAACATTTAACGCAATTATTGATGTGGTTGGATTTAGTATACCATCTTATTTTTTCCATTTGTCCCTGTGGTGGTTTTGTTTTTGCTTCCCTCCTGTTTGGGGGATTGAGTAATTTTTAGTATTCCATTTTAATTTCTCCATTATGTATTTTTTAATTCATTTATTTATGTGTACTTTTAAAAAATAGTTGCTCTAGTGATTACAATATTCATACCTAACTTGTCATGGTATCATTTCTAATGCTACACGTGAATAATCTGTTCTCATTTATTTTCACAACTTCATTAATTTTTGCAATTCAAATGCTCACCAATAGTACAACAAATGATATAATCATATAATGGATTATGGTGTAGAAACAAAAATAAGCTACAGCTACATACAATCTGAATTGTACAAACATAAGTAGGATGAAAGAGAAAATGGTAAACAATATGTACAGCATTTCATTTGATTTCCTTGAATGTCATGAGTCCAAAAGAACAGAACAAAAGATACTCTCCTAGGCTTTGCAGATGGGCTTTTGGCCAGGCACCTACAACTCTGCCTTAGCCTTCACCTCCTGCTTACATGAACATAAAGATCAGTTAGAGGTGCAGGGATAGGTCTCTTCTGAAATGGGTGTGGACTTACAGTCTCCCTAACATACAAGAGAGCCCTACCAATCTTTCTCCCCAGAACTTTGCTTCCCAGCGTTTTGGTCTGTTTACTGCATGCCCCATCTGCTGAACCTGGCCCCAGGGAGATGCAGAGCATCTTGAAAAGCTTTTGAAAAATGCTGCTTGTGAGGTTGGTACAGCCTAGAGAGGGCAAAACAAAGGCAAACCCCT
>NW_003852558.1:1074889-1075420 GCF_000181295.1 Otolemur garnettii | reverse complement strand
GTATTTCTTACAGCTGCATGTGATCCTTCAATTATCTCAATAAAAATTCAAATTTTAAAAAAGTAATCTGGGCCAAGCACGGTGGCTCACATCTGTAATCCTAGTACTCTGGGAGGCTGAGGTGGAAGAATCACCTTAGCTTTGGAATTCAAGACCAGGCTGAGCAAGAGCGAGACCTTGTCTCTAATAGCAATAGAAAAATTAGCCAGGCATAGTAGTGCACACCTGTAGTCCCAGCAACTCAAGAGGCTGAAGCAGAAGGATCTCTTGTGTCCATAAGTCTGAGGCTGCAGTGAGTTAGGCTGACAACACTAAATTATACCCCAACCAGCAGAGGAAGACTTTGTCCCAAATAAAGGAAAACAATTCAGAAGATTCAGGTTGGAGATGAAGTTTTAAGAATATATTACCCTATTTATCTTGTTTATAATTTTCTTTTTATGTTCCACAAGTTACATATAAAAATCCTTCAATGTAGAAAGTTCAGAACCAGAAAAAAATCTGTTTTTAATTAAAAAGAAAAAAAAAAAC
>NW_003852558.1:1072969-1073697 GCF_000181295.1 Otolemur garnettii | reverse complement strand
CTGTCTGAGCTAATCAGTTTTAGTTTCTTCATAGTCCTCCATCTGTCTTTTAACATAACGCTTGTGCGATTTTTGAATTTATAATGTAATAGTATTTTAGACCATTTTCCCTCTCCATATTTCTTCACCCCAGATCTCAAATTCTTGTCTTCTTCCCAAAGCCATGCCTTTAAAAAAAGCAGAAGTTATTTATAGAAACAGTTTGTTAAAAAGAATATATCTAGTATAAATGTAGCTTTTTAAAAATCAAGATAATGCTTACAGTTTCTTAAAGATAGAAGAATTTCTCTATATATTTCTTAGATTTTTTATAAGATGTCATATTTATCATGATAACATTTTTAAGGGTCATTACTATTACTGTCCATTTTATATAAGTTCAGCTTGCCAAGATCAGACAGCTAGAAAGTGATAGCTACACACCAACTCAATGTGACATTAAGCCCACACTGTCTCTTTAGATGCTTTTCTTCAACTATTAATGGACTGATATTTACTAATCCTCCATCTCTATCAAACAGAATTTATGAATGTTAGTACTCCATTAATGAACTCAGTGAAAACCCTATTCTGCTTATATTGAAGAAGTGTCATATACGTACATACAACTCAAATCTTCTCTAAAACAGATTTCTTTTTTTCTTTTGAGAGCGAGCCTCAAGCTGTCGCCCTGGGTAGAGTGCCGTGACCCCATAGCTCACAGCAACCTCCAACTCCTGGGCTTAAGC
>NW_003852558.1:1071122-1072100 GCF_000181295.1 Otolemur garnettii | reverse complement strand
AAGAGACAAAAACAAGGATACTAGAGGTACTTTTAGCCTCTAACACCTACAGCTTTAGCAATCAATAAACACAGCTTAACAATCAGCCTCATGCTCAAGGGTCATTTATCTCAGTTCCTTGTACTTGATACGTTACGTCCAGCTATCAACAAAAAGATTAAAAACATGCTAGCTAAAAGGCCAAAAATAGTCTTAAGAGACAAAGCAAGCCTCGGAACCATAATATAGGTAAAAGGGGTACATAATCAGTGCCAACTGAACAAGGACCTGAGTAAGCAGGTCACAGGCACTTTACCTACAGATATCTTAAGGCCTGAGGTATATACTCTTTCAAAGTAAGAACACACCCTGAGGTGCACACACAGAGATGGTAGGTCTAAGATTAACAAAAGTATCCCAAAGACAAGTAGTGTCTATCTGTAGAAAGCAAATCAAAAGTAGGAACTGTTTGCTACGTTCATTGGGGGAGAAATACAGCTCCAAATAACCTTCAATTACAAGAGATATCCCTACTAGCCTGCCAGCTGCAATACCTCAGTATGAGCCATTTGCAAATTTGCTTCTGCAAAGGGGCAAAAAAAGGGCTGGACATGGTGGCTCATGCCTATAATTTTAGCATTTTGGAAAATGAGACTGGGAGGATGGGTTGAAGGCAAAAGCTCAAGATTAGTCTGGGCAACATAGTAATTAAACATAGACACTGTCTCTACAAAAATTTTAAATTAGTCTTAGTTACCCTAGAGACTGACCCAGGATAATCATTTTAACCCAGGAGTTTGAAGTTATAGTAAGCTAAGAGCACACCACTGTACTCCATACTCCAGACTGGGTGAAAGAGCTAGACCACGTCTCTTTAAAAACAGAAGGCTGGGGGCAATGGCTCACATCTATAATCCTAGCACTCTGGATTGGGTGGACTGCTTGAGTTCAGTACTTCAAGACCAGCCTGAGCAGGAATGAGAGCCCCCTCGCTACTAA
>NW_003852558.1:1049480-1067117 GCF_000181295.1 Otolemur garnettii | reverse complement strand
ACAAAAGCAACTGATTTGTGGACATTGATTTTATATCCTGAGACATTACTGTATTTTTTGATGACTTCCAAGAGTCTTGTGGTTGATCTTTGGGGTTCTCCAGGTATAAGATCATATCATTAGCAAAAAGGGAGAGTTTAACCACCTCTGCTCCCATTTGAATGCCCTTTACTGATATTATTTCTTGTGAAGAACATTTATCTAAACCTCAATAAGTCCTTCACTTTCCTTTCTAAAATTAAATGCAGACACGTTTTCAAGTAATATATATAACCTGATCACATTTTTCTAAATTTTTATTTTATTTGCTTTCAATTTATGCATTCTTTTATTGAGGCAGTCCATCTAGCAGTTAAGGAATGGGCTCTGGAATGAGAATGTCTGATTTCTAATCCTGGCTCTGGTTCTGTTTATATACTGTGAAAATGAAGGCATTTTACTTCTTTTTGTCTCAGCTTCCCTGTCTATAAGATGAGTATGATAAAAAGCATTGACCTCTTAACATTGAGAATTAAAAGAGTTTACATATAAAAAGCTTTTAATTCTAATACTGGTCATAATTTTGCTCAATGCTAGTGAGTTTCCTACATAGAAGGAATCTGAGTAATTTTGTTTATACTTATAGCACCACTACTGAATAGCAATCATTTCCCCAACTTGATCTGCAATACTAACATCAAGCGCCGTGTATCAGATGTCTATATATGCTCCATTATACTCCTATGGGGCCAGTGTCATTGACAAATTACTGAAGTGTCATTATGTAGCACATGATTGTATTTGAAGCTGTCAAATACAGAGAGAGCACCTGGGTACTATTTAAGTAAACTGAATTTTTTAAAGAATGTTCATATTACTGATATCTAATAAAAAGTCAAGAAACATGCTAAAATTCATAAGATTTTATAGATTCCACAGCTACAGTCATTGGTAAGCTGCTCTGCAAAGAGGTTATGATCTTCATCAAAGTTGAATAACTGATATACCATGTAGATTAGAGCATGAACAAACTAATGTCTCCTTTTCTTCCAATTTGGACTGTGAAATTAGAAGTCCAGAAAAATATTCCAATTATTCTAGTCTAGAATTATGATTTGTAGCTGTCTTGCAGCAACAGATATATAAAAACAATTCTAGGCCAGACATGGTGGCTCACACCTATGATCCTAGCACTCTGGGTAGCTGAGAAGGATGGATTGCCTGACCTCAGGAGTTTGCAACCAGACTGAGTGAGAACCCATCTCTACAAAAAAAGAAAAAAAGTAGGCATCTGCCTGTAGTTCCAGCTACTTGGGAGGCAGGAGGATTGCTTGAGCCCAAGAGTTTGAGGTTGCTGTGAGCTATAACACAATGGCACTCTACCAAGGGTGACAAAGTGAGACTCTTCCCTCCAAAAAAAAAAAAGAAACCAAACCAAAACCCATGCTGGAATTCCAACATTAGGCAAATAACTTCAGAGCTTCAGTTTTCTCACTTTAAAATCAAAGTGATAATAACTATGACTATAAATGTTTTAGAGCTATATTTCATATATTAGCTAGTCGTGTGCATGTCATCAGCTATCAGGTATGAATAAAATTGTTCAATAATATTCACTGCAGCCCTACTATATGCCTGGCATCAAGTCAGTACCTTATGACTATACAATAAATCTAATTTCAGGCCAGGCACGGTGGCTCACACCTGTAATCCTCTGGAAGTGCAAGCACTGTGGAAGGCCGAGGTAGGTAGATTACTTGAGCTCATGGATTCAAAACCAGCCTAAGTGAGACGCTGTCTCTACTAAAAAATTAAAAAAACTGAGGCAGCAGAATTGCTTGAGCCCAAGAGTTGGAGGTTGCTGAGAGCTATGATGTTACCATGACACTTTTCTCAGGGCGACAGCTTGAGACTGTCTCAAAAAAAAAAAAAAAAATCTACTTTCATTATAGCATTCATTATTTTTATTATGACCTAAAAATATTTAGGTTTGGATCTATAAGGTTTAAAAATCTCTGCATTTTCACTGCACCTACGATATTAATGTAGGATCAATAATAATTTAATACTTTTTAAACGAATATATACCTAAGATGGAACTTGCAATAAAATTATAATTGAAAATAATCATGGACTGCTCTTTTTTTTTTTTTTTAAATGGACCACTCACTCTTAAGAGCACTTTTTCTTTCTGGGGTTTTGTTTTTTTTTTAAATCCAGCAATTCCTTTCATAAAATAACAAAGTTTAAATGCAATAAGTAGGATACAGATTCTCTATATAGTCACTCCTAATAATTCAGGGATTCTATATGAAAATTCATCTACCTACTAAAATTTGTCTAACTCCAAAATCAATCAATACAGCACTTTGAGGGTCACTGATGGACACATCCAAGGCAATGAAAACTTTTGAATCGTCAGACATGCACACTTCCATAGCTGAGACAAAACAGGGCAACGCTCTGCTTTGTTTCATCTCCCATACTAAAAACAAGTATCTTGGGCGGCTCCTGTGGCTCAAAGGAATAGGGCACCAGCCCCATATATGGAGGTGGTGGGTTCAAACCGGCCCTGGCAAAAAACTGCAAAAAATAAATAAATTAAAAAAAAAGAAAAAACAACAACAACAAGTATCTTTTTCTTGGTTTGTATAGTGACACACTTTTTGAATTTTTGTGCTTTTTTGTTTGCAATTTTACTGCCCCCACCTGTAGCACTGAAGTGTTACCTAGTGTTCTTAAGTGTAAAAGGCTGTATTTTTACAGAGAAAATATGTGTGTTACATAAACTTTAGTCAGGCCTGAGTTACGCATTGCTACTGGTAGTGATTAAATATTAATGAGTCAACCATATATAATAGAGTGTCTTAACAGAAACACACATAAACAAGGTTATGTATTGATCAGTTCACAAAAATGCTGTGATCAGAAGCTCATAGCAACTTAACCTCGCATTTCCCCTAGGAGCAATGATTCAGTATTTGCTAATTCAATGCTCTCAATTGTACTTTTCAGAAAACTAACTATAAACATGCATTCCTTAATGACAAGGATATGTTTGGAGAAATGCCTTCTTAGGTGATTTCAGTGTGTGACCGTCATAGCATGTACTTACACAAACATAGATGATATATGTACATACATTTTAACATGGAAAACCAGCACCACTACTGAATAGCAATCATTTCCCCAACTTGATCTGCAATATTAACATCAAGCGCCATGTATCAGATGTCTATATATGTTCCGTTATACTCCTATGGGGCCAGTGTCATTGACAAAATTACTGAAGTGTCATTATACAACACCTGATTGTGTTTGAAGCTGTCAAATATAGCTAAGTCAGTAAAACATATACCATAGTAAAAGAACACCAAGCTAGGCAGTTAGAATAGCGCATATTCTCAATTAATCACCACCTGAATTAACTCTGTGGCTTCTTTGTGCTTCTGTTTACTGAAGTATGTTTGCATGTTGTAGTGGTAAGGTCAACAGTTGGATCGTTTGGAGAGAAAACTCTTCACTTCTAAAACTACAATAAGAGTACTCACTTTGAAGAGTTCCTATTCTTTCTTTATTCTTATTAAGGTCTTGTTGCTGGTTTCCATATTTCAAATTAGATAAGAAGAGATTCTTGTGAGACCTAAACAGAACATGAAAGCTTGTGATTGGTTCCAGAAAGATTAGGAGAACTAAGACAACTCGTCACACAATCTGTCTTCATCTGCTCTAGGATTCTCTACCATAGCTCCCCATCTCTGGTACTCTTTCACTAGTGCCCATTTTAACTTTAAATTTCTTTTTTTTTCCTGAGAAAGTCTCACTTTGTCACCGTCAGTAGAGTGCTGTGGTGTCATAACTCACAGCAACCTCAAACTCTTAGGCTCAAGTGATTCTCTTGCCTCAGTCTCCCAAGTAGCTGGGACTACAGGCTCCAGCCATAATACCTGACTATTTTTTTAGAGATGGGATCTCACTCGAAACCTTAAAGTTTAAGCTTCTTAAAATTTCTGTTGTTAGACTTCCTTTCTTTCATGCCATCTACTCAGAAATCAAGAGCTTTCCTGAAAGGTAAGCCTGTTTGAAAATACAAGATATGGCATAATTTGACGATGCTGCAAGCTGGTGTTAGCTTTTTAATTTTATTAAGCAAAAAGCTAAGGCTCAAAAAGCAGTTTCCCTAAACTTGGAAAACTATATCAATTATCTCCACCTAAAAGGTAAGCTGTTTTAGCTATACTTTTATTCCCATAAATAGTCTATACCAACAGTTATCTCTTTCCATATTCTCTTCTCTCCCTCTCAAAACTTTCTATTGTATTTTCTGGATGCTCTTCACAATTCCTCCATCTGTTTGACTTATGTAAAATCTAGCACTTTCCCAAAGATTCCTCTGTGGCCCTCTCAGTAGAAACTGGTTTCATTGGACGGTGCCTGTGGCTCAAAGGAGTAGGGCACCAGACAAAAACTTCTCAGTGAGAAAAAAAAAAAAAAAGGTGGCGGGTTCAAACCCAGCCCTGGCCAAAAACTGCAAAATAAATAAAATAAAATAAAAAAGAAACTGGTTTCATCTTCCATCCTCTAAAAACCAAAGGAGCCCAGAGGTACAGTTGTTTTCATTTCTTAATAAGTATAACTTTCAGAATTTTGTTTTGGTAGAAACCTCAGCCCTTGAGAATTCATGCCACTGAGGGGTATCACCAACTATTAATTCTTCATAGCCATTCACTATCCTTCTAAACACTTCGCATCATTCAAAGATCTTTCTCCATATCTAAGTGCTGCTGTAAATGAACTACTTCAGCACTATCATGGACAACCCACATAACATCTGGCCTCTCAATTCCTCATGTCTGGTGACCTCCTCTACACCAAGTCAGCTAGCCCTTCTCACTGTTCTACCTGTGATCCCAACTGCTCTATCTTCAAATTCATTCATGCAGAATAGCTGCTCTCTGAATACATTGTATCTGTCACAGCATTTCTAACAGATCAAGTAGAATTTTATAAATATTTAATAATTTAATAAACTGGAATTTGTGGCATCTATCAGAAAGGTAAGGCCCATCCCCTTCCTGCCCCAGCAATATATTTGTGTTTCTATGACAAAGTAAGAGTTTACTAAATATCTGCTTTAAGCTCATGTATTGCCCGCATGTGTATTCCAAAAATGGTCTTGTTAAACCACCCAGAGTCCCAGAAGCAGATGTTTACAATTTAAAATTCAAGCTGTGTCAGGGTCTTCAATACTTGTTAAACAGGACCATGTAAATATTCTTTATATCATACATATTACAACATTTAGGTCTGCATGATTTGCTTCAATCAAAGACCTGAAAGACATAATGTCAATAATGTCAATTTACTTTACCTTGATAAGGATAGTGTACCCCCTGAGGATTCAGTTACTGCAGACTGTGTGTCATTCACACTTCAAAAGAAGAAAAAAAATGTTAAGAATGTAAACAAAAGAAACTTTTCATAAGGACAGTACTTCTCACATAGTCAAGCTATATTTTAATTCATAAAAATGTATTTGGAAAGAAACTCAGAAACACACTCCATTACAACATGGTTAATTTTTTGCACAGATGTGCTTATAAGAGGTATTAAATCAAGCTTCTCCAAACATGAAGTTAAGCACAGTTAATGCTATAATCAAGCAATCATAATAACACACTTTCAAGAACTCTTCCATGGGGTGGCGCCTGTGGCTCAGGGAGTAGGATGCCTGCCCCATATATCGAGGTTGGTGGGTTCTAACCCAGCCCAGGTCAAACTGCAACAACAACAACAAAAACTCTTCCATGGCTCTTTATTTCCATGAAATCAAGTCTTTTTTTAAAAAACAGCTTTACTGAGGTATAATTCATTTCCAAAAAAACACTCTAGGTTTAATGTATATAATTTGATGAGTTCAACTTTTTTTTTTGAGACAAGAGTATCACTATGTCGCCCTTGGTAGAGTACCATCACATCACAGCTCATAGTAATCTCAAACTCTTGGACTTAAGTGATTCTCTTGCCTCAGCTTCCCAAGTAGCTGGGACTACAGGCCCCACCACAATGCCTAGTCATTTTTTAGAGACAGGGTCTTGCTCTTGCTCAGGCTGATCTTAAACTCATGAGCTCAGGCAATCCACTCGCCTCAGCCTCCCAAATTCTGGGATTATAGACATGGTCCACCCCACCTAGCCCTTTCAATTTTTCTAGCATTTGTCAGACTCTTACAATCACAGTTCTTCTCATCCCATTTTTGATTTTTTGTTTTATACCATTCCGGCAAAGCAATTACACTTCTCATTCTATGCCTACTTCATGTACATCCTAATATTGGTCATTTTACATTTTATTTGCCCTGGTTCTGCTTCCAGGATGGTTTTGATATTTGCTTGATTTTTTTTTTTTTTGCAGTTTTGGCTGGGGCTGGGCTTGAACCCACCACCTCCGGTATATGGGGCTGCCACCCTACTCCTTGAGCCACAGGCACCACCCAATATTTGCTTGATTTTTGATATTTACCCTGGCTCTAGTTTTAGTTTTGCTTTCTGTCACTACTGCTCTAAAAGTTCTAATGTATACGTAGTAATGAACAAGACACCAAGGCTACCAAAGTAATTAAGATGCTTCAAAGCTAATTACAAAACTTCAAAGATTCTAATTTAGTGAGATACAGGTAAACAGGTAAGTTATTATCCAAGAGAAGTCCTTTAGTGCTATGAGAGTACAGAAGTGACAACTAATCAGAGAGCTAGGCAAATGTATCTCAAATAAGAAACACTTTGAATGGCAAGTAAGAACTTGCCTTGGAGAGAAAAAATGAGAATTCAGAATAGAAGTAACTAAGCAAAGGTAGAGGGGTGGAAACTTATAAGATTGGAGAGTAGTTCTGTGTTGCTATAAAGTACCATATATGTAGGGAAGGAGGGGTTAATGCTTACAGATGAGACTGTATGTGTGTGGAAAAAAAGAGAACAGGGCTATGAAAGCCTCGTAAGCCATGCCAATAAATTCTCATTCATCTAGTAGGAAACAGGAGCCAAGTTTTTAAGCTGCAAAGTGATTTAAACAGATTTATTTTTGTGGAAGCAAACTCTGGAAGTTATGTCAAGGACAGATTTGTATGGTACAAAGCTACATAATAATTTAGGATAGAAAAGATAAGAATGGATTCAAAAAGCGTATCTGAGATGGGATTCTTAATACCTGAAGAGACAGCTGGATATGTGAGGTCCAGGAGAGTCAATCTGCAGAGTGGCAGATGAGAACATGAAGAGTTATGTTTTATACACACGGAATGCACAATGTCTATGTCTAGGAGCGGATCTGAAATAAGTGGGTGACACTAGGAGAACACATAGAAAAGTACTCATCTGTAAGAACCCTGGTATAAGTTTTTATTATAGCAGTATTACACTGAGTGGGATGGTTTGGCCACAAGAATGTCATGGGTCTTAGTATGATTATGGGTTTAACCATGATTTCCTAAATAAAATGCAGCAATTGAGCCAATAAAAATGGAATCTCTACTTCTCAAAATGGGTTTTAGAATAAAATAAGACTTTATTATTCTAAAAAATAATAAAGGGTACATACAGCCTTTGGGTATCATGGCTAAGATATAGGTACATAGGTAAGTTATTTAAGAGAAGTCCATCACTAAAGATGTCATGTGCTGAAAGCCAGGAATAGAAGGGATTACTAACTGAGCCTCAGTCCAAGTTGGACACCAACTCCATCTCTAAATAAGTAGGCAAGATGGGATGCCTGCAGTACTTAATCATGGGCCCAAGAAGAAACAATAATATATCTGTTGCCAGATATATCCATCTAGAGACCACAGGGATTTGACTATCTGGGTTAGAGTTAAGGTTGGAAGAACAGAGAGAATAGACCTGGGTTCAATCGAAAAGAAGATCTTTATAATGACAAGAGTTGTTTCTTCCTCAATAGAGTTAGTTTCTGAAGAGAAAGATAACTCTTGAAAATCTCTAAAGACAAAATAATTGTGGAGACTGAACTACCACTGTCTCTCAGTATGTAGGACTGATACAACCTATTTCCTTCTAGCATCAGATCAAATCATTTCTTCACACAAAGTGTTTAGCTTAGCTTGAAAGAAGATATATGGATATCATTTGTTCTTTTTTGGAGACAGTCTTACTTCATGGCCCTGTATGGTAGAGTGCTATTGCATCATCATAGCTGATAGCAACTGCAAACTCTTGGGCTCAAGTGATCCTCTTCCTGAGTAGCTGGGGCTACAGATGCCCACCCCAATGCCCAACTAGTTTTTAGGTTGTTTTCTTTTTCCTATTTTTAGTAGAGACAGGATCTCATTCTTATTCAAGCTGGTCTTGAACTCTTAAGCTCAAGCAATCCAGCTGCTTCAGGCTCCCACAGTGCTAGGATTATAGGCATGACACACCATACTTGGCCAATATCAGTATCTTAAACTAGAATAACTCTTAGTATACAGTTAAACAGAATGAGGCATACAACTGGGGCACATGGCAATTAAGGGACACAGGCTTTACAACCTCAAACTCATTACCTCAGTGAGAATGGTAAATGAAATTACCCACATTATTTAAACTGTAATGTTTTCTCATTTTTTTGCTTAGCACATATAATTTGCATAGGTTATGAAATAACTCTATAGTACTCCAAATATCCCAATGTTCATCATCAGTGAGCTACCCACTACTCACTAATTATTGTTAATAATAAAGGTTCATTGACATCACTTTTACATAAAGACAGAATATTCATAAGACAAAGTATATCAATAAATATATTTACAAACCTTTTTCCTCTATCCAAATTAGCTTCAGTTTCCATTTCAGTATCATTACCATTAGGTTTGTCTTCAGAAGTTATTGTCCTTGTTCTTTTACTTTCTACTACTTTTGCTGCTGCCTTTAAAAAGGTTGTGTGAAAGCGGTGAGATGAGAGGAAAATGTATTAAGCCATTTTAAACAAATAGCATTAAATTAAACCTTCTAATTCTTTGATAGTCATAGCTGAAGTATCTACTTATTATAGACCAATGAAGAACACTGTGTTGTTATTTTCACTAATAAATTTGATACCAGCAGCAGCTATCTTAGCCACCTGCTAAAGCATTAAGGAGATGGTCTTTACTTGTAAATATATTTGATATAGATACAATGCTTTCTAGGTAATTTTAAGAAGCTACTTTTTAAAAATTCAATTAAAAATTCCATAGCCAACAGTGTAGCAGGAGCCTATAGCCCTAGCTCCTCAGAAGGCTGAATTGCTTAAGCCCAAGAGTTTGAGGTTGCTGTGAACTATGACACCATAGTACTCTACCCAAGGTGACAGAGTGAGACTGTCTAAATTTAAAAAAAAAAAAAATTCCAGATATTTTGAAATAAAACTACCTTAAATTAACCAGATGCTCCACTATAACAATTAACTTAAAACTTTGAGGCCAAAATAGGGGATAAAATGGTTTTTAAAAAATTTTAACTCTCGGCTTGGCACCTATAGCTCAAGCGGCTAAGGCGCTAGCCACATACACCAGAGCTGGCTGGTTCAAATCCAGCTTGGGCCTGCCAAACAATGACAACTACAACCAAAAAATAGCCAGGCATTGTGGCAGTTGCCTGTAGTCCCAGCTACTTGGGAGGCTGAGGCAAGAGAATCGCTTAAGCCAGGAATTGGCGGTTGCTGTGAGCTGTGATGCCACAGCACTCTACCCAGGGCAACAACTTGAGGCTCTGTCTCAAAAAAACCAAAACAAAACTTAACTCTCTCAGGTCTGCAAAGTCACACTTGGTTTCATCTGTGTGACTTTCATAATACCAAGAGAGAAGCAAAACTGCCTAAGGACCCCAGACTGCCCTTATGGTAGCCTCTCTTTCCTTGAGTGGAATAACAGATCCTGGAGAAAGAGGAAAACAAAAAAAAGTACAGGTCACTCATCTTGTACGATATCTTTCAATTTGTTTTCCACTGATATTTCCTTGTAATTAGATTCAGGTTATGCATTTTGTACAGGAATACTGAGTCTTGTTTTTATATGAATTGGTACTGTTAAATTATTTATGTTACTTTCAAATAAGATTTCAAAAAAATAATTTTTTTTTCAAAATGTTAATAACAAATGAATGACCCTTCTTCAATCTAATTTTACTTTCCCTGAAAATGTGCTCTAAAATGTCCTTAAATTAAAACTAAATTCTGGGCCAGGCACAGTAACTCACACCTGTAATGCTAGTAATCTGAGAGTCTTAGGCAGAAGGGAGGATTGCTTGAGCTTAAGAATTCCAGACCAGCCTGAGCAAGAGCAAGACCCAGGCTGTATTTAAAAACAAAACAAAACAAACAAACAAAAAGCTAAATTTACTTTCTCTAATTTCTTTTAATTCATTCTGATGTTTTCCCTTCAACTTTTTATTTTAAAAATTTTCCCCAAATCTAATTTTGAAAAGTTATAGAAATACTACAAAGACCACCCAAAGCCCTTTTATAAGATTCCCTAATTTTAACATTTAATCACATTCTACTACAAAACCACCAGTCAAAATTCCTGTTAGTTTTGAAGGATTTCTATTTCAAGTATTCTCCTTTATCATAATAAAACAATTGCTCTTAAATCTGTTATTAGAATCGATCTGAAATAATATATATACCTTCATGAGAAAGGTTGATGACTTTTCATTTACTACATCGTTCACATAAGTCTTAATTTTATCCATCATGTGATTGAAGCTGAAGTGTTGAAAAATGGAATGGTATGTATCTTTCTGAGAGATTATCACAAGCAATTTCCTCTTTAAAGGCTAAAGAAAATAGAAGAAATATATTAACATAAATCACACAAACAAGATTACATTACAAACACAAGAAATTTTGTCATATATTACTTAATTGAAAAAATTGTCCAGGTACAATGGCTCACATCTATAATCTCAGTACTTTCAGAGGTGGAGGCAAGAGAATTGCTCAAGCCCAGGAGTTCAAAAGCAGCCTGGGCAACATAGTGAGTGCTGTCTCTATTTAAGAAAAAGACATTTAAAAATTAGCCTGGTATAGCCTAGCTACTCAGGGGACTGAGAAGAAAGGATTGCTTGAGTCCAGGAGTTCAAGGCTACAGTGAGTGACAATCACACCACTGCACTCCAGACTGTGTGACAGAGACCACATTTCTTAGGGGGGAATAAAAAAGAACTAAAGGCCAAGCACCGTGGCCCATGTCTATTATCTTAGCACTCTGGGAGGCCAAGGCAGGTAGACAACTTGAGCTCAGAAGTTTAAGACCAGCCTGAGCAATAGAGAGGCTCTGTCTCTACTAAAAACTGAGGCAAGAGGATCGCTTAAGCACAAGAACTTGAGGTTGCTGTGAGCTATAATGCCTCGACACTCTAGTCAGGGTTCCAGAGTGAGACTCCGTCTCAAGAAAAAAAAGGATATTGTGGCTCGGTGCCCATAGCACAGTTACGACACCAGCCACATGCATCGAGGCTGGCAGGTTCAAACCCGGCCCAGCTAAACAACAATGTCAACTGCAACAAAAAAATAGCTGGGCAGGTACCTATAGTCCCAGCTACTTGGGAGGCTGAGACAAGAGAATCGCTTAAGTCCAAGAATTGGAGGTTGATGTGAGCTGTGACTCCATTGCACTCTACTGAGGGGGACATAGTGAGACTCTTTCTCAAAACAAACAAACAAACAAACAAGTTTTTCTTGAACAATAGTTTTTTCAGTGCTGGCTGTACAATAAAAGCTACAGAACTTGATGCCAGACCTATTATCTCAGTGAGGCCTAGGTTTTCTGTTTTTCTCTTTGAAGTTTCATGGATTTCAAAATGCATAGTGAAAGTGATTATTAGAAGTAGAATTGCTGAATAGAATGCATGCTTACAGATCCTAAAATGCTCTTCAAAATTTAAGTACCAATTTGTACTCCTGGGAGGAAGTTATAGTAGGCAGTCTAATCATTGGACTTATTGAGCCAACTGTTTGTATTTTAAGACATCTTAACTGATGCCAGTCTGAGGGATGGAAAATGGTGTTTCAATATTACTGTTTGGTCCTTGTCCACTACAGTCCATTTAAAATATACGTGTGTCTGTGTGTATACATATACACACACATATGTATATACAGGGTGTACATAAGGTTCGTATGCAATTTAAAATAGTTGCAACTTCAAATTGCACATGAACTTTATGTCCATCCTGTATATATACAGCTCTGATGATTAAGCTAGCAAGGTTAAGCACTTTCTCTTAACCACATAACATATTTACTGGCCATAAGTTTTTTTCTTCTTTGTGGTACAAGCAGAATGGAGTTTTCAGTAATCTTACAGTGCTAAAGAGAAAATACAGGGGGCAGCAAACCCAATGGCTACCAGCTGAAATTTCTCTTTCTCCATAGTTATACACCAGAAACAGGGTCAAATCAGAGACGAAGTCTTACCAAAATGGAACCTACACTCAACGAGGCCCAGTCCCTTAGTAGATTAAGGCAGTCATCCCCAATTTCTATCTACTAGCATATCAAAAGGAGCTCAACCTTATTAGTCACTAGGAAAATTGAAATTAAAACCCAATGTGATAGTACTACACAGAAAACCACAGATAGAAAGTCTATGAAGGCACTGGAACTCTCACACACCGTACTGACATAACTACTTTGGAAAACTGACAGAATCTACTAAAACTGCATATGCACAAAAATGACTCAAAAATTCTATTCTTAAGTATATATACCAAACAGAAATGCATACATTTGTTCTACAAAAGACATGTAAAAGGATGTTATTTCTTCTGAGTAAAACTGCTATCTTTTTAAAGTTACAGCTCAAAACTAGAAAAAACTCAAATGTCCATAAACAACAGAATAGATAAATAGTATATTCATACAATAAAACAATGAGAATTAACAAACTATTGTTACAAGCAACAATATGAATCAATCTTACAAAGACAGGAGAACCTCCATACTTGACCATCCCCTTAAGCAGACCTAATTTTCATAGACCAGACATGAACCACATATACTCAATGGAAGACTAACCTCTATATATATACTGACCACCTCTGTAAGTTGTATCTTGACCACTTACACTGTGACACACAATATTAATTTACCCTCTGTAACTTGACCAGTTGAGTCTACTCTACACAAAGGGATAGAAGGTGTGGGCTTTGCCCCTTAGTTGTATTATTTTTTTCTTTAGTACATGTATAAGTTCTTTTTTCATGTTTTATTATTACTATATGTTAGATAAGGCCTAATATCCAATTGTTTATCATGTGCTACAGAAGACTTTTTCAACATGAAAGACCAGTCTGAATTGTAGGTATATCCTACAAGTACTGAAAAATTTTACAGTTAATTGAGACACAATAGCCCAAAGGAAAGAACTCAAAGAGCTGACACTGAAGGGAAACGTTCTACATTTTCTGGAAAGCAGCAGCCACCAAAATGAGAACATTTTGGTGTTAGCAAGACCACAGTTATCAACATCCAAAACATTAACCTGAGTACTTGGAGAGATATGCCAAGGAAAGCAGAGGCCTACAGCAGAAAAGGAGAACAATGAAGCCATACTAAGCTGGTTTAAACAAATGACAGCAGTTAACCCCCCAATCTCCAGGCTGATGATCTAAGATGCTAAAAAAATTCACACAGGAATTTGGGGTGGCAGATGCCCAAGCACCAAGTGGTTGACTCCAGAAATTTAAACTGCAACAGCTCTCCCAGAAAGACTTATGTTGGCAGTCTAATGAAGTTCCAGTAAAAGCTGTGGTAGAACTCATCAAAAAGTTCCTAGACTTCACCAGAGGCTTCAAAGATGATGACATCTTTAGTGCTGATGAGTAGGGACTCTTTTTCCAGGCCATGACTGACAAGAGCCTTGTTGTCAAGGGTGACAAATGCAAAAGCAGAAGACTTTCTGAAGAACATTTCACAGTTCTGCTATGTGCTAGCTCAACTGGAGAGAAACTGAAGCCTTTGGTGATTGGCACATCGATAAAGCCAAAGGCGTTTAAGAACCTGAAGCCCGAAGATCTCTTTATTACTTGGAGTTCAAACAAATGCTTGTGGATGACTAGTACCCTAAATGCAGTTTATTTGAGGAGCAGATAAGGAATATTGACCGAGAAATAAAGAAGAAATGGTTCATGCTTACTGGCAGTCAACACCTGTGAGTCATGTCACACACATGACACTGAAATTTCTACCTCCAAACCTGACCTCAAAAATCCAACTTCTTGACCAAGGCATCAACAAAACATTAAAAATGCACTACCAAGGGGTGGCACCTGTGGCTCAAAGGAGTAGGGTGCTGCCCCATATGCCACAGGTGGCAGGTTCAAACCTAGCCCTGGCCAAAAACTGCCAAAAAAAAAAAAAAAAAAAAAAGCACTACAAAGCCCAGATCCTGCAATGGGTCATTATAAAACCCAGCCTTGTGGTCTGCTGCATCATTCCTGTTTGAATGAAGTTCAGCCAGAGACAATACAAGAGTGTTTCATTTGGCTTGGTGTTCACAGCTCACTCAGTGGTTAGGGTGTCAGCCACATGCACCGGGGCTGGTGGGTTCAAACCCGGCCCGGGCCTACTAAACAATGACAATAACATTGTCATTCTGGTGGGTGCCTATAGTCCCAGCTACGTGGGCTCAGGCAAGAGAATCACTTAAGCCCAAGAGCTGGAGGTTGCTATAAGCTGTGAGCCACCACACTCTACCACGGGCAACATAGTGAGACTGTCTCAAAAAAAAAGAAAGGAAGTTGAGTTGCATTTATCAGCTCGCCCCCTGTAGCTTAGCAGCTAGGGCACCAGCCACATACACTGGAGTTGGCGGGTTCAAATGTAGCCTGGGCCTGCCAAACAACAAGGACTACTACAACCAAAAAATAGCCAGGCGTTGTGGTGGGCACCTGTAGTTCCAGCTACCTGGGAGGCTGAGGCAAGAGAATTGCTTAAGCTCAAGAGTTGGGGGTAGCTGTGACCTGTGATGCCAGTGCACTCTGCCCAGGGTGACAACCAGTCTGTCTCCTATGGCAACATTTGAGGGCATACATTTTGAAGGCTTTGTTGCAATGGATGATGAGGTGCCAACTTATTATGAACCTGACCCAGAAGCCATTTACCAAATGATATTGAACAAAGTATAGACCAGCATAAAAGTGCATGAAGCAGCTGATGAAGTGGAAGAAACAAATGAGGACTCAGAAATTATAGACTCCAAAAGAATAGGATGTCAGGAGCCTGATAATGCAGTTTGTCATTTGCTGTGGGAAAATGCCCAGATATGCTAAACATTTCAAGAGTGCTTTCTCTACTAATGTTAGGATGTGAAATAAGAATAAGAAACACATCATGATTGATTTTTTCAGAAATAATAAAACCACAAGAAAACAGTAAATGTATTAATTTTGTATGATAATGGATGTATGATTTTACTGTTTTGATTACATATGACCTTGTATAATATTCTGTAATAAAACGTGTAAAAGGAAGTATAGTAGGCCTAGTTGCTTATGTTGACAAGTTTGTTATAGTCCCTTGGGTGGTCAGCTTACAAAGGTTCTACTGTATAAACTTGTTATAATTCCATTAAATAAATTCATAAACAAGTAAAACTAGTGTTGGGTGCCCTAAGTTAGGACAGTGGTGACCCTTGAGTGACTCAAGTGACTGGAGGGCATCGGTGAGGTTGTTTCTTGATCTAGTGGCTTGACACACAAGGGTGCTCCTTTAGTGAAAATGTACTTATACCTTTGTGACATGTACTCCTTTAGGAGTACACTATTATTCAATAAAAAGTTCATTAAAAAATCCTACCCTGGGCAGCACCTGTGGCTCAGTGGGTAGGGTGCTGGCCCCATATACCGAGGTTGGAGGGTTTGAACCCAGCCCCAGCCAGCAAAAATGGCAGTGACAACTGCAACAAAAAAAAACCGGGTGTTGTGGTGAAAGCCTGTAGTCCCATCTATTCGGGAGGCCAAGGCAAGAGAATCATCTAAGCTCAAGAGTTGGAGGTTACTGTGAGCTGTGATGCTAGGGCACTCTACCAAGAATGACAAAGTGAGACTCTGTCTAAAAAAAAAAAAAAAAAATCCTACCTAGTCTAGGTGCAGTGGCTCACGCCTGTAATCTTAGCATTTTTGAGATGCTAAAATAGCCAGACATGGCCAGTAACCACATGTAGCTCCTGAGCCTTTGAAATGTGAGTAGTCTGAATTTGGATGTTCTACAAGTGTACGATATACACTAGAATTTTTTTTGGTGGCACCTGTGGCTCAAAGGAGTAAGGCACTGGCCCCATATGCTGGAAGGTGGGGGGTTCAAACCCAGCCCCAGTCAAAAACTGCAAAAAAAAAAAAAAAAAAAAAAAAAAGATACACACTAGAGATTTTTTAATATTTGTTAAATGTTAAAATAATTTTTTTTTATGTATAGTCAGCTGTTTTTTTGATATATGTATCCATGGGTTCTGTATCTTTGGATTTAACCAATACCAGATGAAATATACTTAAAAAAATAAAAATAATGCCAGGCATGGTGGCTCATGCCTGTAATCCTAACACTCTGGGAGGCTGAGGCAGGTAGATTGCCTAAGCTCATGGGTTTGAGTCCAGCCTGAGCAATAATATGACCTTGTCTCTGAAAAATAGCTGGGCATTATGGCAAGCGCCCGTAATCCCAGCTACTTAGGAGGCTGAGGCAAGAGAAACACTTAAGCCCAAAAGTTTGAGGTTGCTGTAAACTATGGCACCACAGCACTATACCAAGGGTGACATAGTGAGACTCTGTCTCAATAAATAAATAAATAAATAAATAAATAAAAATAAAGTGTCTACACTGAACATGTATAGACATTTTTACTTGTCATTATTTCCTAGGAATATAGTACAAGTATTTACATAGCATTTATGTATGTATGAGGTATTATAAGTAATCTAGAGATGATTTAAAATATATAGGAGGATATGCATGCTATACGCAAATACTATAATATTTTAACTAAAAGAGCATCCACAGATTTTGGTATCCTTGGATATCCTGAAACCAATTCCCTCATAAATAATAAGGGACAACGGTACTGGATTAAATATTATTCAAATTAGCTTCAACTATTCCTTTTTACTTTAATATGGCTACTAGAAAATTTTAAATTATGTATCTGGGTTGCACTATTATTTCTTTCTTTTTTTTTTTTCTAAGACTGAGTCTTACTTTGTCATCCTTGGTAGAATGCCATGGAGTCATAGCTCAGAGCAACCTCAAACTCTTAGGTTCAAGTGATCCTCTTGACTCCCAAGTAGTTGGGACTATAGGGTGTCCACCACAATGCCGGGCTATTTTTAGAGACGGGGTGCTAAATTCTATGGATTTAATTTAAACAATTACCGTGTAAGAATCCGGGTCATCAAATATTCTTTCAAAGACTTCTTCTGCTTCCTTAAAATTGCCATTTTCCATACAAACAGCTATAGCCTAAAAGACAAGGTAAAACATACATAACTTGGATTGATTTTTAAAATACCTAATATCTGTTTAATTATTAAAATGATTTAGTATAAAATACTTCACTTAAAACATTAGAATATAATTTAATAACTTTGATTTGATAAATGATATAACATACAGTACTTTTTTTTTTTTTTT
>NW_003852558.1:1045387-1048847 GCF_000181295.1 Otolemur garnettii | reverse complement strand
AAAAAAAAAAAAAAATTAAATTATTAGGCTAAGCTCAGTAGCTCACACCTGTAATTCCAGTTCTCTGGGAGACTGAGGTCTGTGTATTACCTGAACTCAGGAGTTTGAGACCAACCTGAGCAAAGCAAGACCCCGATCCTACTAAAAATAGAAAAACTGGCAGGTACCTGTAATCCCCGCTACTTGGGCAAGTGAGACAAGATGATCACTTAAACCCAAGAGTTTGAGGTGGCTGTGAACTGTGACGCCACAGCACTCTACCCAGGGTGACTGTGTGAGACTCTGCATCAAAATATAAAAGTAAAAAAATAATAAATTATTAATGGAAGCTAAACTATATATGTATATTTACCATGTAGAACCCAATAAATATTAATTTTGAACAAAAGGGAAATGAAAGGATAGATGGTGTTTTTAATGATTAGGATGTATGCAATCTTCCAGTTAGGATCCTTGGAAAATCAATAATAGAAACCTAAGAAGCTAGATGCTTTTAATGATTTTATATACCGGCTTCCTGATACAGTACGTGATCAATATAGGACCACCATTACCATCAGGGTAGCTATGTAAACGTGGCAAGCTACTTATTCGCTTGGTGCCTCAGTTTCCTTATATGTAAAATAGTGAAAATAATAGTAACTACTTTGTAACATTATTATAAGATTAAAGAGATTGAAACTGGACCCGCACCTTTCTCCACTCACAGAAATTGATTCAAGATGGATAAAAGACTTAAATTTATGGCATGAAATGATAAAAGTCCTCAAAGAAAGCAAAAGAAAAACACTGGAAGATATTGGCCCGGGGAAGGACTTTATGAAGAAGACTTCCGTGGCAACTCCAAGAACAACAAAAATAGACAAATGGGACTTAATTAAACTGAAAAGCTTCTGTAAACTAAGGAGACAACAGCCAAAGCAAATAGAAAACCTACACAATGGGAAAGGATATTTGCATATTTTGCAACAGACAAAAGCTTGATAACTAGGATCTATTGAGAACTCAAATTAATCCACACGAAAAAAGCCAACACTCCCATATATTGATGGGCCAGAGAGATGAACAGAACCTTCTCTAAAGATGACAGATGAATAGCTAGCAAATACATGAAAAAATGCTCATCGCCCCTAATTATTAGAGAAATGCAAATCAAATCCACCCTGAGATATTATCTAACGCCAGCGAGAATGGCCCACATCACAAAATCTCAAAACTACAGATGCTGGCATGGATGTGGAGAGAAAGGAACACTTTTACACTGCTGGTGGGAATGCAAACTAATATAACCTTTTTGGAAGGAAGGATGGAGAGCCCTCAAAGAACTCAAGCTAGATTTCCCATTTGATCCTGCAATCCCATTATTGGGCATCTATACAGAAGTAAAAAATCCTTTATCATAAGGACACTCGCACTAAACTGTTTATCACAGCTCAATTTACAATCACCAAAATGTGGAAAGAGCCTAAATGCCCACCAACCCAGGAATGGATTAACAAGCTGTGGTATATGTATACCATGGAATACTATTCAGCCATTAAAAAAGATGGAGACTTGGGTGGCGCCTGTGGCTCAAGGAGCAGGGTGCCAGCCCCATGTACCAGAGGTGGTGGGTTCAAACTCAGCCCCAGTCAAAAAAAGAAAAAAGATGGAGACTTTACATCCTTTGTGTTAACCTAGATGGAAATGGAACACATTATTCTTAGTAAAGCATCACAAAAATGGAGAAGCATGAATCCTATGTACTTAATTTTGGTATGAGGACAATTAATGACCTAGTACAGGGTGGGAAGTATGGAAAGGGGAGAGCAGGGAGAGAAAGGAGGAGGAGGGAAGGGGTAGGGAAAAGGAAGAACAGAGAGAGGGAAGGAGGGGAGGTGGGGTCTAGGTATGTGCCACACCTTTTGGGGGCAAGACATAATTTTAAGAGGGACTTTACCTAACAAATGCAATCCGTGTAACCTGGTTTCTTGTACCCTCAATGAATCCCCAACAATTAAAAAAAAAAAAAAGAGTTACACGCGAAAGTACTTGGAAAATGCCTATCAAAAATAGTAAGTGATACATTAAATGTTTGCTCTAGGCCTCTTTGCCTACTTGCCCTGGCAATGGAGACCCATTTGCCATCTATGGTGAATATATCCTGTTTTTTAAATTTTCTTACTATGTAAGCCTATCCGTCTCTTCCTCAATGAACTTTATTTCATGCTTGCCTTACTTTGAGGTAACTGTCATTTTTTGACCAAGAATGCTCTAAGAAACGAAGATCCAAGCCACTGCTTAAAACCCTGACGTTTTAGGAGACAGGCAGCTGCCTTGAAACCCAGAATTTTGATGCTACATGACTTAGATAAACCTGACTAGGATTAATTCTGCCTAGACAAGCCACCTCACTTTTTTCATAAAGACCCTAACTCAGATGACTAGATGGAACAATTTAAGAGCACCATTTGATTCAAATTGCCAACTACTGGGCAGTTAAAGGATAAGAAAAGCACACATGGAGCATCACACTTTCTATGGGCTTGAGGAGACACCAAAAGCTAGGTTTCTGACGTTTAGGTCCAAATTCTCAGCTGCACCAAAGCACAGACCCACCACCAGGCAAATGCCCTAATAGATAGGCCAACATCACATTTTGAGTGATAGAACTCGAATTGGTATTGTGGACAAATGTGTCTTGAAGGATCTTCCTATCTCTGCTAGGGAGATTTCAGCAAATGGCCGTGAGGTTATCAGCACTACTGTGATACAAGATGGGGGTGGTGTGATGGAAGAGAGAAGCCCAACTAAAGCCCCATGTTTGTAAATCGTTGAAGCAAAGAGAAAAGGAGTCCATCTTTCAAGGATATTTTATTTGTGAATAAGTACCTGATGGCAGCAAGATGGATAGTTGATGGAAAAGGCGCAGGATGTGGACAAGACATTCATCTTGCATCCTTGGATCTACTCTTGCTTTTTTCCCTTTTCTTCTACTTCTATCCACAACTATAAAATATATTTCCTTTTCCTAATATGTCAAAATTAAAAAATGTTTGCTATAAACTTTATTTTCTTTCATCCATTCAACTATATTGCAGTATATTAACAATGGCCTGCTTCGATTAGAGCTCCCTCCCCCCCGCCCATTAGAATAACATGACAAATCTCTTTGCCCTGACTTGAATTCTTAAAAGCAGCAGTCATTGTCTGCTCATTCTAGGTCCTAATTTTACTTGACAGTCACCACATTAATTCTTGGGAAGGTGAAGGACAACCAATAAATTATTTTTATTTTTTAGAGACACAGGCTCACTCTGTCACCTTGGGTAGAGTGCCAGACCATCATAGCTTACAGAAACCTCAAACTCTTTCTTGGCTTAAATTATCCACTTGCTTCAACCTCCCACAGAGTGCTAGAATTGTAGGCGCGAGCCAGGGAACCAGGCCCTGCTATTACATCTTTGAATGAATTTTTTGG
>NW_003852558.1:1038691-1044508 GCF_000181295.1 Otolemur garnettii | reverse complement strand
AAAAAAAAAAAAAAAAAAAAAAATCAGGATAAGGGAGAGACATAACAGCTGTAAATTATATTTACTTACATACATAAGTCCTAACTAACATCAAATTCAAACAAAGCATTTAAAATATAGCTGCTAATAAAAAACAGTATAATAGGAGTCATCAAAAAGTTACCATATAGTAAAACTTAATGTAAAATCGTGTAATAAAATTTAAAGTCCACATAGTGTGGTTCTCCAATGGCAGCATCAGAATCATTCAGGAAGATAGAAATATAAATTCCAGGGTCCTACACCCATTCTACTGGGTCTGAAACTCACAAACAATGGGACTCAGCATTCTGTTTAAGGAAGATAACTGGAATCATGCAGACAAACTCTCAAAAAAAAAAAAAATGAGGGCAGCACCTGTGGCCTAGTGGGTAGGGCGCTGGCCCCATATACAGAAGGTGGCGGGTTCAACCCTGGCCCTGGCCAAACTGCAATAAAAAAAATAGCCAGGTGTTGTGGCGGGTGCCTGTATTCCTAGCTACTCAGGAGACTGAGGCAAGAGAATGGCCTAAGCTCAGGAGTTAGAGGTTGCTGTGAGCTGTGTGACACCACGGCACTCTAGTGAGGGCAATAGAATAACTCTGTCTCTACAAAAGAAAAAAAAAAGGAAAACAAAAAGACAATTCCCAATTGTTTCTTCTCATTGTCTTACATTTAGACATAGATCAAAATGTTTCCAATATAAGATAAAAACAGGTATTTACCAAGGGTTTTTCCTGCTGCAATTCTTGTTAAAAACTGACATATGTATACGGTTTTCAACTGGTAAGCTGTTAGACTGGGTAGTCCATGAATGATAGCTGAAAAAGAGTGAATTTTATTAAAATAAAATCAAACTTGATTTAGTAGTGGCACTATATGGCTTGTTAAGTAACAGGTTACAAATATCTCACAAATATTACCATAAATTTAGATCTACATGTTTTATAATAATTTTTTTAAAATCAGAACAAAAAGGATAGCAAAGAACACTTTTCTTATAAAGTATAACTGATGTTTCATGTACAAAGTAATAAGTATTTAAAATGTCTTTTAGCTGGGCACGGTGGCTCAGGCCTGTAATCCTAGCACTCTGGGAGGCTGAGGCAGATGGATTGTTTGAGCTCAGGAGTTAAGATCAGACTCAGCAAGAGTGAGACCCCAGCTCTAAAAAACAGCCAGGCATGTGGCAGATGCTTGTAGACCCAGCTACTCGGGAGGCTGAGGCAAGAGAATCATTTGAGTCCAAAAGTTTGAGGTTGCTGTGAGCTATAATGCCAGGTACTCAACCCCAGGGCTACTGAGTGAGACTCTGTCAAAAAAAAAAAAAGTATTTCACAGAGAATACTCTATTAACATACAAAAGAGATTTAGGCCAGGCTTGGTGGCTCATGCCTTTAATCCCAGCACTTGGGTAGGTCAAGGTGGGAGGACTGATTGAGCTTAGGAGTTTGGAGACCAGATGAGTAAGACCAAGACCCCATCTCTGCTAAGAATAGAAAAAATTTGTCAGGGTTGGCCCAGTGGTTCACAACTATAATCCTAGCACTATGGGAGGCCAAGGCAGGTAGATTCCCTGAGATCAAGAATTCGAGACCAGCCTGAGCAAGAGTGAGACCTCATCTCTAAAAACAGCTAGGCATTTTTGTGGGCGCCTATAGTCCAGCTACTTGGGAGGCTTAGGCAAGAGTATCACTTAAGAGTCTGAGGTTGCTATGAGCTATGACACTATGGCATGTCCTTAACTGAGGACAACAAAGTGAGACTCTGTCTCAAAAAAAAAAAAAAAAAAAAAGGAAAGAAGGCTGGTGCCTGTGGCACAAAGGAGTAGGACAATGGCCTACTACCAGAGGTGGTGGGTTCAAACCCAACCCCAGCCCAAAAGAACTGCCAAAAAAAAAAAAAAAAAACCAAAAAGAAAGAAAAGAAAAGAAGGGGAAAAAAAGGAAAATTAGTTGGGCATTGTGATAGACACCTGTAGACTCAGGTACTCAGGAGGCTAGGAAGGAGGATCACTTGAACCCAGCAGTTTAAGGTTGCTGTTAGTTAGGCTGACACCATAGCACTCTAGCCTGGGCAAGAGTGAGATCTGTCTCACCAAAAAAAAAAACAGAGGGCAGCACCCATAGTTCAGTGGGTAGGGTGCCAGCTACACGCACCCAAGCTGGTGGGTTCCAACCCAGCCAGGGCCAGCTAAACAACAATGACAATTACAACAACAACAACAACAAAATAGCCAGGCATTGTGTGGCAGGCGCCTCCAAGTCCCAGCTACTTTGGTTGGGAGGCTGAGTGAGGTAAGAAAATCACTTAAGTCCAAGAGTCTGAGGTTGCTGTGAGCTATGACTCTACAGAGGGTGACATAGTGAGACTCTGTCTGGAAAAAAAAAAACAAACAAAAACAAAGAGGTTTACCTCCAAATTATAAAATGTGTAATGTACTGAATGCAAACTTATTTTATACCCTGATACCTTGAAACTATTTTTTTTTTTTTTTAACAGTTTTTGGTTGGGGCTGGGTTTAAACCCTCCACTTCTGACATATGGAGCCGGCACCTTACTCCTTTGAGCCACAGGCACTGTTCATTTTTTTTTTTTTTTTTTTAATTTAAGACAGAGTCTCACTCTATTGCCCAAAATCCACCTGCCATAGCCTTACAGAGTGCCAGGATTACACTGCACCTGGCTGATACCTTGCTTGACACTCTTTAAAATCATAGGGACTTTATATTACTTCCATCAAAGTTTCAGTTAAGTGAGAATCTGTTCAGTTTACAAAACAACTCTTATTTATTTTTTTAAGAGACAAGATCTCATTCTGTCAACCAAGCTAAAGTACAGCTCACTGTAGCCTCCAACTGCTGGATGCAAGCAATTCTCCTGCCTCAGCTTCCCAAGTAGCTAGAACTACAGGCACCACCATACCTGGATTTTTTTTTAAGAGATAAGGTCTCACTATGTTGCCCAAGCTGACCTCAAACTCCTGGCCTCAAGCTATCAGCTATCCACTCACTTTAGCCTCTTAAACTGCTAAATTGTAAGTGTAAGCCATTGTGTCCAGCCTAAAACATACTTATAGGTTCTACGCCCGTACCATAGTGGTTACAGTGCCAGCCACATACACCCAGGCTGGTGGGTTCGAAACTGGCCCAGGCCAGCTAAACACTGACAACTGCAACAAAAAATAGCCAAGTATTGTGGCGGGTACCTATAGTTCCAGCTACTTGGGAGACTGAGACAAGAGAATCTCTTAAGCCCAGGAGTTTGAGGTTGCTGTGAGCTGTGATGCCACAGTGCTCTACAGAGGGCAACATAGTGAGACTGTCTCAGAAAAACAAACAAACCAAAAAACCCCATAAATATCTGACTAACCATTGAGATGTATCAGATAGTGAATACATACAATGGTGAGTAAACCACGGTCCTGGGCCTTAAGGAGCTATTACCACATAACAATGAAACACAGATGACTGAACTACTAAAGTAAAAATGTAGTGAAAAAGGAAAAAGACAAGTACAGAAGGGTACGCTAATGCTATTGAAGCATATAACAAATCTTAGAGTATGTTTATCTTTTTGTGAGGAGCAGCTATCAGGGAGGCCTCTCCAAGGAAATAATGCCTAATCTAAGTTGTTTTTTTTTCCCCCTGAGACAGAGTCTCACTATGTCGCCCTTGGAGTGCCATAGTGTTGCAGCAACCTCCAACTCTTGGGCTTAAGCGATTTTCTTGTCTCAGCCTCCCAAGTAGCTGGGATGACAGGAGCCTGCCACAACGTCTGGCTATTTAGCAGGCCCTGGTTGGGCTAGAACCCACCAGCCCTGGTGCATGTGGATGGCACCCTAACCACTGTGTTACAGGCGCCAAGCCTAATCTAACTTTTTAAAATACCATTGTTAGCACTGTACTTCACCCAAGGCTTGGTTTCAGTACATAAAAAGCTTTAACACCTAGCAAACCAAAACTAGGAACCCACAGCCACCAAGCAGATAAATACATTTACTCTATTGCCTCAGTTCTAAAATGCCATAAATCTTACACTATACCAGAGATTATCTGAACCAAACAGTCATAATAGAAGAGGATTTAAAGAGAGTACAAAATTTACATAAAATTTAAACACAAGTCATTTAATATTTATTTAACATTGCTAACCTGTATTATTAGGAACTGACGAATTGAGAAATAAGAGCCAGGCCCTACCTTTCAAGGCCAAGAAGACACAAATAAAACAAAAAATTATATAACTAGCCATATAATGAGTGTCACAAAGAATACATACAGGCATATCTCACTTTATTGTGCCACACAGATACTGCATTCTTTAACAAATTGAAGGTTACTGACAACCCTGCATGGAGCAAATCTACTGGTGCCATTTTTCTAACAGCATGTGCTTATTTCATGTCTCTGTATGACATTTTGGTAATTTTCTATTTCTAACTTTTCATTACTGTTATACATATTATGATGATCTGTGATCTTTGATTTCTACTATAATTGTTTTGAGGTGCCATGAACCTTACCCACATAAGACAGCAAGTTGGCTGGGAGTAGTAGCTCATGCTTATAATCCTAGCACTCTATGAGGTTGAGGTCGGTGGATCACCTGAGCTCAGGAGCTCAGGACCAGCTGAAGAACTAACCGGGTGTGGTGGTACACACCGTAGTCCCAGCTACTCAGGAGGCTGACACAAGAGGACCGCTCGAGCCCAAGAGTTTGAGGCTGCTGTGAACTAGGCTGATACAATGGCATGCTAGCCTGGGGTACAAACTGAGACTCTGTCTCAAAAAAAAAAAAAAAAAAAAGCTACTCCAATAAACAGACCAATTTGGAAGTAAAACAGCCTTACTCCTAATATGAAGAAAGTCTGACAGGTCTGGATAGACAATCAAATCAGCTATAACATTCTCTTAAGCCAAAACCTAATCCAGAGCAAGGCTCTCTCTTCAGTATATGAAAGTTGAGAGAAGTGAGAAAGTTGAAGAAAACATGGAAGCTTACAGAGTTTGGTTCATGAGGTTTAAAGAAATGTGAACTAAAAAACTTAAGATTCCCCCTGACCCAGCAGCTGACTGACTGGATTCCATTCCAGGATATAATTGTCTATTTAATGCTAATTATTCACAATTCTTGGTGTTATCTGCAATATAAAGGAAAGGTCCTTGAATTGGAAGATAAAATATGGGTTAGAATACTCCTTTTAACCTATCAGCACCTTAGGTTAACTAATTTACTCTTCTGTAAACTAAGATTATTTGCCTAATTCACACGACTATCATGAAGATGAAATGTGTCCATATGTCTGGTATGTTTCTATTAAATAATGTAATACTATAACTTTTTCTTTTTTTTGGAGGCACAGTCTCACTGTTACTCTGGGTACAGTGCCATGGCATAGTAACTCACAGCAGTCTCAAACTCCTGGGAGTGGTCCTCCTGCCTCAGCCTCCTGAGTAGCTGGGCCTACAGATCCTCCCAGAGTGCCAGGATCACAGGCATGAGCCACCGAGCCCGGCCAATGCCAGAATTATTTACTTGGACAACAGTCTACTGCCTGGCTCTGCGCCTGTAGCTCAGCAGCTAGGGCGCCAGCCACATACATAGGAGCTGGCAGGTTCGAATCCAGCCCGAGGCCGTCAAGTAACAATGCTAACTATAACCAACAAAAAAAAGCCGGGCGGGCACCTGTAGCCTCAGTTCCTTGGGAGGCTGAGGCAAGAGAATCGCTTAAGCCCAAGAGTTTGAGGCTGCTGTGAGCTGTGACGTGAGGGCAACTCTACCCAAGGCGACAGCTTG
>NW_003852558.1:1035502-1038386 GCF_000181295.1 Otolemur garnettii | reverse complement strand
AAGAACCGAACCCAGCGCCAAAGCAGACAGAACGAACTGGGTGTTGGGTTGGGTGCAGTTTTAACTCTTTAATCACGTTAACTCTTTAACTCCTTGCATCAACCCTAAACTGGGATCAGTTCAGTTTTCATTTCACCACAGAGAAAAGCAGAATATGAGGAAAACAAAGGCACTAACAGGCAGAACCGGGATTCGAACACAGCGCAGGCGGATCCGGGAACCTCCGACCTCTCCGCCGCCCCAGCCCCTCGCCCCGGGCCGCCCGGGGTCAGCGCGGGAGCCCAGGCCTCGGCCGCCCACCGCGGTTCGCGCCTCCGCCCCCCGCGCAGCTCCCGCCCGAGCGCACCCCGCCCTCACCCTCCGCGCTGTCGCGGGTCCTTTGGAAGTCCTCAGAGCGGCCGTCGCGGAAGGCTCGGCAAAGAGAGAGGCAGAGGAAATCGAGCATCCAGCCGGTGGCCACGGCCTCGGCCTCAGCCATCAGGCCCATGTCCTCCCTTTCCTCAGGGGTCCCCAGCTGCACCTGGCAATCGAGCAGTTCCTGGCACTCGAATTGCTCCTGGTCTTCTCCCTCCGTTTCCGCCACCTGCTCGTCCGGTGGGTCAGCATCGCTCCCGTCAGCACGGCCCCGAGGGCTCGGAGCAGCAGAAGCTGCGTCCTCCGCCATGTTCAATGGTCCGCGCGCGTTTGGCCCCGTCAGGAGCCCACCAGCGATTGGCTCCCTCTGGAGGGCGCAGGGCGTGGCAACAAAGAGTCTCTTCCGCCCCGGAGAAGCAACCAATCACACTGCCTGGATAAGCCTGCGGCTGGAGCCTGGCCTCTGATTAGCCAAGACCTGCTCTAGCCGCTGGACTTAAAATTCCTCTGCAGTCTGCGCTCGGGGTGGTTTCATTCTGGGCTGGGAGAGCCGTAAGGACAGGCGAGGGCTGCTTTATCCTCCTTGTAAAAACCAGCTTTTCCTGGAACAATAGCAGTTAGTTAAAAATGGGAACGCACTTTTTCTGTTGGCACACTTCATAAAGAGACGGGTAATTAGAGTTTGGCACTGTCAGCCAAGTGTGTAACACTCTTAGGCCCTAGTCCGCTTGTAGAAAATCGCTGCCCTAGGAAGTAGAGTGTATTACTATAGGAATGTATTACCCTGGGAATTTGACTGTAGAATGCAGTTTTTATAACAATAGCAAGTGAATCCTTATTTTGAATTTTGAAACTAATGTTGTAGGAAGACGAGGCCCAACTGAGAGAAAGAGCACCCAAATACCACGTTTATAAGAGGAAGGGCTTTATTCACCAGCTGGGAGCATACAGCATAGAAGAATTCCAAATGGCTGCGCTCCCGGACTGGCTTGGTCTTTTACTTTTTATCTATAGTCAAAAAGTTCCACCCCACGGATACTCTTCTCATTGGCCAGTTTGAATCAAGCGGGAGATGCTATTCCAGCCCCTACACAATTACAGGAGTTCACAGAAGTTGGAAGTTTCCAAGTTTGGGGAAGGTTAAGTTTGCAAATTTCCAAAAGCTGAGTCACCATGGAGGGGATCCCACAGTTGTATCCTGTAGTCTCCTTGAGAAGACCTGTTCTCCTAGACCTCACCGTTCTCAGGTATCCTCTTTCACTAACAGCACAAGAGGTTCTGGATGGGGTAGGGGGTCTTGGTTATTTTCTGTTTCTCAATGTGGGTGGTGGTTACATCAGTGTGTTCATTTTATGACAATTCATTAAACATCATTTATGCACCCTTCCGTATGGTGTCATAACTGAATAAAAATTTACTTTAAAAACTACTCTGTTTATAATGCATCCAACATTACCCAAACCTTTGTATATGTGAACTAAAATAAAATCTTAAGACTCCTCCGTTGATGGACTGGACCCCTGTTGACTAAGAAGATTCCTGAAACTGACTTGCTAGCCATGAGAAAAGAGATTACACCTGCCTCCACCTGTCGCTTCCTGCTCCCCTCTCCTTTTTAGAGACATCATTTGTGACTCCTTAATAAGCTGAAGGCTATGCAAGACAAACCTGCAGGTCCTCGATATACATAACAAAGCTGAGTGAGCCCAGTACTTCCTCTCTGATTAAAAGACCCTTTATCTTAAGCCTTCCTTTTCACTTTCAGCCATTTGTGAGCTAAAGAATCTTTAAACCCACCTGTATAACCGTTAGGCACCCCCTTCCAGATGTCCCACCTTTGTGGGCCAAACTAATGTATGTTTTCCATGTATTGATTTATGACCTCACCCGTAATTCCTGTCTCCCTAAAATATATAAAACCAAATCATAATCCCACCACCACAAGTCCACTTGCTCAAGGCTTCTTGGGTGAGGTTCCAGGTCACGGTCCTCAAATTTGGCTCAAAATAAATCTCCTTAAATTATTTTACAGAGTATGGTTCTCTGCCATTGACATATATTTTAGTTTTATACATTTCTTATTATCGCAGTTTTTGTCTGGTGAAGGGATTAGGTTGTGTACTCCCTAGTCAGGGTGGAGCCATCTAAAACTTTTGGGACTGCTTTGTTGATGACCTTGCTAGGGCTCAGAGGGCATGGCCTGCAATACCTTTGTGCCTGGAGATAGGAGATCTGAACCTGAAAAATGGGAGATCCCTGTCCAGCCCTGAGTGAGAAAATCCTGTTTCAATGTTATATTTCCTAAAATGTCTCTCATTTGTAAAATATAGTAATTTGGTTATATAAATCACGCATCCTCAAACTACAGCCTGTAGATACAAATTTGACAGTTCTGTAAGCCACCTGTATACTCTCTCATGACCTCATTCTGTTCCTCATTCCTCCAGCCCCACTAGCATGGCCTCTGGCTCCTTTGGCATTTCCCTGCCATGGGGCTCCTCTTCAGAAGTGCCAGCCTAACACCGCTCAT
>NW_003852558.1:1033158-1035221 GCF_000181295.1 Otolemur garnettii | reverse complement strand
CAAGAAAGAGTTCATGGGGTGAGTTGTTTGCAATTCAGAGCAAAAGTTGCTGTTTTGTGACTCAGTGTTTCTTCAACTTTATTCCAAGTTCATCAGATTTTACTTCCTATTGAAAAAATGTTTGATAATTCTCAGTTGAGTAAATTTTCCTTTTAGTCTCTAACAATTTTCTGATGTTGTAGCAAAAAAGGCATTAGGGTTTATAAAATTAAAGAAAAGTCTAGATAAATAATCATATTTCTTCAGCTATCTGCTCATAAAATCCTTTGAAAATATTTTCTTTGGGGCGGTGCCTGTGGCTCAAAGGACTAGGGCATGGGGCCCATATACTGGAGGTGGCAGGTTCAAACCCAGCCTCAGCCAAAAAATTGCAAATAAATAAATAAATAAATAAATGCAATCCCTCACCACACACTCCTGGACTCTTTAAAAAAAAAGAAAAAGAAAATATTTTCTTCGATGATCCAAAATTTCAATTTATGTTATTGCTTACAATAAAACACATCTTCTTTTACTACTTTGGAGATCAACAAATGATAGCTATTACTTAGTGGAGATTTACAAATGGGATTAACAAAATCCATGTTGCATATAGTACCACATGTGTTTTATCTTTAAAAAAGATTGCTTTTTCTAAATGTGGAAAGAGAAATACTTTGCTCTTTTATAATGTTCAGAATTACTTGAAATCATAGAATTTTTTTAACTGAAATGATCAGAGATTATTTAATTTGCCCCTCAAATTTTTTAGAATAGGAAAAAGACTTGAATATATTTACCCAAGGTACCTTGCCAGGTGGTACAACTGAATTTATAATCCAAATTTCTTAAATCTGAATCAAATTTACTGCCACCCCTGATCTAGATGTATAAAAACAAGAATGATCTTCTGATCTTCACATAGAGTGTCCCGCAATCCTTAGGCTCACCAAATTAGACCATCCAGCCATCACAGAGAAATTTAATCTTCCTATGCTCTTTTTCTTTTTTGAAATTTCATGGAAAGTCATGTTCTCTGGGAACTCTGAGTTCATCTGCTGCCTACTGAAGCTAATACTCCATTAATTTCTTAAAATGACAAGTAACTAAAGCTCGTTCCTAGAGTAGGGTGGGAGATATAGCTGTATGAAACTAAAGACTGAAATTGGGTTGCCCCATCGGGGTTACCATGTGTACCTTGACTTAACTTAATGAGACAACATCCAGAAAACATGTTCCTTGCAGATCTCTTTGGAGGCTCATAGATCCCTGGAATCCCCTAGATTTTCAGAGCATACCAAGCTAGTCCCAGGATGGCTTCTGAGCTCAGAGTGTGTCTATTTGAAATCAGAATATGAAGCCCACTAGTAACTGAGCACAGATGAAAAACTACATTCTCTGCTTTTTTGGCAGCACAAGATAGCCATGTCTCTAAGTCCTGCCAAAGGAAATTATATCAAATATAAAATCGTTGTGTGCTGTTTTGAGGGCATTGTTTTAATAAGAGGGAGCAGCACTTCTCCACTCTTTTATTCCTTACTTTGCATGTCATATGGATTTCAGATAATGGCTGGAGCTTAGAAACTATCTTGTGCCATGTGCATGTGGAATAGGATGGCAGAGCAAGGAACAGAAAGGTCCTTGAAGAATAACATAGCTGCTAAACTGCCTGATGTCATTTCCATGAGAGACAAATTACCTTTCTTTTTGCTTAAGTCATTGTTCTTTTCTTTTTTTCTTTTTTTGCAGTTTCGGCCAAGGCCAGGCTTGAACCTGCCACCCCTGGTATATGGGGCTGGTCCCCTAATCCTTGAGCCACAGGTGCCGCCCAGTTTGGTTTTTTTTTTTTTTTTCACCTTTTTGGAAAAATAATATGAGTTAAGCCTAATTCTTAAACTATGTAGTTACTTTGATGAATGATGGTAATTTGCTCTGTGGAACTTCCCTGAGATCTAACTGAAAATATTATGTATGGTCGGAGCAAATATACTTTCTGTCAGCCCATTAATTGAGAATTTATGCTTTTTCTCTCGTTTTGAAATGTGTACCTCTTTCCCATGAGAAGAGAAACAGCTAATCTTACA
>NW_003852558.1:1031151-1032275 GCF_000181295.1 Otolemur garnettii | reverse complement strand
AATAGAGAAATTATAAATTTACAAAATCTATACTTGAAACCATTCTGTTTAAGAGCCAGACTCACTTTGAAAAGAGGATTTCTTAGAAATGGATGGGTAATTTAATAAAATACCATTATGATAAAAGTTGAAAATTTGTATAGTTTGTCTTACCAAGCTAGAGATGCCAGACTAATGACTGCCTAAGTTTTGAAAATCCCTGTTTTTTCCCAAATAAATAATTTATGATCAAGGTATATAATTTAAAATATAGGGCTACATTATGCTAGCCAATATTTTAAGTGCAATTTTCATATGTATATTCTTAATTGCGATTTTTCTGGTTTTTTATTTTGGGGTTTTGGAGTTTTTGTTTTATTTTGTTTTTTCTTTTGACACTAACAAAAATTTTTAGGTACAAGTATTAAGTCTTATATGCCTACTTGTGAATCATACCACCTTCTGTGTTTTGAAATAACTTAATAGTACATAATTAAAATTTTCTGTGAAATATTTGAATAATTTACTTGTAAAATGTCAAAGTATTTTATATAGAATATTTGATGTATTTATTTATTTATTTATTTATTTTTGAGACAGGAAACTCAAGCTGTGCCCCTGGGTAGAGTGCTGTGGCATCACAGCTCACAGCAACCTCCAATTCCTGGGCTCAAGCGAGTCTCCTGCCTCAACCTCCCAAGTAGCTGGGACCACAGGCACCCACCACAACGCCCGGCTATTTTGTGGTTGCAGCCGTCATTGTTGTTTGGCGGGTCCGGGCTGGATTCGAACCTCCACCTTGAGTGTACGTGGCTGGCACCTTAGCTACTTGAGCCCCAGGCGCTGAGCCTGATGTATTTAAATATGATACTTGTTTATTACCTATACATATTGCATGCTTCGTATGGAATCAATTGGTAGTTTTCCAGGAAATAGTTACTTTACTCTGACTTCTAAATTTATTAATATACCATTGAGTATAGTATTCTATGATGGTAGTAAACCTCCTTAACTATTAATCATGTTGTCTTTTTTTTATGTTTTCAATTTTATCTAGATTTTTCCAAAGTTTGATTACCTTGTCTCCTAAAGAGTCATCTTTTAATTTCTTTCTGAATTAATCTCTTAGATTAATTTCATAATTA
>NW_003852558.1:1024649-1030187 GCF_000181295.1 Otolemur garnettii | reverse complement strand
GTGTAGTCACAATTAAACTGAAATTAATTGATCAGTACTGATGAGCACATTTGGTAGTAAGACCCAACAGAAAGCAAGTAGATGGGATGGGAAAGGGAGAGAGGGGTAAATTCACACCCAAGGGGTACAGTGTACATTATGTAGGTCAGGCGTCCTCAAACTACGGCCACGGGCCGCATGCAGCCCACTGAGGACATTTATCCGGCCCACCAGGTGTTTTTGCCACTGCTGCCTGTCTTGCTTAGCAGCCAACTCATCCCAGGGCCCACAGTCCGGCCCTCCAATAGTCTGAGGGACAGTGAACTGGCCCCTTGTTTAAAAAGTTTGAAGACCCCTGGTATAAATTGTTGGGGAAATTGAGTCTTTGTCAAAGGATAAAATTCTCGCCTTTTAAGCCTTCTAATTATCAGTGTGGCTGAATGAACGGGTGACTTCATAGTAAACTGGGATCCTATTTTGTGGGAAGTGAGTTTTTGAGAGTAAGAGAAGTTGGACAGAAAGGAGAATGGCATTGTGTAAAGAAAGAATCTTGTGTGATAAATTTTGTCCTGAAATAGAATGGTTATTTAAGAAAGTGAAAGGCAGGGCAAAAGTTAAAGAAAGTTTAGAATGTTTGTAGATTGTCTGTGCAGGTTAAATGGAACTCATAAAAGAGAATTTATGAAGGAATTTGCAGGTGATCCAGTGGACTATGTATTTACTTTAAAATCTTTTGGCTTGTAATTTTGTTTAAACAAATATTTTAAGCCTTTGTTTGATATTTGACAAAACTTTCAAAATCAAAACTCTAAATTTTGGACTTGGTGCCTGTAGCACAGTGGTTACAGCTCGGGCCACATGCACCGAAGCTGGAGTGTTTGAACTTGGCCCAGGCCAACAACAACAAAAAACCCGAAAAAACATAACTATAAATTTGGTCTTCTTGAAATATTAAGACCACTGAAAGTCATTGGAAAACAAACTTATTTGATTTATTAAAAATGTATAGGAAACATTGTCGAATATGAAACAGTGATTAATTTTGTGTGGATTATGGTTATATTTGTGTTCTAATATTATAAAGCATTTGTCTGTCCTAATGTATAAGACGTTGGTCTGTCCTAACATTTATTGTTGGTAATAATTTTAATTCATCTAAGAAAAAAAGTGTTTTTTTGTAACTGGCTGAGTCCAAAGTTTATCCTAAAAAGAAAAAGAAATATTACGAGAGGCTGACGAATTCTCTTGAATTCAAATTCCTGATGTCTTTGGAAACTGAGTACCTTTGGACTAAAAGCAGATTTTTAGAACTTTCATTGGAAAGTTAACATGTCTATGGGTATTGCTAACCTAACTTCAAACAGAACAGAAATCCGTTACGTGGAACTTGGCTAGTTTGTTATGGCTTTTTGTTTGAAATATTGTCAATTCTTTCTATGTTCTGTTTTCCAGAAGTCAAGCAAACCATTTTCTGTCTTTTGAGCTATTTTGTAGCTTTTCAAGCAATGTATGTACTTATGAGCAGAATTTGAAACATGTATTTTTTCTCTCTCCTTGATTTATCCAGAATTTGAAAGCCATTTGTAAGTGAGACAAATAATGTGTAATTATTCTTAATCTCTGACAATACAATCAGTTATTTGCATAAGTTCAATAAGAATCTGTTTTGTTCTATAGGACATGATGAAGGCACTGGTTATTTTTCCAAGGCTTTGGCTGGAATAGCATTTCCAGAGGTGTCCAGACTGTGTTAAGGAATTAAGGTTGACTTTATAAGGCCGATAAAAAAGCCCTTTGGAAAACTGGCCAGATACCCATCAGTAACATTTCCTGATCTGTGGTACGAAGATCGCTTGCTGACGGATCCAGGAATCGATCTGTGCTTGGGGACCTCAAGAGAAGAGGAGTTTACCGAATGTACATAGGTATCTAATGGCACAGATGAAACCTGGGCTCATTATTCATAACGGAGACTTATTCATAACCTCGTTATTCATAATCTGACTTGCGTGACTAGCCTTGGACAAATGCAGAGTGGGACTTCTATGTAGACTGAAACAGTTACATGACAGCGCAACGCTGAGTGGTGGGCTGGGTATGCAGTGGTTACCTTAAGAGAGTCTGTAGAGGCTAAGCCCCTACCCCAAGGAACATTGGCTCAGAAGGCTGAGTTAATTGCCTTGACTTGAGCCTTATAACTAAGTCAAGGGAAAAATGTGAATGCTTTTCTAACTCTCCAAGTATGCGGGGCATTGTACAAGGAGAAAGGACTATTAAATTCTGGGGAAAAGGACATTAAGTATCAGCAGGAGATACTTCAGTTGCTAGAGGCCTGGAAGGTGGCAGTGATGCACCGTCATGGACATCAAAGAGATGCTTCCACCATCACTAAAGGGAACACTAGGGTTGGTACTGAGGCAAAAAGGGCTGCATCCAAACTGTACCAGGTGTCCCGAGTGGCTGCCCTCATCCTGTAGATTCCAGAACTCTCACCTATCTACTCCCGAGAAGAAAAGGAATAGTTGGCAATGTAGAGGAGCCAGGAAATGGGGGGAGGATGAATAAAGATGCCAGATGAGTGGCAGTCCCCCAACTTCTAGAAGCTACCGTGGTGACAGGTGTCTTTAATGAAGTTGCTGAGCCAGTACTTCTACATCTCCCACCTGGCAGCCCCGGCCAGAAACGTCAGTCTACAGTGTGTCACCTGCAACCAGTTCAACATGTACCAAGGACTGATGGTCCCCCAGGAATCCAGTCATGGAGCAACCCCCTTCGAGGACTTCCAGGTAAACTTTACTAAAATGCTCAGGTGTAGAGGGAACAAGTACTTGCTGATGATGGTCTACACAGACTTGGAATAAGTAAAAGCCTTCCCCAACAGGATAAAAAGAACTCCTAAAGTAGTAAAAGTATTACTCAGAGAAATCATCCTATGGTTTAGATTGCTACTCTGGTTTAAATTTGACAGTGGACTAGCCTTCATAACAGAAATAGCGCAAATAATAGCTTAAACTTTGGGTATCACCTGGAAACTCTATGTAACTTACAGGTCTCAAAGCTTGAACAGGATAAAGTTCATGAACAGGGCCATAAGAACAGGAATCAGTAAACTCTACCAGGAAGCAAAGCTTAATTAAATACAGGCCTTGCCACTGGTGTTGTTCAAAGAGGCCTCTGTCAATCCTCTGCAATTTTGCAGGGACTCCTAAAAGAGCTGGGAGAGACTGAACTGAATAGACAAAAACCCTAGAAAGAGTAGCGAGGAAAATCTCCACTGGGGTAATTAACCGTGTTTCATGTAGTCTTTTTTGTCTGTACATCCTTTCTCTCTAGAGGATGAAGGGCCCATGTCTACATCCAGAATCAGAACCTGGTCACCCTTAAACCAAGGTAGAAAGGACTTTCCACCCTCCTCCTGACCACAAGTACAGCAGTGCAGGAGAAAGAAATCCTCAATTGGAGTCATCACAGCTGGCTGAATAGAGCTTCACTGCCCCTCAGGAAGTAAAGGTAACTTTGAAGACAATCAACATACCCTGCTCCAGCCACATACTGGGAGCTGACTGGTCAATGCACGGCTGAAGCTTGAGGAAACTCCTCGAGGGACTTGTCTTAATTGGACTTTGGACTTTAGGAAAAGGAGGGGAAGAATGTCACAGGAAAAAGTAAAAACTCATATATATATTAGCCCACCACCACGGTACTATTAAGGCCTGAGCAGAGAACCCAACAAGAGTCACAGTCCCTAAAATTTCCATGCTAAAAAGTAAGTAGTATTGGCACCTACAGAAGCAAGATGATATTGAGATGACAAATTAAAATATACTGGAGTCTCAAAAGGGGGGAATGAGAGAGGATACCCAAGAAGCGTGAGTTCTAGGAGAGCAGATCTTCTCAAGGAGACCACAGGATACACCTGCCGGGTCCTCTCCATGGTGACTCAGCTCTTGGAAATTTGTAAATGGAACTTGAAAATTTCTAAGTTTTGTGTAATCTTGTAGTTCTGTAGGGGCTGGAATAGCATCTCCCACTTGATTCAAGCTGGCCAATGAGAAGGGTACCTATGGGGTGGAACTTTTTGACTGTCTATAAAAAGGGAAAGACCAAGCCAGTTGGGGAGTGCCGCCATTTGGAATTCTGTTAGGCCATAAGCTCCCGGCTGGTGAATAAAGCCCTTCCTTTTATAAACGTGGTGTTTGGGTGCTCTTTCTCTCCACTGGGCCTCGTCTTCCTGCAGCGCCATGGCATATCACAGCTCACAGCAACCCCAAACTCTCGGCTTAGGCAATGTTCTTGCCTAAGACTCCCAAGTAGCTGAAATTACAGGCACCTGCCATGACACCCAGCTAATTTTTCTATTTTTAGTAAAGATTGGGTCCCAAACTCCTAAGCTCAAGCAATCCACTGTCTTGGCCTCTGGAGTATTAGGATTGCAGGCCTGAGCCTCCGCACCTGGCCAGCCTCAACCACATCTAGTGCTTCAATACCTTTTATCATCTCTACTTTCAAAGTAGATGTGAATTTGACACTTCTAATCATTTTTATCTCCACCCTCAGCCAAGTGACCTTACTGTCTCCTTTGGACCACAAAATAGCCTCATAATGGACCTCCCTGCTTCCATATTTGGCCCATCGTGATTTATTTTTTACACCATAGTCTGAATGACCTTCCTAAAATGTAAACCAAAACTTGTTGTTCACCTACTCAAAACCTTCTATGATTTGTGATCACACTTAGAATAAAATCCAAACTCCTTATGGACTCGTAGAGGCCTTACCTACTCAGCAGCCCCCAACCTTTTTGATGGCAGGGATCAGTTTCATGGAAAACCATTTCTCCATGGACCAGGAGTGAGGAGGGGTTTAGGGATGATTCAGGCACATATTTATCGTACACTTTATTCCTATTATTACGTTGTAATATTTAATGAAATAATCACACAACTCAACACGATGCAGAACCAGTGGGAGCCCCAACCTTGTCTTTTTTTGCAACTAGACATTCCTATCCTGTATTTGCAGCACTAGCATCATTGCCTCAGCTCCACCTCAGATCATCAGACATTAGATTGTCATAAAGAGAGTGTAGCCTAGATCCCTGGCATGCAGTAGGGTTTGTGATTCTGTGAGACTCTAAACTGCCAATGATCTGACAGGAGGCGGAGCTAAGTCAGCTATATGAGTGATGGGGAGAGGCTAAAATTACAAATGAAGCTTCCTGGCTCTTCTGATGCTCACCTGCTGCTGGGCAGCCAGGTTCCTAACAGGTCATAGTCTGGTAGCAGTCATAGCTTGGGGACCTCAGACTTACATGATCTTGTCCTTGCTTCATTTCTAACCATATCTCTTTAAAATCTGTCTAATAGGCCAGGTAGCTCAAGTGCCTGTAATCTTAGAACTCTGGGAGGCCAAGGCGGGTGGAGTGCCTGAGCTCATGGGTTCGAAACCAGCCTGAGCAAGAGTGAGACCCCCATCTCTAAAAAAAAAAAAAATAGCCAGGCCTTGTGGTGGGCACATGTAGTCCCAGCTACTTGGGAGGCTGAGGCAAGAGAATCACTT
>NW_003852558.1:1011896-1023467 GCF_000181295.1 Otolemur garnettii | reverse complement strand
CTTGAGCCCAGGAGTTCAAAGTCTAAGTGAGGTGTGATTGCATCTCTGTACTTCATCCTGGGTGACAGAGAAAGACCCCGCCTCTATACAAGAAAAAAAAAATCAGTATAAAATAGCTATTGATTTCTCTGTAATTATCGGAATTATTTATATTTGAAGTCTTAGTTACCCCGGGCTGAAATCAACAGAATGTGTTGGACTGTTCGCTCAGAAATCATCCTAGGAAGCTCGCTCTGTTGATCTGTCATGATTAGCTCCTACAAGATGATATGGTCCCTTTGAAAAAGTAATATCTCTCGTGATGCCAGGGGTCAGGCTGCGTGGGCCGGCCTTTTAACTCGAGCAACACAGCTGCAGTGGCTGATGCGAGGGCGGGCAGTTATCCAGGCGTTTGGGGATGACAGTTACCAGGTCGCTGCCTATACCAAGCCAGCCGGGCCACAGAGCTCGCCTTCCCCACCCCGCTCCTCTCCCTGGGCAAATTGTCTTCTGTGAAACACAGGAGAGGGGCCCTGGCGGGCTAGCAAGGGAAGGGGCTTTACCTGTATTTATAGCAGCTCTGCTTACCATCATAGCTGAGCTCTACCTCCTGCCACCCCATCCACGGTCTTCCACGCGACCGGTCATGTGTGCCCAAAGAGTTGATTGAGGACTGCTGCTTTACCTGGCTCACACCGAGACTGAGATGTCCTGGTGGGGAAGGGGTCATGGGGGATACTTAACCTCTGATGCACAGTAAGTGGCCCTCCTGTCACCTGTATATCCCTCTGCCCTCCCTGAGCTGCCCTGGTTTGGCTGCGCCTTTCTGTTAAGTCCCAAGGTGTCCCACACAGGCTCAGTTAAGGGCAGCAGGGGGTGGCGCAGAGCTGTAGAGTGTTTTATGGAAACTGGATGAGTCTGGGGCCAAATGAGTTTTACCTGCCCGCTAAGTAGGAGTAGTCACCCACATATTTACAAATATGGCCATGCACATGAATTCCCATCTCAATGCTAAACCCTGCCGATATCTTTAATTCGAAAAGAAAATCTCGGGTGGCACCTGTGGCTCAGTGGGTAGGGCGCCGGCCCCATATATGGAAGGTGGCGGGTTCGAACCCTGCCAGGGTCAAACTGCAACAAAAAAATAGCTGGGCATTGTGGCGGGTACCTGTAGTCCCAGCTGCTCAGTAGGCTGAAGCAAGAGAATCCTCTAAGTCCAGGAGTTGGAGCTCGCTGTGAGCTGTGATGTCACAGCACTCTACCCAGGGCGACCAAGTGAGACTGTCTCTACAAAAAAAAAAAGAAAAGAAAAGAAAGAAAGAAAGAAAGAAAAGAAAGGAAAGAAAAGAAACTCTCAGAGCAGACCCCCAGCAAACTTCCTCTACCTCTCATTGACCAAGAGCAGGTCGTATGCTTATGCCTTAGCTGGCTCTGCCTTGAGGAGAATGGGACTGCAGAGACCAATCAGGATTTCCTTCTGAAGCTGAGGATGATACAGGACAAGTGGCATCCCAGCCAGCTCGTGGAGCTGGGGGGCACAGACCTGCTGCCTCTGCCTTGGCAGTGTTGGTGCGGTGGCAGCAAGCAGTGGAATCAGCAGGCTGGAGGGTGGGCAGGGGGTCCCCATTTCCTAGGCCTGGGAATAAAAGGGATTGTAGCCATTCTTTTGCGACCCAGACATGACCCGGACATGTCCCAGACATGCTAAATGTAACTACCAAGCCCTGCTAAATGTAACTACCAAGGGCTAGACATGCCCCAGACACATTGTCCCAGACATGACCCAGACATATCCCAGACATGTCCCAGACAGGATGCCAGAAGGGCTAAATGTAACTACCAAGGACCAGACATGCCCCAGACACATTGTCCCAGACATGACCCAGACATGTCCCAGACAGACATGCTAAATGTAACTACCAAGGACCAGACATACCCCAGACACATTGTCCCAGACATAACCCAAACATGTCTCAGACACTCTAAATGTTCTACCGAGGGCTCCATGTGACTATATAGACCCCTAGAGTGACTATGTAGACCCCTAGACAAAGGGCCAACAGACAGAGAGAGGGAGAGAGAGCACTTTTCTCTCCTGACTCCAGTTTTCTCTCTCTGCCAGGAGCGCTGGCACTTCTGTATTCTTTTCTGTAAATAGATCCTGTCTTACCACTGATCTGTGGTCCGCAGATTCATTCTTTGAATCACTGAGACCAAGAACCTGCTGAAGAGCAAAATTTCAGTATCAAGGAGGGGTTCAGAGTCCCCTGAAACGCACAGTTACCCATCTCTGGGTGTGGCATTGGGGGTATGGTGGGGAGAAGGGGAAATGTGGCCTGCAGTATAATGAAGAGGAGGAAGGCCACCAACAGTGCCCTTTCCTCTGGGGTCTGAGTCACGTCTGAAAGGACTTGCCCTTACTCTATATATGGGCACATAGGATTCTTGCTTCAAAATGCAATACATCTTCCTGCTGAAATAGTGGTTTGACCAAGTACAGAATGCGTAACTGAAAACTGCTGAAAGACATGTCTCTGGTCTTGTAGCTTCTGGGAATACTACAGAGAGGTCTGAGGCAATTACAGTTTTTAAACCCTTTGTCTGAAAGCTAGCTTTTTCCCGTCTGGAAGTTTTTACAGTTTTCTCTTTATCTCTAGTGACCGTCTGAAACTTCTGATGTAGTTTTGTTTTTATTTATTATATTGGACACTTGGTGATCATTTTTAATCTGGAAAGTCATGTTCTTTAGTCCTATCTCAGATGTCTGATAAATTGTATTATTTCTGGTAATTTCTTTCTCTTCACTTTTTTCCCCCTGTTCTAGCTTTCTGGAACTCTTAATTGTCATAAAATGGCCCTATGACTAATCATTTAAGTTTTAAAAATAGTCTTTTTTTCTTTTTGTTTTTATTTTCTGGGAACTAGTCTTCCCCTTGGGAGAGGATCTTCCAGAGAACTTCCAGAGCTTTTTTTTTTAGAGACAGAGTCTCACTTTATCACCCTCTGTAGAGTGCTGTAGTGTCACAGCTCACAGCAACCTCCAGCTCTTGGGCTTAGGCGATTCTCTTGTCTCAGCCTCCGGAGTACCTGGGACTACAGGTGCCCACCACAATGCCCAGCTATTTTTTGTTGCAGTTTTCCCGGGGCCAGTTTTGAACCTGCCACCCTCAGTATATGGGGCCAGCAACCTACCCACTGAGCCACAGGTGCCACCCAGGGGAACTAGTCTTAACTTAAATATTTCTTTTGAAATTTTTATTTCTGTGAGCTGATTTTATTTTCTTTAATATCCATGAGCATTTTCTTTTTTCTGAATATTGTTTTTTAAAAGCTGTTACTTTTTTCTGAATATTGTTTTTTAAAGCTGTTAAAAGCCCAGCTATTTTTTGTTGCAGTTTTCCCGGGGCCAGTTTTGAACCTGCCACCCTCAGTATATGGGACCAGCAACCTACCCACTGAGCCACAGGTACCACCCAGGGGAATTAGTCTTAACTTAAATATTTCTTCTGAAATTTTTATTTCTGTGAGCTGATTTATTTTCTTTAATATCCATGAGCATTTTCTTTTTTCTAATGAAACTTTTTTTATTTTTTTGAGACAGAGTCTTACTATATCACCCTCAGTAGAGTGCCATGGCATCACAGTTCACAGCAACCTCAAATCTCAAACTCTTGGTCTTTTTTTTTTTTTTTTTTTTGCAGTTTTTGACTGGGGCCAGGTTTGAACCTGGTGCCCTACTCCTTTGAGCCACAGGCATAAACTCTTGGTCTTAAGTGATTCTCTTGCATTAGCCTCCCAAGTAGCTGAGACTTCAGGTGCCTGCCACAATGCCCAGCTATTTATTTTGTTGTAGTTGTCACTGTGGTTTGGCAGGCCTGGACCAGGTTCGAATCCTCTAGTCCCTCTAGGTGTATGTGGCCAGTACTCTAGCCCCTGAGCTATAGGAGCCAAGCCTAATGACACTTTCATAGAGACCTGGTGAAGTTTCTTATGCAGGGATCTTGATTTGTGACTCAACAGTTGAAGTAGTAGTAGACTAGGATTTACCCCTGCTCAGAAAATGCAGAGGGCAATAGGGAGAGCTCGTGCTTTGGTCGAGTGGCTAGAAAGCACTGGTGTGATAGAGTTTGCTGGGCAAAGGAGATTGAGCCCCCACCATGTCCCAGACATGGACAGCACCCAGAGAATCAATATGGGGTGGTGTTGGGTCCTGACCACTGAGACTACCAGGAATGGTGGAAGCACTTCAGGAGTGAGGAACTGAAGGTGGATGCCCAGAAGCTGAGGAAGCCATGGTGATGAACAGCATTAGTAGAGAAACACTGGCAATTTATCAAGGAAACAGGGAATGTAAAGGGAATAACTGCTGTGTATTCAATACAGTTCTGATGATAACCACCTGGAGTTAGCATCAGAGTCTTTACCACCTCTGTGGGCAGGCTTTACCATAAGACTGACCATACTTTAGATACAGGGTCTCCAGGCTCCAGCACTTCTGATCAACTGACTGTAAAATGGGAAGTTTCATTGACCCCGCCAGTCAACAATACACCGTAATAACTCACATAACTAGGGAAAGTGTTACACTCATGGCCGAGGTTTCATTATAAAGGACGCACATAGGACAAGGTTTACTTTCCCCACTGAGTCAAAACAAGTTACCCTCCCAGCACATCAATGTATTCAACAACTAGGAAGCTCTGCAGAGCTTCTGTGTCTAGAGTTTTCAGGGGGGTTTTATCCTCCCTGGAGGTTGAACTGCCCCAAGGTCCCAACCCTCTAATCACTTGGTTGGTTTTTTCTGATAACCAGCCCCCAAACTAGAACTATCTAGGGTCACCTCATTATCAAACAGAGACACCCCATAACTCAATTAATTCCAAGGGTTTTTAGAAGCTCTGTTGGGGAGCCCAGGACAAAAGCCACACAAATTAATATACAATAAAGGAAACTTTAAAAATCCTATGAGAGCACAGGAGACAGAGAATCATCTTTAATCTTTTACATGCACCAGAATATGAGAAACCAGCTGTTAATGGTACTCGTCGAAGTAGGACCTTTTCTACTCTTTCCCTTCTTTTATTCCAATGTGCCAGCCCTCAAAGGGAAAAAGTTAGGTCCTAAGCCACACCAAGCTTCCATTCTGAACCAGGCTTAAACTAGGGCAAGAAAGATTTGGCATAAATCAAATTCAGAGTTGTGATTAACTCTCTGGACTGCATATTCTATTTCAGCCTGTGTTTGTCCATTAAAGTAGCCACAGGACCTAAGAACGAGGAATAGAAAAGTCAGAGATCTGTCAATAGTTTTCGTCAAGGATTAGGATGAAATTATTCACATTAAGTCAAATTTAAAAGAAAAATGAAATTTAAAAAGTCGGGTTTTGATTAATCTATGATTGATATTTGTTCAACATACCAATTTCAAATACTTAAATACATTTAAAAGAAGAGAGAATTTCTATTTAAAGCGCTTTTTTGGGGGGGGGAAACAGTCTCATTTTGTCACCCTTGGTAGAGTGCTCTGGCATCATAGCTCACAGCAACCTTAAACTCTTGGGCTCATGTGATTCTTTTGCCTCAGCCTCCCAAGTAGCTAGGACTACAGGCACCCACCACGACACCTGGGTATTTTTAGAAACAGGGTCTCGTTCTTGCTCAGGCTGGTCTTGAATCTGCTACCTCAGAGCAATCCACCCACCTTGGCCTCCCAGAGTGCTAGAATTACAGGCACGAGCCACTGTCCCCGACCTTATTTAAAGCACATTTCTTCTTCCTCAGCACTTAGTGACATTTGGGGCCAGATAATATTTTGTTGGGGGTCAGAGGGTAGAGGGTGGGGGGTAGCCTTCACATTGCAGGGTATTTAGCAGCATCTCTGTCTCTATCCACTACACGACATGCCAGTAATTTTCTACTTTGGCCATGACAGCCAAAAATCTCCAGATATTGCCAAATGTCCTCTCGGGAAGAAAATTGCCCCAGTTGAGAACAACTAACTTAAAGTGATGCTTTTCTAAATCAAAGAGCATGTATGACTTAAATAATCATCCTTTAATTTGTTTTGTAAATCCATATATACATCTATATATGCTTTTTTAAAAGGAGTCTATAGCTATAATCCTACTTTTGTAGTTGTTCATCACTTGAAACAAGTTAATAGATCTCTTACAGAATGTTTGTCTCACATTGGTCAAAAATACTGACCGAGTTTTGAATAGTCTTTATGGCTTAGGAATTATATTATCTTTACAATGTCTCTGATCATGTTAAATGAAAACTTAAATGGCGTCAAAGCTGCCTCTTATTTTGTAAAAAAAAAATTTATATCAAATGATGATTACATTATACTGATCTATTGTTGTTAGACACAAAATTCTTCTTGCAGTGTCTGATGTCCAGGCGAAAACATAGGTGTGGCTTTTGTGTGTATGTATGAAACTTTTTTTAAAAAAGACATCTGCTGTGTATTGAAGGCTTTGTCAAACTGCTTCAGACACAGGTATACTTCCTTCTACATTTCTTGGTAACAGCAGGAAGTTAGAGCAGCTAATGTAATGGAGTAAACTCTCTCACTGCCTACTAATCCAGAGGTTTGCATGAAGAAAATTGAACATATCAGAAGCATGTGGTTTTTTAGGCAGAGTTAAGAGATAGGTAGAACTAGTTTTTATGTTTCAAAGTACTGTACCTTCCCTACCCTATTCATTGCTTTATTTCCAGCTGGTATATTAGTTTACTACTGTAAAAAGATCAAAAAACAAAAAAACTGTGAAGGGTCTGAGATTGTGTACTTCTCATAAGTTAGACTTGTTTCATAGGTTCTGTCAGAAGACACAACATTCCTGGATCAGAGACAAAAGACTTCATTACTTACAGCATTCTTTTTTAAAATTTTGGATTAATATGAAGGTACATACAATTATGAGCCTTGCATTCTTGACATAACCAGCAAAAACATGCAAGGATGCTTAGAGCCTATATTGATTGCCTTTCCCGGGAGCCACGAGTATGTACAGGCTATGTTGATGTGCTGTGGACAAGCCAAAAAGTTAGCTGAAACATGTAAGGTGAAATGGGCTGAGGCATTTCACCTAAATGTCCCTTTAGTTTTTAATAGCTTGCCTTTTTTTCTTTAAGTATTAAGATTCTTTTATTTATGTTGTACTTTTTAAAGATTTCAAATTAATGTGAGGGTATAAACAATTAGGCTATGATGTTTGTGTTTGTTAGGTAGAGTCCCTCAATAACGTGGCTTAACCATCCATCCCAACTGAAAGGTTCTGGACCCAAGGAAGAAAGATTATTTTTAGGCATGAATGAAATTCCCATTCTGTAGAAATAATGTGGTCTTTATTTCCACCTGGATGCAGGTGGGGTGAAATCAAGAAAGGGATTCCACACATGGGTTATGGTGGATGGGGATTTAAAGGGTCAGGGAGGGCAGTAATTTGTGCCATTCCTATTTCCCAGGAGGGACATGAGTCTGACCCTTTCTGGGCAGGCCATGAACCTGACCCAGCCAGGGTGGGGAAAATTTATTTGGATAGGTACACCTGATTCTATCACCAAACTGGCTTATCAATATTTTTCAGTCTATCTTATTTCTTACAGCCAAATAAAAGGAGACACATTCAGAAAGAACTTGGGATAGAGGCTCTTGTCCTAAAGCAGAAAGTCACTTTGGTGGGGTCAGTTCCAGCTATATATCTCCATGTCTTTGCAAGAGGCTTAAGGAGAAGTGGAGGTCTCTGATGCTTCCCAGCCATTTTCATTAAGCTGTGGTTGACCCAGATCAGCTCTGATACTTTCAACAGAATTATATGTTCTAGATTTAAATCAGATATATTTGATTTTCATGGATTCTTTCAGGCCATTTTATACTAGAAAGACATTCTAGTATGCATTGGAAGATATTTCAGTATATATTTGCTAGACTAGCAGTCGTTACTAAAATAACCGTTTTCTTTGTTGTACTGTGCAGACATTGGTTAGAGTTGTTAAACAACTCTTTTTTGTTCTTAACTGAGAGGAAAAGATAGTTTCCCGAAAGTCTTACTTGAAAATGAAATGATATGAATTGGAAGACAATGTAAATAGCAAGGCAGCTTTGACAATTTAAAATTAATGGGAACAACAATTTATTGTTCATGGCTACATTGCAAGCGCTGTGCTAAATACTTTACAACATCACAGGGTGAATTATTACACAAACCATGTAACATGTTACCCACATATTCCAAATGAGGAAAACAGAGACTCAGAAGGTTAAATAACCTTGCTGGGAACAGTGACTCACACCTGTAATCCTAGCACTCTGGGAGGCAAATGCAGAAGACTCTGTTGAGCTCAGGAGTTTGAGACCAGCCTGAAAAAGATTGAGACTCTGTCTCTACTAAAAATAGAAAAATTAGCTGGGCATTGTGGTGAGCACCTCTAGTCCCAGCTACTGAGGAGGCTAAGGCAGAAGGATCACTTGAGTCCAGGAGTTTGAGGTTGCTGCGAGGTAGGTTGACACCACTGCAATCTAGTCTGGGCAATAGAGAGAAAGAGAGAGAAGAGATGGAGGGAGGGAAAGAAAGAAAGAGAGAAAGAGAGTTAGGTAACCTATCCACCTGTCCAAAGCCATGTATGGTATCTCGTAAGTGGTAGAGCTAGGATTGGAGTCCATGTGCAGTGATGTCAAACTCGAATTATCTTTACCCTTAAAATAACTCCTTGGAGTGTAAAACATACACAGATAAAACTTTACAGCAAAGATACTAAATTTTCTATGCTTGATATCTTCATTAAGTGATACTCTGAGAAAGGAGGCATTCAGGCTAAGTGAATTTTCTATTTGCGAGTGGTGTCAGTCTGTGAACTACAGATTACTAGTCTGCAAAGTACAAAACTGAGAGTGTTTAAAAACTTTTAAGGCTATTAAGTATGGCTGAGATATCCAAGCATTTAATCAGTGGACTTGTCTTGTTGAACAAAGGTCTAGATAAGTTCAGGTGTCAAATTCTACGTGATGAATCTCATATGGGCACAGGGTGAAGCCTGCAAAGTAGCCGTGCACAGCAGAAACTGGAAATAAAAAACCCTTCACCACAGATTGCTTAAGCACTATTCTATAAGCCAATTCAAAAACTGATCAGTCTTACTATTTCTGAAGGATTTCTGCAAGATTAGTTCTACATTCTTATGGTTGCAAGAAGCCACACTGCAGGTGTTGCGTCACTACAGAGTTTAAAGCTTTGTGGGTAGTAACGAGTGGAGAAAGTAGAAGAAATACAATTCTGGAGTCGTTTGTGCCTGGGAAGGATGAGGATATCGATGGGGTGCACAATGCAGCGTGTGTTCAGGCAGCTGCGGGACCTTCCCAGGACCGGTTAGAAAAGCAGAGGGACACACACAGCCAGAAAGCTACAAACGATGAGGGCCAGCGCCAAACAGCAGGTATGAACCATGTGGATCGCAGAAATAAGGTAGATGGTCACACACCAAGGGCAAGAGGTCCCAGGAGAACTATGGGGATGATCCAGGACAGGATTCAGAGGGACATCTATAACAAGACTGGGGATTACGAAAGTTCCCACATAAGGCTGGGCGCGGTAGCTCACACCTAGAATCCCAGCCCTCTGGGAGGCCGAGGCAGGTGGATTGCTTGAGCTCGGGAGTTTGAGACCAACCTGAGCGGACCCTGTCTCTAAAAATAGCTGGGCTTTGTGGTGAGAGCTTTTTAGTCCCAGCTACTCGGGAGGCTGAAGCAGAATTGCTTGAGCCTGAGAGTTTGACGTTGCTCTGAGCTACCATGGCATGGCACTCTATGAAGGGCCTCAAAGTGAAACTCTGTCTCAAAAACGAAAAAAGTTCCCACCTAGTCAGGAGCCGGTACTCTGTCTAGTTTGATCTGAGGCTAGTAGGTGGAAGATAAATGAAAACACCGGACTGAAGAGTGGGCAGTGTTGCCAGAAAAAAAAAAAGGCAGTCAGTTCTTCTCCGGCAGAAATTGGGGTCACAGTATCAGGTTATCAGGAATACATTTGACTTAGAAAGTTGGAATGGTTTAAAAATAGCTGGATTAATCCTGCGGCCAGAGAGGATTATCTGTTTTACCTATTAAGCACCTATCTGTTTGTCTGTTTGTGTATCTGTGTGTCATCTATCTATCATCTCCCTCCCTGCCTACCTCCTTGTCTGTTATCTGTTGATCTACGCAGGCACTCACCCATCACCCAGCCCTTCCTATAATCCACCTCCACAAAGCACTGACAGCCAAAGTAAGATGCTCATGCTTTTATAAGAATGAGACAAATAAAAGATGGTATCTTTTATCTTCATATTATGCTTTTAAAATATTAACCATGAGACTCTATTAAGAAAAAAATATTATTCTCCAAAGATATACGGGGTGGCCATAAAGTTCGTGTGCAACTTCAAATAGTGTCTACTAGAAATGGTGAGGATGTTGACGAGAACTATCCTGATGAATTTTAAGATACTAACTAATGTTAACAATATTCCAGTTACTTGGCTCCGTGCCCGGAGCATAGTGGTTTACGGCACCAGCCACATGTATCAAAGCTAGCAGGTTTGAGCCCTGCCCAGGCCTGCTAAACAACAATGACAACTGCAAAAAAAAAAAAAACAAAAAAGCCGGGCCCGGGCACTGTTGTAGGCACCTACAGTCACAGCTACCTGGGAGGCTGAGGCAATAGAATAGCTTAAGCCCAAGAGTTGGAGGTTGCTGTGGGCTGCAACACCATAGTACTCTACTACCAAGGGTGACATAGTGAGATTCTGTCTCAAAACGACCAAAAAAAATTCAAATTACCATTATTATTTTATTTAGTGTGTCAACAAACCGGTGAAATTTTTGAGATATTTTAATAAAGAAATTCTGTTTTTGTTTTTGTTTTTGTTTTTGAGACAGAGTCTCACTATGTTGCCCTCAGTAGAGGGTTGTGGCTCACAGAAACCTCCAACTCTTGAGCTTACATGATTCTCTTGCCTTAGCCTTCCAAATAGCTGGGACTATAGGCACCAGCCACAATGCTGGCTATTTTTTTGTTGCAGTTGTCATTGTTGTTCAGCTGGCCAGGTTCGAACCCACCAGCCTAGATGTATGTGGCTGGCACCCTACCTACTGAGCTATGGGTGCTGCCCAAGAAATTTTTAATAGAACCTAAGTCATGATCTAAATTTCCTTCATTAATTTGTACCTGGGGTAATTTTCTAATGAAAAAATTTTCCTATAAGTATTATGACTGTGTAATATACATATTGATTCTTTTAAAAAAATTCTTACTCTGATGAATGCATCTGAACCTTATATTTATTTCAGAAGTATTATGAAAAGATCAATAATTATGTTCTTTCATGTTCCTGCTACACACTTTTAGAATTCTAGTTTGTTTTTACTGTGCTATTTTTATTGGCTTAAGAGCTATAGATGTTCTTCACACTAATACACTGCGACCAAAGCGTCTTCTGGAGGGGCCTATTGCTGCCCCCAGATCCCTACTCAATGCTCTTTACTAGGTAATAAGGCATTTGGAAATAAACCATAGAAATGTTTCATCAGCAGCACAATGCCATTTGTGAAGGT
>NW_003852558.1:1010067-1011563 GCF_000181295.1 Otolemur garnettii | reverse complement strand
CTGTGGCATCACAGCTCACAGCAACCTCCAACTCCTGGGCTCAAGCGATTCTCCTGACTCTGCCTCCCAAGTGGCTGGGACTACAGGTGCCTGCCACAGTGCCCAGCTATCTTTTGGTTGCAGCCGTCATTGTTGTTTGGCGGCCTGCACTGGGTTTAAACCCGCCAGCTTGGGTGTATGTGGCTGGTGCCTTAGCTGCTTGAGCCACAGGCGCCAAGCCAGGTGGTGGGGTTTTTAAGGGGAGCAACTCCCGTGAGAGCACATTAGTAAGAAGTTGTTATTGCCCTTCATGAGTCACTTCTGCCACATTCTGTGACAGTGTTGCTTATTGTGGCCATTTCTGGAAAATGCTGTCTGCCACAGTAACTGTTTGGCTAATTCTATGAACTAAAATGTTTGTGTCCTCCCTCCCTCAAATTCATATGTTAAAACCCTAATCCCTGTGATGGCCTTTAGCCTTAGGGCCTTTGGGAGGCAATTGGGTCTTGAAGATAGAGCCCTCATGATGGGCTTAGTGACTTTATGAGAGGAGACAAGAGAGAGATTTCTCTGTTTCTCTTTCTCTCTCGCTCTCTACTCTCTCTGCTATGAGAGGATAGAGCAAGAAGATGCCCATCTGTAGACTATGAAGAGGGCCTGCACCACCAACTGGATCTGCTGGTGTGATGATCTTGGACTTCCCAGCTTCCAGACCTGTGAGAAATAAGTTTCTCTTGTTTTATTGTTTGGTTTTTCTTGTTGTTGCTGCTGCTGCTGCCCAGGCTGGAGTGCTGTGGTGTCATTATAGCTCACTGACCTCAACCTACTGGGCTCAAACCATCCTCTTACTTTAGCCTTTCAAATAGCTATATTACAAGTATGTGCCACCATGCCCAGCTAATTCTTTGATTTTTTTTTTTTTTTTGAGACAGAGTCTCACTATGTTGCCCTCGGTAGAGTGCTGTGGCATCACAGCTCACAGTAACCTCAAACTCTTGGACTTAAGCAATTCTTTTGCCTCAGCCTTCCAAGTAGCTGGGACTACAGGTGCCCACCAAAACACTCAGCTATTTTTTTGTTGCAGTTGTTTAGCTGACCTTGGTCGGGTTTGAACCTGCCACCCTGGTGCATGTGGCTGGTGCCATAACCACTGTGCTATGGGCACCGAGCCTAATTCTTTGATTTTTTGTAGAGACAGGGTCATGCTATTGCCCAGGTTGGTCTTTTTTTTGAGACAATCTCACTCACCCAGGCTAGAGTATGGTGTTGTCAGCCTAGCTCACAACAACCTCAAAACTCCTGGGTTCAAGTGATCTTCCTGCCTCAGTTTCCCAAGTAGCTGGAACTTACAGGCTCCTGTTTCAATGCTTGGCTAGTTTTTTTATTTTTTGGTAGAGTCAAAGTCTGGCTCTTGCTCAGGCTGGTCTACAATTTATGAGCCCAAGCAATCCTCCCACCTTGGCTAGGATTATATAGGTTTGAGCCACTGTACCCAGCCAAGTTTCTATTATTTATAA
>NW_003852558.1:1007599-1009552 GCF_000181295.1 Otolemur garnettii | reverse complement strand
GCCTGAGCCCGGGAGTTGGAGGTTGCTGTGAGCTGTGATGCCTGAGCACTCTACTGAGAGCAACAAAATGAGACTCTGTCTCTAAACAAACAAATAAAAAAAAATGATTTGCATTAAAATCCAAGAAATTGGGTCATTTACCTTTATTCCCAGTGCACAAATTCATGATGTATGAACATAGTATCTTTTCATCAATTTTTCAATCTTCCTTGATTATTTTCTAATTTTTAAAACTGCTTGATTCCCTTTCTGTGTTTCTACTGCCATACCAGCTGAAGGGGTCTGCCCACTCTCTTCTGTGAAACTTAACACCATGCCATCTATTTGTACTTTTTCTAGTTTATCAATGGTTCTGATGTGCAGCTTCAGTATAAAACAAGTATTTAGGCTGAGCACAGTGGAACTCTGGGGGCCAACGTGGGTAGATCCTCTGAGCTCAGGAGTTCCAGACTACCCTGGGCAAGAGCCAGACCTCTGTCTCTATTAAAAACAGAAAAACTAGCTGGGTGATGTGAAGGGTGCCTGTAATTCCTACTACTCGGGAGGCTGAGGCAAGAGGATCACTTGAGCCCAGGAGTTTGAGGTTGCTGTGAGCTATGACACCACAGCACACTACCGAGGGCCATGGAGTGAGACTGTCTCAAAACAAACAAACAACACCCCAAATCCCCAGAATATTTAGGGACTTATCTTCATATTGACAGAAAGTTTTAAGGATTGTCCTTAAGAAGTAATTAGAAGTGGCAATTACTCTTTCTTTTATTAAAGCAGAGTTTAAAGCTTTGCCCTAAAATATTTAAGTTATCATTTAGAAGTATTTCCTCCTCCAGATCTATCCTGTAAAAAATGCCCTATACCTTTTCCTCTTCCTAATTCCATGGCCCTTTAATACAGTTCCTGTGGGTCAAGACCCATAGGTTGAGAACTGCTGCTCTATAGTCTTTCCAGTAGTACCATGACAACTCCCTGAAGAAGGTTTGGAGGGCTATGGAATGTGGGCTTTTCATTCTCAGTTTCATTTTATAAAAAGATTTTTAAAGGATATGATTTCATTTAAACCTTTGCAAGACTTTCCATAAAAACCTATCTCATGCCTTTGACAAACAAGACTGCCTAACATTTACTGAGTATGTTCTATGTAGATTAGATCTCATTGAATGCTTATAACACAATGAGGTACCTACTATTATTATCCCTGTCTTACCAACAGAGAAACTTGTCTTAGGTGGTTCATCTCCTCTGGTAGAGCCCTAATTAACCCCAGGCCCGTGAGCTTGACCATTGCTCTGTACTTCCAACAGTCAAATGGAGCCCAAACATTGTCTAAATTGTCAGGCCACATCATGTCCTTGGACGTGTGCTGGAGGTGGGGAAGCCTGAGGCAGCCAGACCACACGAATGATCCAGAAGCCAGGCAGGTGAGTTTTTTTGTTATTATTTGCTAGGCAGAAAGGCACTCCAATACTTAGTGACTTAAAACAACAATAGTTTCTCATGAGTCCACTGGTGGTCTTGCTTGGGCTTACTCAGGTGCCCACAGTAATCTTCTGACAAAGGGTTCAAGATGACCTCACTCACAGTTCTGGCAGATGGAGTTGGTCATTATTTGGGGTACCTTGACTCTTCTCTGCGGCCTCTCATCCTCTACTAATTTAGACTGGCTTGCTTCTTCTCAGGCTCCGCAAGTGTGACAGCTGAAGCTATAAGGCCTCTTGTGGCCTAGGCTGCGGGACTTGTATAGTTTCTCCTGCCACATTCTTTCATTCAGAGGAAATTATAGGTCTCCCTCTCTTGATAGGAAGGGCAGCAATATCGCATTGCAAGGGGGAGTAGACACAGTGTGCCGCCATTCTTAGGAGGCCATTTATACCCTGGCTTATCACAGTATTTCTGTCCGCTGTATAATAAAACACCCTCAAATTTAGGGGCTTCCAATAACCCTTATATTGCTCA
>NW_003852558.1:1005160-1007260 GCF_000181295.1 Otolemur garnettii | reverse complement strand
GGGTAGATTGAACTTCTTTCCCTGTCAGCCAGGCTCCAAAATAGCAAAAGCAGACCGCTTGGGCCTGTAAAGGCCAGATCCAGAACAGGGCAGTATTGCTTCTTCCCTGCCTGTTTGGTCAAAGCAAACCTCAGGCCATTCCAGATCCGTTGGTGGACAGTTAGACTTCACCTCTTGCTAGGTGGAGGAATAAGCATGTATAACCACTGAAGGTCATCTTCGCACTGTAGCAGAGCATTTCACTGAACTTGATAAAAATGAGAAGCTGGGGTCAAAGGGTTAGTCTAGGCTGGCGGATACAGAAACAGAGTTGCAGATAATAGCCAAAATGACTCATGTAAGAGGAGGCAGAGAGTTGTGGGGGAAACACGGAAAGATGTCTATAAACGAAACCAGGTAGAAAGAGAGGATGCAGGACAGCGGTTGCGAGGGCAGGAGAATATGTTCTGCACATGGTGTCTTCACACTGGTGGTTGGGAGATGGTCAAGCAGGCAAACTGAACGTCTGCCGCCAGGGGGAGTGTTTAGATCTTACATGGGGAGCTCCGTGGGGTCCACGTGTCTTCCCCAAAGGCATTTCTGTCCTGATCAGACTTTTATGGAGTTTATCCTCCCACTAAATGGATGAGATCATCAAAAACCCTTCCATCCCCACGACTTGGGCAGAACCCAGAAACAGATGGCCAGACAATATGGAGGCTCTAATTAAGGAGAGAAATCTGCAGGTCCACCAAAATAGAAGGAGACATCTTCCCCCGGTAGTAACTAAGTGGTTGTAGGCATTTTTCACAGTGTTTTGGAGGAAAATAAAGCCTTATTTTTGTACAAGTGTGCTATACAAGGTCTAGGTGAAATGCTACTGCTCCCAGGCCTTTTTGGAGGGGAAGGGTTGTTTTACACATCCCTTCCACATGGAAGCATTATTATTATTATTATTTTATTTATTTATTTTTTTTGCAGTTTTTGGCTGGGGCTGGGTTTGAACCCCCCACCTCTGGCATATGGGGCTGACGCCCTACTCCTTTGAGCCACAGGCGCTGCCTGTGGAAGCATTTTTTTTAAAGGCTTTGAACATCGTCTTGTATTCATGACCCTGCTGGACCTGAAGGACATAAGCGTTTTCAATTTTATCCATTTCGTGTTTTATAGTCCCAAGGGCTACTAATAACAGCAACAAGATTAATAATAGAAACCTCTTATTTTAAGGAAATGCTTACCTTCTTCTTAGAACAATCACATTTATTATTATTATTGTTTTTTATTTTGTCTTGCTGGTGAGTCTAGTTTTCTTATGGCTCATGGCACTCTGGAGAGACCATGAAGAATCAGAAATAGTGAAACCGAAAATGGTGCCACTTTTGCATCAATTTCCTTTTCATTATTTGGCCTTTTATTGTTTCCTTCTCTGGTTGAAAAGTTCACTATTTCTACTGAAAAGCAAAAACTTCCTTGTCTGGAAACAAAAAATTTAATTAGAACCCAGAAGTGCTAATTTTGTTCTTCCTATGAGGGTTGCTACTTGCAGCAGTTCCTGTAGGTGTCCCCATTAACACACCAAATGAAAAGTACTGATGTTATTGCTTTACTTAGGCTTAAAATTTGAATTTGTGTGTTCAAAGATTATTAAGGTTTGTTAAGAGCCAATGAGTTCTGCGTTCCCCAGTAGATTTACTTATAAGGGAAGGCCAGGGAAAGGATGGGATCTGTACCTTCCTGGATGTCCATTTGCTGGGTAGACCTGGGAGCTGCAGCTGAGTGTGACTATAAGGACACCCAGCAGCCTTCAGACTAAGAAATGTTTGTGTATGAAACAAGGCAGATCCAAATTTTGGGGTTGGGGGTCCTGAAGTTGTTGCCCTTTCAGGGACTTGAAAGAGGCCCTTGTAGTAAGGTGCCCTCAGCTGCAAGGGGCGGGGGGATGAGAAGGGGAGACTGCAGAAAGGAAGAGATGGCAAACAATTACAGGGAGATCACTGTTTTCACACAGTAGGCTTTGCTATTAATTTTCCAATTTCTGGTATAGTGTTAGACAATTAGCAACCAGCAAAGGCAACAACTGTGTGACACACTTGAACAAAATGAAAAACAAAGTGAAAATTC
>NW_003852558.1:999681-1004871 GCF_000181295.1 Otolemur garnettii | reverse complement strand
AAGTTGGAGGTTGCTGTGAACTGTGACACCACAGCACTCTATCCAGGGCGACAGCTTGAGACTCTGTCTCTCAAAAAAAATCCCCCAAAACAAACAAAAAAAAATTACAAACTGAAATTTGGCTACATTTTGGACATTTGTTATAGTCTTAAATGTAAAGTGAAAGAAATGTCAAACTCCAGAGGATGTAGGCGTAAGTTACAAAGCAGCACTCATCCTCATCCTCTCTCAGTCTGAACCACCAGGCGGGGTGCAGAACCCTCTCCACAGCCAAAGGCCTCCTGGGGGACTGTGACTTGGCGACTGAGGAAGCTGGGAGGCCTCAAGCTGCCGTGCTGCATGGGTTTGTGTAGTGGCAAGTGGAGACAGCAGTATTCAGGGAAATACAAGGACATTTGCTGTCTTCCACTTATTCTCTAAGCCTTAGCCCAAATGTTACTTCTTCTGAAGACCTTTCCTGACCTGACCAGGAATTGCTGGCGCTTATCTTTCCACTCCCCTAGTGCCTTGTTTGTATTTCTCTTAGGACGCTCACCATAATGCAATAATTGTTCTTCCCCACCCCATGACTGTCTGTTAGAGCTTTTAGGTCAGAAGGGATGAGGATTATGCTTTACCTATTTTTCGAATCTCAAATCTCTCTTTCGTTGGGTGACTGACTTTGGTCGATTAAAAAAAATAAGTTTATGGAGGCCTTATACATAAAATATTTTATTTACATGAAATAAAATGAACCTATTCAAAGTTATAGTTCCAAGGGTTTTTGTCAAATGTGTACTACATATACCTTTGCAATAAGCAACTACAGTTGGCTTTATCTTTTTTTTTTTTTTTTAAAGCAGGCCCAGGTCGGGTTTGAACCCATTGGGCCCGGTGCATGTGGCTGGCACTCTATGGGCACCAAGCCAACTTTATCTTTTTTTGGGACAGAATCTCACTCTGTCATCCTAGGTAGAGTGCTGTGGTGTCATAGCTCACAGCAACCTCAAACTCCTGGGCTTAAGCGACCATCTTGCCTTAGCCTCCTAAGTGGCTGGGACTACAGGAGCCCACCACAATTCCTAGCTATTTTTTCTATTTTTTTTTATTAGAGATGGGATCTCACTCTTACTCAAGCTCTTGCTCAGGCTGGTCTCCAAGCAATCCTCTCACTTCAGTCTCCAAGCAATCCTCTCACTTCAGCCTTCCAGAATAGTAGGATTACAGGCTTTCTTTGAGACAGAGTCTCACTCTGTTGCCCCACGCTACAGTGCCTTGGCATCAGCCTAGCCCTCAGCAACCTCAACCTCCTGGGTTCAAAAGACCCTCCTGCCTCAGACTCCTAAGTAGCTTGGAGTACAGGCGCCTGTCACAATACCTAAGTTTTTTGCTTTTCGTAGAGATGGGATTTCACTCTCAGGCTGGTCTGAAACTGGTGTGCTCAAGTGATCCTCCTGCCTCAGCCTTCCAGAGTGCTAGGATTACAGGCGTGAGCTACCGAGCCCAACTTGAGTTGGCTTGCTCTTGAAATATTTCAGTTCACTCTCTTCTTGCTTGTATAGTTTGTGATAAGAAGTCCACTGTAATTTTTATCCTTGTTCTTTTATAGATAAGGTATTCTTTTTTCTCTGGCTTCTTTCCAGATTTTCTTCTAATCTTTGGTTTACACAGTAAACCAGCCTGAATGTGTTATGCCTAGATGTCAGGGGGTAGGGTTGGTATTTATCCTGCATGGTGTTGGCTGAGATTCTTAGATCTGTGGTTGGTATCCATCATTAATTTTGGAAAATTCCCAATTTATTACTACTTCAAATACTTCTTCTTGGGCCAGGCGTCGTGGCTCATGCATATAATCCTAGCACTTTGGGAGGCTCAGGAATTTGAGAGCAGCCTGAGTAAGAGCAAGACGCTGTCTCTACCAAAAATAGAAAAACTAACCAGGCATTGTGGCTGGGAGGCTGAGGCAAAAGGATTGCTTATACCTCGGAATTTGAGGTGGTTGTGAGCTATCATGATGCCATGGCACTCTACCCAGGGCAACAGAGTGAGACTCTGTTTTAAAGGAAAAAAAAAACAAGCAACGAAATGGAACTTTAGGAGGTTATACAGCTTGTGCAAAGTCACACAGTTGCAGTGAATGAGGTAGGATGTGGACCAGGCACTCTGGACCCTGCGTATGTGTGCTAAGTCAACACACTCCACTTAGACATCTGAAGAACCAGCACAGATAAAAGAAGACTTTTCTAGAGTACATAGTATTTGATGGTAGCAAGTAAAATTTCTGTTGAGTCATTGCTATTGTTCTTAGAAATCACAGATGTTTACAAGGGACATTAGAGAGCATTCAAGCCAACCCTCTCATTTTTACAGACAAAGCAACCAAATTCCAGAAAACCAAATACCACCATGTTCACATGTAGTAAAAACAAATCATCTTTTTGAAAATGACTCATGACTCTAGAGTTTCAGAGAAAATAAGTTTTAATTTCTTTTAAAGTTTCAAAGCTGGCTGCTGGGAGCAGTGGCTCATGCCTGTAATTACAGTGCCTGTAATGCACACTGGGGGATCTAGGCGGGCGGGTTGCTTGAACTCAGGAGTCAAGAACAGCCTGAGTGAGAGGGAGAGCCTGTCTGAAAAATAGCTGGGCACCTGTAGTCCCAGCTACTAGGGAGGCGGAGGCAAGAGGATTTCTTGAGCCCAAGAGTTTGAAGTTGCTGTGAGCTGTGATACCATAGCACTCTACCAAGGGCATCAAAGTGAGACTGTCTCAAAAGTAAAATAGAATACAATAAAATAAAAATAAAGGTTCAAAGCTAGGAAAAAGAAGAAATGTTACCATTAAATGAATAAAGGGAATCTCTTCAATTTCCCTGACATGTAAAGAAGTGTTTACCGAAAACAGGGGTTATTGACCTGGATCTTCTGTTGCTTTCCCCACTCAGCTTCTATTCTGTCTTCTCTTAGAAATGACATCCTGATTTTTGTCAAGGAAATATCCTCCTTCCACTCTCTTTCTCCTTGTGTGTGCTTGGGTGGGGGATGATCTTCCTGACCCTCTCTTTGGGAGGCCTGGCCAATCAGAGCTTCACATTCCTTTAGGTACAATGATTGGTTCAGGGTTGGAGAATAGAGACAATAAAATGCAAATCTGGGAATACTAAAGAGATGTGTTTTTTTTTTTGATACAGAGTCTCACTATGTCACCCTGGGTAGACTGCGGTGGCATCACAGCTCAGGAGTCTCTTGCCTCAGTCTCCCAAGTAGCTGGGACCACAGGTGCCCATCACAATGCCCAGCTATTTTTTGTTGCAGTTGTCATTGTTGTTTAGCTGGCTCCAGCCAGGTTCAAACCGGCCACCCTTGGTGCATGTGGCTGGCACCATAACCACTGTGCTAGGGGTGCCAAGCCGGAGATGTGCTTTTTAACTCATGTTTCTGAAAGAACACTCCTGTTGAGCACAGCCTGCCCCAGAATGGAGCCAACACAGAGAAAGCAGATGAGATAAAGAAGCATTATTTGAATCACTGATTTAGCTTTGTCTAAAGCCAGAAATCCCTGCTCAGGCAATCCACCTGCCTCAGCCCCCTAGAGTGCTAGGATTACAGGCATGAGCCACCCTGCCCTGCCAAGTATTTTTGGATACTCGAGTCCATATAGCTTTGGGTACAGGTAGCATTTATTAAGTGTTTTGTAAGTGCCAGTCACTACTATAAAACGCTACACACTATACGTGTGTTATTTCATTTGGTTCTCACAGCAACCCCATTAAAATAATTACTATTATTATTTCCATTTTATGGATGAGAAAACTGAAGCTTGAAAGGGCCAATTTAGTTGCTCAAGGTACAAAGGTGATAAATGATGGACAGGAATGACCTCTGGCCCACTAACTCCGGGTCTGTATTGTTAAACATGCACCTTTTCATCGGATGCTAAAAGACAGTTTTGACTCAAAAAAGATTAAAAACCCTTACTTCCTGCTTTTAATGGAGACTGGATAATTGCTCCAAATCTGCTCTATAATTATAACTCTATGATTTTATATTGTATTGTTTTTATCTTTTGCAGCTATTTTCCTTTTAACTCTTTGTATCTTGCTCTCTCTGGATAAAAAGTTATGTTTTAATCTTGTTAAAGCAATCATTTTTCCTAACAAATTTAAATCAGCCTGATCTTTCTGTTGGTGGCTAAACTATTAATAATTCTTTGGATCTGGAGTTACTTGGCCCATCTGTAAAACTGCAGCCTAAAAAGTAATGTAGACGATTTCTCAGAGCTAAAGGAATAGTCCCACTACTGCTAGATCCTTGATATCCTGGTTTGCTGCTTTTAACTTTAATGGCAGTGAGGTCCTTTGGATGGCAACTCATTTTTAAAGCGGTTACATTTATGAAGATTACAAAATGGGCTTTGGTGCTTACAAAGAGGAAATGGCTGTTTGCAGAATAGTGGTTTTGATTACTTGTTCAATGAGAGCAAAGTTTTCCATCTCCACGAAGAAGAAGTTTTTGGCTGTCGGTGAAATTTCTTTCAGTTCCTCAGTATCTGAGAACCTCCCAGGGTAATTTCAAGCAAGTTTAAGAGAAAGTCTAAGGCTTCCCAAGGTGCAGCGGAGGTGCTACTGGAGGCAGAAAATTCTTAGCAGGCAGCTCAGTGGGAAGGAGGAAGCAGGCACTTGGATTCCACATTGGAAATTCAGGGTCCATATTAGAATGGCAGCACCCACCTGCCTGTCTTAGTTTGGGGATACTTCCCCTAATCCTTATTCCTCTACCCAGAAACAGTGATAAGTAGCAGGATGTGCTGAGATGAGCATTGAGGAAGATGAACCCAGTGCTTCCCCTTGACTTGCATTCCTTGCATTTCTCAAGTTTAGAAATACTTTGCACTGTGGCTGTGGCTTCTTCCACTTTACCGCTAGAACCAACTTTTTCAAGTTTTTTTTTCTTGTTGTTGTTACTCAGGCCCAGGAGAGGTTCAAACCTGCCATCCCTGGTGTGTGGGGCTGGTGTACTAACCACCGAGTTATGGCACCCAACTTAAAGTTTTTTATTTTTTGACTCTCCTTTTACCCTCCCTCTATCCAACCTCCCCCCTCCCCTCCATTCCCACTCCATTTCTCTCCTTCATCCTGGGCTATAGTTGTGTTCTATCTTTCATAACAAAGTGTGAATAAATATAAGTAGGTTTCATAGAAGTACTGAGTACA
>NW_003852558.1:997260-999215 GCF_000181295.1 Otolemur garnettii | reverse complement strand
ATGATTAAAGATGATGAACATTTTTTCATGTGTCTGTAGACCATGTGCCTGTCTTCTTCTGAGACGATTCTGAACAGGTCTTTTGCCCATAGTGAAAGGGGTCACTTGTTCTTTTATTATTAATAAGTTTGAGCTCTCTGTGTTTTCTGTTGGAAATGTGGAAATGTAGTGTAGTGGAAATGTAGTGTAGAACATAAATGTCTTTGTTGGAAATGTAGTGTAGAACATAAATGTCTTAACAGAATAATCAAGTAAATGAGGCAAAAGCTATGTTGATTGATTTGATGTAACCAGGTCAGATTGTATAAAAAAATCAACACATTGTACCCCACATATGCATAAATGTACTCATGATCTATGGGTAAATACTAAATTTAATGACCTAATAAAAAATAAAATAGTATAATAATTTTAAAAAAATTTTATTTTTTAACTTGAAAAAAAGTACTCAAGGACATGGAAAAAAAATCCAAATACTACAAAAAAATTATAGCAAAAAGTATTACAACTCCTCCACAACCCATCCCTCAAGTGGTTCCCAGACTTGTTGCCAGAGGCACCCACAGTTACCATTCTTTTTTTTTTTTTGAGACAGAGTCTCACAATGTCACCCTCAGTAGAGTGCTGTGGCATCACAGCTCACAGCAACCTCAAACTTTGGGGCTTACACCATTCTCTTGCCTCAGCCTCCCAAGTAGCTGGGAATATGGGCACTGGCCACAATGCCTGGCTATTTTTTTTTGTTCTTGTAGTTGTCTGAGGCCAGATTCGAACCTGCCAGCTCCAGTGTATGTGATCAGCACCTTAGCTGCTGAGGTACAGGTACCTAGCCCATAAGGGAAAGGTTGATTGATAACCACTTTTTTTGTTCATTTGTTTGTTTTTTTGTAGAGACAGAGTCTCATTTTATTGCCCTCGGTAGAGTGCTGTGGCATCACACTGCTCGCAGCAACCTTCAACTCCTGGGCTTAGGTGATTCTCTTGCCTCAGCCTCCTGAGTAGCTGGGGTTACAGGCATCCACCAGAATGCCTGGCTATTTTTTTTGTTGCAATTTGGCCGGGGCTGGGTTTGAACCTGCCACCCTTGGTATATGGGGCCGGCGCCCTACCCACTGAGCCACAGGCACCCCCCCCCCTTTTTTAAAGAGAGTCTGACTCTGTTGCCCAGGGTAGAGTGCCATGGCATCATCCTAGCTCACAGTAACCTCCAACTCGGCAAAATGCCTGCCTAATTTTTCTATTTTTAGTAGAGACAGGTTTCATTCTTGTTCAGGCTGCTCTCAAACTCCTAAGCTCTAGGGATCCACCGGCCTTGGCCTCCCAGAGTGCTAGGATTAAAGGCATGCACCACTGCACCCAACCCAAATGTATTATTCTGTATAATTTTCAACATTTAAGTATATTTTGGCTTTCATTGTTTTTTTTCCGAGTGTGTGTGTTTGAGTAGCATTATTAGATATGCCTAAACTATGCAAATTACCACTTACAAAAATGTAGAAAGAAGATACTCTAGAGTTGTATCAGGAAGTTAACTAATAATAATAATAATAACATATGATGCTAATTTTGTAGTATTCTGGTCTGTGTCAGCTTTTAACATTTATAGTTTCTTGTGATTTCTTTTTGCATACTAAAAAATATTCTCCTTCAGTGTCCTTGGAAGGTCTGGGAAAGAAAAAAAGTATTCTGCTTTGCATCTAATTTTGACTCTCTTATTTTTCTTAAAGAGAGCCTTAGAGTTAGTTTCAAGAAAGATATGAATCCTAAAACCAAAGCAGTTCCAGCTAGTGATGAGCCTAGAGCTGCCAGAGTCACCATGAGGGTGACTACGGCTGAGGCTGACCAGTGCGATGGACCTCATTGAGGTCCTTGGTGTCATAACTTGGGTCACTGAGCAGGCCACACTTAAAGTCATTACTTGGCACTCAAATTTTCAGTTCTTGAGCCAATAATTT
>NW_003852558.1:960559-996097 GCF_000181295.1 Otolemur garnettii | reverse complement strand
GATGGTTAATTTTAGGTTTCAACTTGACTGGATTAAGGAACACTTGGAGAACTGGCCAAGCATGACTTCTGGGTGTGTGTGTGAGGTCACTTCCAGAGGAGATTGGTGTGTGAGGCAGGGGCTGAGTGAGGAAAATCTCTCCTCCATGTGGGCAGGCACCTTCCAATCAGCTTGCGGTCTGGGAGACAACAAAAAAGGCAGAGGAAAGGCAAACTGGGCTCTTCCTGCTGGAGTTGGAAGGTTCTTCTCTTGTCCTTGGAAATCAGAACTCCAGGTTCTTCAGCCTTTGGGCTCTAGGATTCACACTGGCAGCCCTCTGGCTCTCAGATTGAGACTCACACCATCAGCTCCCCTGGCTCTGAGGCTTTTGGGCTTGAACTGAGCTGTGCTACCAGCATCCCAGGGTCTCAGCTTACACATGGCCTGTCGTGGGACTTCTCAGCCTCCCTGACTGCATGAGCCCATTCCCCAAATACATCCTCTCTTGTATGTCTATGGCTTTATGTGTCCTATCGGTCCCATGTCTTTGGAGAACCCTGACTGTAACAGCACTTTTATATATTCTGTGAAGTATTTGCTGGTTTTGGAACACACTGGTGCCTTCAGTCGTGTTGCCCTTGAAATTGGGTGCTTCTTTTCCTTTCTTGGATCCTCAGAACCCTTCAACAGGCATGTTGCTTCCTTCCTGAAACCCTCTGAGATCCCCACACTGATTTCCAGATCCCCTGTGGTGCTGCTGCGTCTGCTTACCCGTCTGTCCCCAGATTTGTTTCATTTGTCTCTTTTTATAGAGGATGTTTCCAGGGTGTCTCCCTACGAGATTGGGGGCTTCTTGAGGGCAAGGGTTGCTTCTGTTTCTCCCTTCTTTTCCCCACAAGACCTTGCAGAGTGTAAGGAGCTCAGCTTGCTGTGACTTGGTCAAGACGTCACCCCTCTCGGGTCCCTGCTAAGGCTCTCTGGCCTGCTTCCCTCTCATTTTCACAGCCTTAGGTTCTGAACCATTTACCTCACCTTCCTCAGATCTGTTCCTGCCCTCACCTTTCTGAGCCATCAGCTTCTCCTCCTCTTTATTACATCCGTACTGGCTCCCCTTTTCATGCAGTAACTAAATTTTCATTTACTGAGTGCTGGCCATGTGCTGGCAGTGTGGACAGGAACAGGCAGACTGGTCTCTCCCTGCATGACGTGCTTATTGTCGTTGGGGTGAGGAGGTGGGGGTGGGAAATACCTGGTAAAGAAATAAGCATGTTTCAGACCATAGTGAGCTATGAGACAAGTAGATCAGGGGGATTTGATAGAGGACAGTGCGGTGAGGGAGGCCCGGAGTGGGGTGGTGACTGAGGCTCATGCTGTGCACTGTGGCCGGGCTTCTCTGGTGAAATGCACTTGAGTTGCCATAGCTGATGCTCTTTCTGGGTGCCAGGTCTTAAGGCCTTCCCTTGGCACCATGCCCAGTGATATGACCACCTTCTGGGACCACAGAAAGACTTGTCCCCTCAAAGTGGAACCATCTGTTTGATGTTGCTGGCATGCAGCTGGCATCTGAGTAAAGTCTCTAAGGCTTTTTTTCTTTTTTTTTTGTAGCAGTTGTCATTGTTGTTTAGCTGACCCGGACCGTGTTTGAACCTGTCACCCTTGGCTGTATGTGGCTGGTGCCATAAACACTGTTCTATGGGCTCCAAGCTTCTGAGTGAAGTCTCTAAAGAGATACAGTGCTGGGCAGTGCCTGTGGCTCAAAGAGTAGGGTGCCAGCTCCACAGGCGGGGGATGGCAGGTTCAAACCTGCCCCGGCCAAAAAAAAAAAAGAGAGAGATGCAGTGCTCAAGACTCATGTTCTCTTTCACTGTGGCTTTCCTAAAATGCTGTGCAAAGGAAAAAAAAAAAAAAAAAGAAATCAAACTTAAAATTCTGTCAGTGAAAAGACAGGCGTTTTCATGTCTTTTCTCCTGCTGTATTTCCTGATTTACTAATGACCTTTATAATTTGTAAGTTGCTTTTCCAGCTTCTCCTTTTTCTTGTGCCCCCCCCCCCCCAGTGCAGTTGGCCCCGGCTTTGTTCCTTCCCTGTTAGTCCCTGTCAATTGGTTTGAGAAGATGTCTGTCAACTTTACTTTGGTGGAATTGGGGACAAGAGCACAATAGGCTGGCTTCATCCTGTTGACAGTGAGTTTAAGAATCGACAAAACCAGATAGCCTATATCATGGAACATAAACGTTAGAATGCCAGTATTTAAAGCTGAGTAATAGAATGAGATTTTTTTTATTTAAAGCTCTAGCGTTTCTGGGAGATTACATTTTATGTAGTAAGCATTTAAGGCAATTTCTTATTAAAATCAGATGCCAAATAAAGTATGTCTTCTTGAATTCTGATTACAAAAAATAATTGAATTCTTTCAATAGAAAAACATTGTCTACTATTACTCATTGTTTTCATTTCTTCTTTAAATCATTGTTTTTAGAATCAGTTGGTATCTGTAAGTAATAAATGTTCATATAAGACATTTTAGCACTAATTAACTTATTCACACACGTTACCGAGATTCCTTTGCTTAAGTTTCTAGGACTTAACCCTTGCAATGTGTCTAACATGTGCTTTGAGATACTTTTGATAGTAATTCTCTAAACAAGATTTGTGCTTCAGCACAAAATGTAGATTTGTGATTAATAGAAGTTTCAAACTAATGTTTTTTTAAATTTCTTGCCTCCCCTTCACTACTTTGTCATCTGTGCTAAGGGGAATGTGGAGGCAATTTAATGAATACAATTTACCACAGACTTGAGCAAAAAAATACACCCGATCCTGGAACACCACAAATTATAGAATCTCGGAAATGAAAAGAACACAGGAAGGTCATCTGCTTTGTCCTTCTTCATTCAGACAGGTGTGCACTTCTCATTCCAGCTGGGTGAGAGTCCTAATTCTCAAGCCATCCTGGGAAGGCCTCACCAGCTCTCTCGTTTATCGCTAATGTGAAACATCCATCATTGGTGGAAAATTTGTCTGAGGACATCTAATTTCCTCATACTGGAGTTTATTCCCATTTCCTTTAAATGAGACTTCAGTGAGGACCACAAAAGATTTCCGTGAACCAATCGCTTTAGAGGAAAGGGATTGAAGGAGACAGCAGTGCTTAGAAAGCTCTTAGACCAGCGTCTGGCATATAATGGGCTTTCAAAATACATGAGGTGCCCTGCTAATAATTCTCATGATCATTTTCACGGAGGGAGACATTAGGTTTTTTTGTCTATAAAGAAACATTGAGTAATTTGGGGATTAGCAGCACTGACTGCCTGGTTGGGGGTTGACTTGGGTGTGGTATCCTGAGGCTTCACCCTGGGCCTGGTTGGGGATTGACTTGGGTGTTGTATCCTGAGGCTGCACCCTGGGCCTGGTTGGGGGTTGACTTGGGTGTTGTATCCTGAGGCTGCACCCTGGGCCTGGTTGGGGGTTGACTTGGGTGTGGTATCCTGAGGCTGCACCCTGGGCCAGTGGCAAAGAATACAAGAGTAGAGGTCAACATGGATGGGGGGCGGCCGGGAGGGAACCACCACATTGTGTCAACTGTTTGTCATCCCTGTAATGACAATTCTAAGCTTTTTGAAGGTAGAGACTCCCTTTTATTATTCTTGGGTCCCTAGTACTTAATAATTATTAGTACTTATTAGTACTGAATAATTAAATGTTGACTGTTTTAAAAATCACTCAACAAAATATTTATAAATGATCAGATGTATGATTATTATTCCGCTATGGCGGTATAATTAAAAAAAGATTCATCCCTGAACATACTACTGTTTCTCAGGTCGGCCTTTCCTTTTTCAGCTTTCCTGTTTTCCTTGATTTGGCCAGGGAGGTCTTTGTGACTCTCTTCTGAAGGTGCTAAGTTCCTCCGGGGTATTTGTGAGTAATAGAGGCCAGAAGTAAAGCCTGTGTCTTGTAACAACCTTGAACATTGTGATGAGTTCTGATATTTCATGCTCTGTACTCATGCTTTCTGATGTACTTATGTGTGGAATCATGAAATTCAAAGTCAGGTGAGCTATCATGATGTTTCAGCCAATCAGACTCATCTATGCAACATTAAGGCCTGATCAGGGTCATGGGCCATGCTGCCAGTCCTGCTCTAAAGTGCTGGCTAGGGGACTTGATAAACTGTAGCTCTTAGAAGACTTTCCAGGGGAGTTCTAAGGGTTGAAAACTGAAACCCTGGGGCCGAATCTGCTCAGTTTTGGCTCCAGCACTCTCTCTGCTGTTCTGCAGCCAGCTGAGTCATACTGTTAAACCCATCTGTTTACATGAGGTTGAATGTGGAAGAAGGTGGAAAAGGGAAGGAAAAAATCTTTTTTTGGTTCTCTTAGAGTAGATGCCATGCTCTTGCCCCCTCTCCTGCCTCCATTCTTTATGGGGCCCAAATTGTGCCCTATAGGATTTGTTTTTCTAGGGCTGAAGAGGGTGAGAAGGAAAGACTGAAGCAGAGAGAAGGCACATTCCTCGAGGTGGGAATTTTGCACTCAACCAGGTCAACAGGGGAGAAGATCAATCCGTTTTTATTTCATTTCTCTTTGATGAAATTTAGTGGAAGCCTTCTCCCCCAACATCTCCCAGTTATTTTCTCTCTTAGTTTGTTTATCTGGAATTTTAAGAAAAGGATTCAGGAAATGAGCATGGTGGATAGAATGGAGAAGCGTATGAAGGAGAAGATTTATATAACCTATGTGGACAGATTGCCCTCTCCTGGGGACTGCTGACCCAGTTGTTTGGGACAGCCGGAGAATCCAATCAATTTTTCACTGCAACACCTGCTCCTGGGTGGTGCAGTCAAGCCTGAGAAAGGATCCCTTTTTTATTTGAGGATTTCTCTTTCCTTATCTATAGCTTCAGACCTTGAGAAGTGGCCCAGAGCAGAAGGGCTCTTGCAGACTGAATGAGTGTGAGCACACTGCTTCTCTTCGGATTCTTGAAGTCCAGGACCAAATCACTCCACAGCACCAGCCCCAGTCTCTTATGCCCACCAAATGCATCCTCCATGTGTTTCTTCCTCTTTTAAGTGAAACGGCACCCATGCATGAATACAGTTGTTTATGCGTCCTGGTCCCTCAGTTTCAGGGAGTGCCTGGTGGTATCTGAACTAGGATAACAGAGGGAGAGGACGAAGGTGTCATCTAGCCTTCGGCTGGTCCCTTTATCTGCTCTGACTTCTCTCCCCTCTGTCATTAGTGCAGGATTTGCCTTGGACAGACCAGGCACTCTGTGCTCACACCTGTGTTGGGGCAAAAACGCACTGGAAATATTTTACTTACCATTATTATACACATCCGCCCTTCATTAATTTAACTCAGGCAAGTGTCTTTGACAATGACAGTGAGGAAATGTTGCTGTGGAGAGCTGCCAAAGGTGTCATCCTTGAAACTTTTAGAGTATTAAGCAAAGGTCTTTAAGTTAGAGACTGTAATGCATAGCCCCAGCACAAACAAAATGAGGACGTTTTCTTCAATGGAAAGGCAGTGTAGCAAAACAAGAACCAGCATGGCCTCAGGGGTCAGGTGCTCAGACTCTGTGGTGAGGATGTCTGGGTTTAGATCCTGGGTTTACTAGCTGTGTAACCTTGGCCAAGCCACTTAACTTCTCTGTGCCTTAACTTCCTTATCTGTAAAATGGGGGTGATAATACTTCTAGTATTATGAAGATTAAATGAACAAATGTATTTATAGGACCTGGCACATGGGAAATGCTGATATTATAAGCTTTTTTAAAAAAAAAAATAAGCCTGTTTTTTCACTGTCTATTAATCCCTTGCCTTGGAGAGACTGAATCAATGGGTAGTCTTACCATTTGCCTCAGCAGTCAGGGCAGGACTGGCTATGTAATTTGTGGGGCATAATGTAAAATGAAAATACAGGTTCCCACATTCAAAAACTATTCAGAATTTCAAGATGGTGACAGCAGGACATTAAATAAATGTGGAACCTTTTGAGTGTCTGCACTCCTGTACAACTCACACGCCCATGAAGCTGGATGTGAGATCAAGAGTCAAGACTTGATTTACTCAACAAGGAATGTTGGCAACTGGCAGAGGGAGACCATCTCGAAACCATCTCAAAGCTCTTTGATTATTTTACCCCCAGGACCTTGGCAAGGTGGTTTTTGTTGAATTTTTAAAAAATATAAATCGAATGACATACATCTGTATAAAAGGATTCATTTGAAAAGGAGAGTACAGTTCTTTTCTTTAAATGGCAATGGGTTCAACTTTTATTCCCTCCCCGCCAGATTTGGCAGTTTCAGTCTACACTTGCTCCAAAAGCTACCTGCTTTAAAGCGTCGGTAATGAGGTGTCAGGAAACCATGGGTTGTTGGGTGGCAGTCACGTGTACCATGCTTAATGTTAAAGTGGTTCATGCAGAGAACTGAAATGACACAGATGATTCATTTACACATTTATTTTCTATCTCACTTATTCTACCAGACTGAAATGGAGAACAATGCCAGCAATTTTATAGACATTTGACATAAAGTAAACAAGTATTTTGATGTTGAACAATTGTACAGACTACTACATGCATATAAGTATGCTGATTGGTGCGGAAATATTGAGTTGATCAGCAAAACTATTAATACGAAATCACAATTTTCTTTTTATGGAGTTAAAATGCAGCAGATATGGGGACATTGATACATACACCATTAAATGGGAGAGAGAGGCAAAGTATTAATGGTGCAGGATGAACAGCTGAACACACACGAGTACGCTAAATTGTATCCTCTTTACAAAAGTGAAATCAAAACACTTTGTATGCAAATATAATGAAATAAAGCATGTTGAGGCAGATGAATGAGATTAGACAAGACTTAACCACTTAGGCATACACTTTAACTTCTACTGAGAGTTTGGATTAAAAGTATTTCAACAAAGCATAAGATGAAATGCTAATGCTATTACGTGTGTGGACGGGACAGGGTGACTCAATTGAGAAATCTTAAAAATCAAAATACTGATTGTGCTTCTTTTTCCTGCAGCATTCAGAGCATTCATAGACTAGTATGAAAACCCTCTAAAACACTGAAGTTAATAAAAGTGATTGATGCTTCATGCAACTGTACCTATAAATGTAATACCCTGTGTAACTTAGAAATATGAAATTGTTTTCCTTAATACATACATATATAGAGCAACTATTCATTTAATGCTTAATTTCTGACACTCTATTCTTTAGCTTTTAAAAATAGTTTTGGATGTTTTTAAATCCGGGAGCTGTTAGGGACTTATTAGAAACAATTAAAATCTCTACAATGTGAGGAAAAAAAGAATAGTTTGTATATTCATCTATTTTATAGGGAATCACCTACGATTATTCCCAAGAAGGTTTTTTTTGTGTGTGTACATTAATTTGTGAGAGTCCTGAACAATTTCATGTAAGTTTTCCTAAAGTTGCTTTGTGAGTCTTCACAGAGTTGTCCTGAGTTTAACAATAAGCTAATAATTTTAGTATTAAATGTTGAATTAATGAGTTTGGGGAGTTAGAGAAATTTTTAAAAATAGGACTCTAGTTAAATAAAAAAGCAATAGATAATCCAGACACTCCTTCCTTGTTCTAAACACACACACACACACGCGCGTACGTGTGCACACACATGTGCAAACACAAAAACACACACAGCTTCCTCAAAGCCAATCAGCTCTCAAAAAATACTCTAAACTGTAGCGCCCCTCATTTAACTCTCTAGAGAGTTGTCTTTCTTAGCCTTTTTCTTTGCTCTCTCTTCTCCCTTCCCTTTGATTTCCTCACGTTCCTTCCTTCCCTTTTCTGTCATCTCTACCTCCCTTCCTCCTCTCTCCCCCCCAAATGCTGGCCTTTGAAAGACTATGTATTAATTTTGCAGATATCCATTTAATGTTTGGAGATAAACTTAAATACAATTAAATAACCTACGCTTTTGTATGACAAAGTTCCATAGCTGGATCACTTCTGTGGGATACACATCCTTTGAATAGTGGAAAGAGCTAATGTAAGACAGGTAAAAATTCACCACAATATCCCCCCTTTAGTTAACACATGATAGTGGTGAGAGGAACCATTTGAGGCAGGTCTACCTTGACGATGGAAAAAAAGTTAAGCCATTATGTGGGCAGATTAGTAGATATTTCTCTTTAGTAGGCAATACTTTTAAACTGTTACTTGATGTAATCTGACTATGGAGCTATGACGCCGAGATTTTTATTACAAGCCTGAAAAAACAGTTAAAAAATACTGCTACTTCAAATGCCATTTTCACTAAAAGCGTTATTACGCTGTCTCAAACATTTAAGGACTAGATGTTGAGTAAGCGGTTGACAGTCACTTTTGTACCACGGCTTATGTACATGACACCGTAACATGAGTGTTGGCATAGCGAGATGAGATAGTCACAACAGCAGTTTTTAAATGCCGCAGACGTGGAGCAGTCAACGTTGAGGTTTTTCACATACACTACATAAAGACAGGTAATAAATACATTTCATGAGCTGGTTGGGCAGCATAATGCTTCATCTGAATACTATTTATAAACCAGGAACTTAATTTGTTTTTAGAAAACAGAGGAATACAGTATTTGTTAGACTATAACTAAATAGTAATAAGATCTCAAGTGTCATGCAATTATGATTTAGAACATAGATTATTTGGTTAAGCGTCATCATAAGTTGATTTCCAGTCCAAACTAAGTAATGTGTCATACTTAAATTTTCACGAAAATTTAATTTAATTTCACATCCCAACCAAACAAAAAACCTAATTAAAATTAAAGTATTACTTTCCATTTACTGATGATGCCTACCAGATACTCTGAAGGTGAAAGTCAAGTGTATCTTGGAAATTCCTTTGCAGAGTCAATGGAAGAATTTCCAAGTCAGCCTGTCTTTAATAGTAGAGTTAGTGATACCCTGGTTCCACAGTGCCCACACTGCTCTGGTTGAACTAGCTGCTTTTAGGTAATGTAAGAACTGTATAATATGCTGCATTATATATAGTACTTGGTCATTACTCAGTTCCTCTACTCTCATAGGAAATAGGACACGCTCTGAATTTTTATCACCTAGCTTTTCAAATAAATGATAATAAAAATAAGTGTTCCTCTATGTTATGGTTCTTGATCAATAAGATTAACATTTAAAAATGTAAAAAAGAAAAGTCTCTCATGAAATCTATCTTGATGACAGCCTAGACTTTAGATTTGCAATGAAGAAAAAAATTTAACACCAAGAACTTTTATTCTCATTTTATATTTTTTTCTGGCAAGTAGCCATTAATGATAAAACTAAAACCAAACTGGTTATGCATTATGTTATGGAACGGATCCTTAGGCTTATAAATATTTAAAGCAGAAAGAGGAACCAGTATGTTGAATGTTTGCATAATGACTAAGTGTGTAAATTTGAAATAAGGAGGCTGTAAGAGACTCTTCAAATAGGTGGGATAGCTAAAGTCTTAGGAATCCTAGGAAGCTGATTTTCCTACAGAGGAAACTGGCATTTGTCTACTAAACATTAAAAAATAAAGGCAATTAGGTTAAAGAGAAATGCACTACCTAATTTTCATAGCATGTTTTACTTGTTCAAATAATGTCAATCTCTTTTTAAAGTCACATCAGGTGGATATATACGTGTGTGTATGTGTGTGTATAAATAACATGTATATGTGTGTAATTTAGCAAATAAAATATCCTGTATTTTATATAACTGTGAGTTAAACTCATACACACATTTAAAACTTTGTTCAAGAAGCCACAGAAGAATTTCAGAAGGCTAAGGAACTAGCACACCAATGTGAGCTGAATGATTTCTTTTGGAATATTTTTTAAAAAGAAAATACCTCCTATTTGTTGGGCATTGTGCTAAGTGCTTTACTATATACTATCTCATTTAAGTCATGTCTTTAAAAAAACCCTCATGTTTATAATAAAATGAAAATTATTCATTTCAAATATCACCTAAGGATATTTTTACATGAAAGAATTTTTAAAATCCTAATCCAAATATAAATTATTTATAACTGGATGTATACCAAAGTATGATTTTTCAATATGGCTTTCTTTCTACCCCTAATATCTTTTGTTATCTTTTGCTAAAGTTTTGTTTAAGTGTCCTTTACAGTTTTGGCCCAGAACCATTTAAAAACTACCAGACTAATGTCAGATTTCCCTGATTGAAATGTTTATTACCACTGAACATGATGAAAAGGGTAATATTAGTATTTGCCTTTTTGTGTACTGCCCCCAAAGCAGACAGTCACACAAGCAGCACATTTAATGGAAAGTTTGCATGTAGGGTGGTGCTCATATTAAGTTAGTGAATTAGGCACCATCTTTCTCATCAGCTCAGCTGTTTACCTTTGAAGTTCAAAAACTTAATAGAGGCTTAAAAAATACTGTTTTTGTTGTTGTTAATCATGGAGGAAAATACTGTGTCACTGTCTTATTGTTAAATCTACTATCATCTAATAGCGTTAAAGCTACTATTTCTAATGGCCCATTTGATCCTGCCTTTGACATAGTAGCTGATGTATTCTGATCAGGTTAACCCTAGAGAAGGATTGTTAGGGACTTTTGCAGATAGGGGAGGTTCTTGCTCACAAGAACCTGTTTCCAAAAGAGGAGGACGGAGAAACTTAATGAGAAGTTGGGGATAAGTGAGAGAGCGGCTGCATGTCCACAGACGGTTTCCACTGTATTCCAGGATGCACTAAGTAATGTTAATAAGCCCCCCAATAATTTTTCCATTTAAACATGTTCTCCCATGTACCCTCACTTCTTTTTTTATTTGTTGTTGTTGTTGCAGTTTTTTGGCCGGGGCCAGGTTTGAACTCACCACCTCCAGTATATGGGACCTGGGCCCTACTCCTTGAGCCACAGGCACCACTTGTACCCTCACTTGTTGAAACAAAACAAAGCAAGCAAGCAAAAATGCAGCAAGGATTGAAAGCAAGGTGCTTGGAACAGAGATAGCCATTATGTTGTTCAATTAAAGGTTATTACAAATGCTTCAATATGCTAATGTACCTTTATTTGCATTATACAAGTTTTTAATATATTCACTTTTGAATTTTTTTTTTTTTTGCAGTTTTTGGCCATGAACCTACCACCTCTGGCACATGGGGCCAGCGCCCTACTCTTTTGAGCCACAGGTGTTGCCCTACTTTTGAATTTTTTATGGTATAATATCATACCTCTTTAAAATTGCATTAGTTTGAAACTTGGCTATTATATGGCAAACCTAGTGGTTTGTAAGTTGCAGGTTTTTCTTTTTCTTCTTTCTTTCCTTTGCTTTTGAACTAAATAAGAAGATTTTTGCCAACTCATTAGTGAGATTTTCATAGCATGTATATTTTTGTTAATTAAGTCTGGTGATAGCATTTTCTTGGATGAATAATTTGGGCAATTAATATTAGCATATATTTCTATTTGTTTTCCTTGCAAAGACTTCCTAATTTCAATTAAATGTTATGATGTGATTATAATTGCAGGTTAAAACATAGTCTAACTCATACACTACCAATAAGAAAGTTAGAAGCATCTTGCTTTGAAGATGGTTCAGAAATCTGGCTGTAATAGTATTTCTGCCAGCACCCACAGATGCCTATGGGGAATTTAGAGATCCATTAGGTTTTTATTTTTCCCCCAAAGTCAGTTTAGGGGTAGTCCAGGCTCTACTTATAACCTTCAAGTAGAATGGAAACTGGGTTTTCAAGTGAGTCAACCAACAGCTTTATCTTCACAGGCCCAGGATTCTTAACAAAAATACTATTTTGAGCTCTTGTCTTGCTTCTCACTGACAGTATAAATATCAAAGTAGCAGTTACTATGTATCCAGAGTGTAGTCTAGGACACTGCTAAACTCTTCACTCATTTGTGATTTTGTTTTGATTTAGAGAGAGCAGGCAGCAATACTCTGAAAACTGTGCGGAGGGTAAGAACAGTTTCATAAAATATTTTGGAAGAAGAAAAAAAAATCTGAGAAGGGATCACTTTAAAAAAAGATGCCTGGGATGTAGTTGTGGTTTTGGCTGGATGTAGGAATCACTGAAGGTTGAAAATGGTGGAGAACTTTCTTTCAACTCTTGGTTACCACACCCACTTTCTTGGCAAATAAAATTCCACTTTCTCTCATTACCCACTAGAGGGCAACCCGGCATAGCGATTGACAACCAGGATGGCGGGGCTCACCGCATCCTTTCTGAGCCTGTACCTTTGCCTCCGCTCTTTGTCTCTATTCTGTATCTGTTTCTTTGAGCCTTGATTTTGAAAGTCTATTTTGATTATTCGGCATACCACTCTCAATCTGTTTTAGCTTAAAATGGGCACAGATAACTCAAAGGAAAGGTATTCAGCCGTATCATTGACCAGCTCTGCCCATAGTGGAGGGAAGATAACTACATCGCTCAGAGTGGCATTGAGCTTTCGTCAGATTGGCAGGGTGTGATGGCTTCTATCTCAGCATACAGGCCAGGATTTTAAAACATCAAACAGAACAGTTATCGGAGTAGAAAACTGATAATTTTCACCATCGTTTTTTGGCTAGAATCCTATTTTCTTTTGCTGAAATGGGAACTGTCTTCATTCAAATACGCTGTCACTAGATTGCAGACAGCTACTGTAATTTAAGCATGGATATTTATAATAGAAACTCTCTGTGGTGGAAATACAGATTCGAGATTAAAGAGTGAAAATAAATAACTTGAGTCTGAGGGAAAATAAAAGGGGATTATAGATCTTTTCAGCCAACAAACTCAAATATACTGACATACTAGGTCTAGCTCACCCTGTGGAAATGGATTTCAATTGGGGATACAATCTCTTAAATACGAAACCTCTGCTAGACGGTGAACTTGAGGGAATGGACTGTATGTAAGTTAATTTCTGGCTCATAAGAGACACTTCAAAGTTTGCAGAATGCAACATTTTATCAAAGGCAATTTGGAGATATTTGTTAGATGATAAAAAATAATTTCATCAGGAGAGAAAGTAAAGTTGGAATTATGACCTCAACCTGAAATTTCATGTCAGTAGTAAGTATTTAGTCTAAATCTTTATACCAGTATATACATACACCTAAATAAATTTCTCTGCTTAAAAACACAATTATTTTAATTATATTTTTTGTACTCTTTCTTCCTTTTTTTGGTGTATCTGTCTTATTATTAAAGAGAATCCCCCATCTCCCTTTATTTATATGTGTAAGTTAAGATGCCTTAAGATTCAATGAGGATGAGATTATGGTAAATAAGGGTTTATGGAATTAAAAGTCAGGCTGTTTTTAAAGAGGCAAGTGGAAGAAGTGGTTATTAAAATCACTAAAGGACAGCACTGTCACAATAAATGCTAAATTGAATTGTACAGGATGTTCACCAAGATGTTGGAATTAGGACCTTTCCTCTTTCTTAGTAGGTATGACCCTTTCCTTTCCATTCATTTAGCTTTTGTAGTTTTACTTTTTTTTCATTCTCTCTCTTTTTTTTTTTTAGTTTTGTTTGGGGAGGATGAGACAGTGGCAAAATACGTATGGACCCAATGAATAAAACTGTTGAATCAAGCTAAGTAATTTTTGAATATTAACTTTTAAATATCTTTCATTTAGGAATTCAGAGGACTAAGCAGAGAATAGTGATACATCCCTAAAACTGTTGCCTATACTCAATAAGAAGTAAAAAAAGCAATACAATGATTTGCTCTTGGCCATAAAACCATCAAAGATACAACTAAAATATAATTTTTTTTAATAGACTTTTCCCCTGGCATTAGATTTTGCTCTAGTAATTTGTTTTGGACTATTATTAGCTATTTCGACAAGCAATATATCTAATTAAAATTATTTTTCACTTTAATAAGGATGGTAAGAAAAGACAACCCATAACCTCACTCAATCAGATTAACAGTTTGTTATTTCAAGCGTAAAATCTAAACTGTGATTCAAAAATAATTATACATCAGACTCATGAGACTTTATACCATCCACCTTTTTTTTTTTTTTTTTTTTTAAGAAAACAGTTCTTTGGAAAAATAATTTCATTTGTTCCTGTCAAATGCTTCCCTGGATAAGTGGTTTTTCAATCCTCAGAAGAGACATTTTTTAGTCACCCAAATCATCCTTAGCTTGGTTTTAAGTGGGATTCTCAACTAGTATTTGCCAACTGAACGAGAAGTGAAAGGGTGGTCAGATTCAATTACACAAGACTTTTGAACATAGATTAGAAGTTGTTTCTAAAGTTCTGTTTGCTTTTGTTTCAAAAGATCAAGTAGCTTCCTACTGTCCTTGGACTCACGTGTGCATCATGTTACATCATGAACAATGAATTCTTTTTGTTAACCAAGGGATATGTACTTTATGATTGGAATTCCAAACACATATGCTAAAAATGATCAGTGCCAAGTATTTCAAAGTCATTACAATTTGGCATGATCTACTGCTGTTTTAAACAAACTGCATGACTATAAATGCACCTCCAGCTTTATTTATATATTTTGAATATTAATAGGAACCCTCTCCCCACAACTAAACAAGCTTTTCTGTGGTATACTGGAATGTCAGACTTGAAGCCAGATGATGTGGACCAGGGTAGGTTCATCAGTAACCTATGTGAACCTGAGCAAAATATATAACCTCTCTGCTTCCTTACTGGTCATTCAGAAGGCTGTAAGCGATAAGAAACCGTAAAATACTCTACATACATAAGGCTTTTCCTCACTATTCAAATTTTAAGAGAAAGCAGTTGAATTGTTGACTTTCCTGGGCCAGTGTCTACAAGAGAGTGAGAGTGTTTTGATAAGAAATTAATGAAAGTAGACACTTGGCACTTACTCTTCTTGTTATCAGATGTAGTCCTATCAGGATAATGCTTGATAAATGCTTGCTTCAGAGCAGTTGGTTATGCCAGAGTGGGGAAATTTCTGGTAAAAATGATTAGAGACTGATTAAGTCAGCTCCAGGGCCCCACTTGGGGCATTACCCTTGTATGTGTGGTCCAACTCAAGACAGATAGCAGTGCTCCCATTTCTATCCTCTTGTGATTGGTCTGAATCTTTGGGCTCAAACAGTACTGTGACAGTTTGCAGTGGCTGTTAAGAGATTCAAATTCAAGGATCAAATCAGCCATACCCAGAACTGTGTTATTTTGCGGCCATTCAAGTAGCCTGTGATTCCTGCCATTTGCCTTTGGGCGCTGGCGAGGTAACACTGAGGGCACTCTGCACAGCCGCGGAAGCCACCAGGGCCGCCAGGAAACCCCTATAGCTTCCTGTCCTTCATGCTCTGCATCTCAAACTGGGGATCATTTTCCAAGGGGTACAAAAGACATATTTAAAAGTATAAGAGCATCAACTTTACTAGCTGGTAAATAATATAAAACATTATTTAAAAATATTTAAATGTATTATGGAGGAAGATGCAGCATTTACATGAGTTTTTAATGTAAAACATAAGACTTCAAAAGAACCTCATGCTTGGTGTATTTCCAGACCACTCCAGGTACTCGTTTATTCTCTGCATTAGCGCAGTTCATTGAAAAGGCTTAGGAGGTGCCACCTAAGTGCGTTCTGAGATCCTCCATTCCCAGAACTGCCTCCCTGTGGAACACCAAAATCAAAGATTTTTTAGAGGACCATTTTCTGTTTTTCTTAGCTGAAGACTAGTAAGGCTCAGAGAAGCTAAAAAAAAAAAAAAAAAAAAATCAAAAGATAAATTTTCCAAGGGATGTTCTAGAAAATTCTTTAAAACTTATAAAAACCAGCAAAAAACAAAAAGCAAACCTTAGCATGGAGGGAAAAAAAAATTAAGGAGGATGCTACCAGGGAGGAATCTAGGATTCCTTGACCAGGCAAGGTTTCTGATATTAAGCATTCTGGAGCAGTGATCTCAGTAGAAGGCCTAACAGACACGTGAAAGGTAGGCATTGGTCAACTCTCAGGTAATAAGACAAGTCCACTTATGCAGACAGATGAATAAAAAGTTGCGATTCATCAATAAGAGACATTAGAAAATATTTTTTTCATGAGACTATATAAAGAAAATTATTTGCAAAACTTATTTGCGATTCATCTAATAGCAGTTATACCTGTTTGACTTTGAAAAACTATGTATAGAAAATCCAAACACTCTAAATTTACAAAAACTGATCAACATTTAGTTTCAGACCCCAAAATAAGTATGAGTAATATAAATAGCAATGATTTATGACTACAAATCTTAAAGGTTATGTTCTGAAACAAACACGAAAACCATTAAGAAACGCTAAGCACAGTGAATAAAGAAATATTTAAAATTATTTTTAGCAGTAGGGCTGCTTGGATTTCAACTGAGACCAAAACTTGTTTTCTTATCTGAGATATAATGACCAGAATCTGTTAATAAATAAGTGTTACTCTTTAAAGCTTTAAGTCAGGTTCTAAATATTTGGGCTACTTTTTCTAGTGGTTTCTTTCTTCTTTCTTTTAAAAATAGAATAAAATTTAGAATTTTTTTTCTTTAAACAATAAGTTGTGCTTTAAATTTGGCCCAGCATTTTCTTGACTATTTCCCTGAATTATATATATACACACACGCACACACACATGTACACAGTGCATTATGCTGGGGCAAAATTTGGATTCCTGGGAGATTAAGGAATCATATTAATTTGAAGTCTTAAGGGAGCTTCAAAATAATTTTGGTTTTTATTGTGGCAAAACTGAGATCAAGAGAGCTTGTGGAGGCTTATATATGAAAGCTGCAAATCTGGATCCAGGGTCTTGATTCTCTTAAAGCAAAGTGGATTCAAAAGACTGTTCAAAAGTCTGTTCCAGCACAGACTTCACCAACAGCACCACCTCCAGCAAGTGCCTTAATTCCTCTGGACTTCCCTGTTCTCAGTAGTAAATACAAGAAGCGGCTTTGAACAAGGCTAGGTCTGAGCGCCCCCTGGTGGTGGTGGGGAGGGGTTGTTCATGTAACAGGATGTTTATAGTTTGCTGCAATAACTGGAGAGGGCTCCTGCCACCTGTGACTCTGGAGTCCAGTAATTTGCGTTCTCCAAAAGTGGTAGTGTCCCCCCTGACTCAGGCAAGGGTTCTTTTCATGCTAACTCATTTCCAGATCAACTCAATCGATGTTGGGGGTGGTGGCCTCACTTAAATGGCTCTAGTTTTAAGTTTGTTAAAAGTCACTTTTTGGAATTCTCGTTTTGATGTATCTGCGTTCTATTTTTAGATCTTTAGTTAAAAAGGCTGTTGGATTCAAGTGGAAAATACAGTCATCTCAGGTGTCGAAAATACAATCTTTTAAAAAAGAACTAATTTCTATATATGAAGTGCCATTTAAAAAAAAGTTTAATTGCATGATATAATCTCTTAAATAATTTAATATTTTTAAAAAGAATGCATTTCTTTCATAGGCTATGGCATGATATATATTGTAATTGTTGGCAAAATGTCAATCTTACAATCCAAATGTTTTGATGTCTGGTCATTAGATCTTACCTATTTCTATGATTTATAAAGGGAACCACAATTGCCACAACTAAGCAGAAACAAAACAGAAAGATACACCCTATGAATTATATCACAAGTAAATAAAAATACTGTATTCCTTTAGACAAATGTACTTCGAAGAGCTTTATAACTCAAAGCAAGATATGCAAGAAGGTTTAAGAGGTTGCAATTTTGCAACAGGAAGTCTGTACACCTCCTCCAGGCAGTGGCTGTGAAGGAAATACCTGTGTCTCAGAAACTTGTTTCCATGTGTTCGTGACACTTGCATCCAGGCCCCATTAGTTACAAAGTTATGCATTTTGCAAGCTCAAAGTACCTTATTCCTTATGATTATGAATGCATGCAATGACATTTCATCCTTTCATGTGCAAATTCTAAAATTCATTCTAACATAAAAGTTAAAACTTGAAGATCTGCCTATAATTTGAAATGAAAGGATCAAAAATGTCAGACATTGCAGAATACTCGTTCCTAATAGAGCTCTCTTTATTTGTTCACTGTTCTTCAGTCATTTTTGTTTGTTGTTACAAAAATGCAGTCTTGACTCTTTATTTAAACAGTACTGAAACTAAACTGTTCATGCCATGCAAAAATAACATTTTATGCACTTTTTTTGGGAGGGGGCTTCCCATTGTTTAGTTCACAGGCATTATTAACCACATTTTTAAGAAACAAGTTTTTTTTTTTTTTTTTATTGCTTTTGTAACTAGTCACATGCTGGTTTCACGTGTGGGACAATAACCTGTGTCTCCCGGGTTGGAATGGATTTCTGGGGCAAACAAGTGGTTTTCCATCTTGCACCCTTCTTGACTACTGTCTTTTTGGACCTCGCCCACAGCATGGTGAATGTCTTGCCTACAGTTGTGACCTGTGTTCTGGGGGGAGGAAGAGCCCACACAGCCCTCTTCTCTTAAAGGGTCTCTCCCATCACTAGGCTTATCTGCAAAGCAGTTTGGGCTGGAGTCCGCCTGCTTGTCCTGCCCTGTCCCCCGCAGCTCTAAGAAGTCTTCATCTTCGCCAGTATCTATTTCAGTGAAGCTCCTCCTCTCTCTTGAAGAGAAAGGGAACAGTTTCTGCTTGGGAAACCTAGGGGACAGCCCTTTGGAAGGTCCCTGACAGTGTGCTGAAACCTCAGCACCCAGCAAGGGTCTGTCTCCCTGAGGGGGGTTCTCTTCTAAGAGGATGGTACTGATGTGCTGTGGGGTGGTGAGTGAAAAGTCAGCCGTTGTCACAGGCAGTGGCCTGGCTGTGCTGGGCGGGGTCTGTGGCGCATTGCCTCTATTTTCCTTAAAGTTCACTTTGAGGGATCTGGACTTTAGCGGGTTGCTGCCTTTTAGAGAGCTCTTAGGACTGTCGGCTGCACTGTCAGACTGTAAAGGACCGTGTAGCCCACACTGGGAGCCCCTGGCATCGAGGTTCACAGTTACGTCGACTGGGGCATAGTCCAGTGTGCCCTCCCTGGCCGCGGGCCCTTTCTCTCTGGACAGTGCTAGAAAGTGGGGGGCCCTGGCTCTTTGGTGCTCTTCCATCCCTGGGAAGTCACTTGGGAACTTCATCTGCAAGTGAGACGCAGAGGGTGGTGGCAGCGGGGATCTCTCGGTCTCCGTGAAGTCGGTGGCACAGCTGGTGAAGCTGTCGATGCTGGAGGTGCTCTTCATGTCCACGATGACCTCGGTCTGCGTCACAGCCAGCTGCTCCTGTGGGCAGACGACTTCTTCCATTTCTATCTCTTCTTCATACGCAGATGGTCTCTCGGGTTTTTCTTGGCAGTCTGGGTTTGGGTGAGAGTGAGGCTGTGTCTTGGTGATTTCATTGTATAGCATCTCCAGTTTCTGGGCACTCAGATGCTGTGGGCTGGAGGAAGACGTGTTGTTCAGCTGCTCGTGGGAGTCTTTTTGGCTAACCTCCTGGTACTTATTCTCGTAAGACTTGTTGGAGCTTGTTTCCGATAAAGCCTTCCTGGCCCACTTCCAGCGGCTTGGAGACAGGTGATTGTTGTCGGCCGAGTCCTTCGTGTTGGCAGACTCTTCGGCCTTCTCAACAGCCACATCTATTAGTTCCATACTCCGAGCAAAGGCATCTTTCAAGTTCATAGAAACGATGCTTCCATTCCTTTTGGCCCTCTCCAGGGCCTCTCTCCTTTTAATGGCCTTCTCTTGGCGTTTCTGCTCCTTGTAAAACTCAGAAAAATTGTTCACAATGATTGGGATAGGCAGGGCAATAACCAGAACCCCAGCGATACAGCACAGGCCTCCCACAATTTTCCCTAGCAGAGTTTTAGGGTAAATGTCACCATAGCCGACGGTGGTCATGGTGATGGTGGCCCACCAAAACGATGCTGGAATACTGGTGAACTTGGTGGCTTCTTCATCCTTCTCAGCAAAAAATACCAAGCTGGAAAATATCATTATCCCCATGGCCAAAAACAATATCAACAAGCCCAGTTCATTGTAACTCCGTCGGAGGGTGAAACCCAGCGACTGCAGGCCTGTCGAGTGTCTGGCAAGTTTCAGGATTCTGAGGATTCGCATGATCCGGAAGATCTGGACCACACGCCTCACGTTCTGGAACTGCAGCACGCTCTTGTTGGACTCTGTGAGAAAAATGGTGACGTAGTACGGTAAGATGGCCAGCAAATCGATGATGTTCAGCGGGCCTTTAAAGAACTTCCATTTATGTGGTGAGGACAGGAACCGTAGCAGGTACTCCATGGTAAACCAGGCAATACACACGGCCTCCACGTGGGCCAACTGAGGGTTGTCGTTGAACTGCCCGAGTTCATCCTTCCCCTGCAGCTCTGGCAGAGTGTTGAGAGATAAAGCAATGGTAGAAAGTACGATGAACAGGATAGACACGATGGCTAAGATCTGGAAAAGAGAAGAAAGTTCAGGTCAGCACATCCTCTGAGCTTCTTAACAGCTAGAAGACATATGAGTCAGCGAGTCTTTAAAAATGATATGGAATGTCCCAGGTTATTTCAAGGTTATCAGGAAATTGTACAACCTAACATTCCTTAAATAATGGAAATATACTTACTTAGAAGCCTACTGTACACTTAAATTCCAGGATCTAACTAACTAAAAAAATTCATTCCCCCTCCTTACCCACTGTTCTCAGGTACATTTGTGTGGGTAGCTGCCCTTGGAATGAGGGAGCTACATGACTGCAATAGTTTTTTTTGGAGTAACTGTATCTCCTCTCTTAGTTATCTGTAATTTTTCTTTCTGAAGCACTTGTTTTGTGCTTTCTGAATTGTTATACATGACGTAAAGCTAGGCAGAATTCATGAAACCAAAAACATGAATTCATGAAACCGAAAACAGTTCATATGGTACATGAACTAAGATCTGTACCTGAGGAGAGAATATGGCACTCAGTGCAAACAGGCTTCTCCTGAGAACAAATGCTATTTATGTGGTCGGCACTGACATCAGAACCAAGTCAGGACAGCCTTTGTCCTGGGATGTGGGGTCCTCCCTAAGAGGAAGATTATGAGCTAACTTTATTCAGTCCAGGAAGGCATCATAAAGAAGAGCGTGGAGACCATCTCTCAGTGCAGGGCAGCAATTCTAACACCACCATGTCAGACGTGGAAGCAAAGAGGAAGCACTCAGAAAGATGTAAGAAGTAAAACCCAGCGACTGGGTTTTGGAGCCAGACAGTCTGAGCTCTAATCTGGGCTTCACTGAGTACCAGGTGACCATGGGCAAGTTAATTAACATCTCTGTGTCTCAATTTACAAAATGTTGAATAAAGGCAAGCACCACAGCTACTTCCTTGCTGCTATAAAGGTCATATGGTACATGGACATTGCTAAATAAAGAAAGTGACTTCACGATGGAAGGACAAAAGGCTAAGGATAAGTATGTGAGATGATCTGTAAAACCACGCAAGATATAGTCGCCCCAAGCAGGATTTCCTCGCCAGTGTTCTAGATATTTAGGGCAAAGCAGGAAGATTAAGATTTAGGGTAATGGCAGGAAGCACTTCTTTGCTTGGTTAGGATGGTGCATTTGGAACACACGATTCCTGGTGGAGCAGGAAACCTCTCTTGCTAGATTAGGTCTGGCTTGATTTCAGCTGACCTTTGCCAATAACCTTGGAAAGTGCCACGGGTCTCTATGTAGCTCTGAGAAAAATACACTGACGGTGACGGTTTCATTTACAGACTGAGCATCCAGTACCATTTTCAAACTGAGGCTACACGGCTCAGTACATATCAGACTGTAGAAATAATTAGTGTAGTCAGGACTCTGATTTCTTTCCCCCTGTGTTTTCTTCTCTTTATCTCTCTAGATTTCTCTAATTTCCTCCTTTTACTTCCTTTCTCCTCTTATGCCTCCTTTATGCCTTTCATTGTTTTTTCTTCTTCCAACTTCTGTTCTTCTTCAGTTTCTATAATGTGAAACCATAGTATAACATTTTAGAACGTGTTGCAGAGAGCAAGGAAGAGATCTGTGGATCTTTAAAGAACACGGTTTCATTACTAGTGTTATGCAGTGTTTTCTTAGAAGTAGGCTAAGTGCTGTTTCCTTTAGTGTACTTCAGAATTTCCTTTAAAAATGTAAATCATATAAAAAAGGTTCTTGTCTGGGCAGCGCCTGTGGCTCAAGGAGTAGGGCGCTGGCCCCATATACCAGCTAGGTGGGTTCAAGCCTGGCCCCGCCCAAGAAAGCTACAAAAAAAAAAAAAAAGGTTCTTGTCATTTGCTGTAAGAGACTGTGAGGGTTAAACTTAGATAAATCCATGGATGATAGATTCAGATGGTTTATTAAAGGCAAATTGGGAATGCTCATCTTGAATCTCTGTTCTCACAGGCCAACGGGAGGGAAATATTTACAATACCCTGCCCCCAAAATATTCCTGAAGAAACATTGATTAGATCCCATCCATTCTTAGGCTCTTACCATAAGAACAAAGTCCTATTGGCTATTTTATTATTATTACTTTTTTACTTTTTAGAGACAAGGTTGCACTCAGTCGTTCAGGCCTGAGTGGAGTGGCATGATCAGAGTTTACTACAGGCTTGAACTCCTGGGTTCCAGTGATCCTCCTGCCTCAGCATCCAAGTGGTTGGGTCTACAGGTGCATGGCACCACACCCAGTTAGTTTTTTTTTTTTTTTGTGAAAAGAGTGTTTTGCTGTGTTGCTCAGGCTGTTCTCAAACTCCTGGCCTCAAGCGATCCTCCTACCTTGGCCTCCCAAAGTGCTGGGGTTAAAGACACGAGCCCCTGTGGTTGGCCGTGTTGTGTATTTTTTAGGAGGTCATTCCTTTGCTAATATACTTTTAGGCATTTCAAGTATTGGCATTGCTGCCCTCATGCTTGTACTGAAAAATAACGTAGTCAACATTTTCCACAGTTCTGTTCATCTGTTCATTTTGAATGCATTTTACTGATGTTTACCACTTCAAAGAGAAGGGAGAAAAGTAGAAATGCAAACGAATCCATGCCATTATCTTCTAATCTTTTGGACAAATAATAAAGTGAAGGTGTGAGGTGGGCCGTTGTTTCCTGCACTCCATAATCAGAGCGGGACTGTAGGCCATTTTACTTCTGCAGTTAATGATGGGAAACAGTGCGACACTGTATAGCACCCATGGGGTTTATTGCCTAGTTGATCACAATCTAACAACTATGGCGACTGTTAACACCGAGCAATTTAGCACATACACAACATGACTTGGAGCACATTCTTCAAGAAAAAGAGTTACTAAAGAAAACCAATCGTCCAATCTCTTAGAAATACCACATTCATGGTAAAGAGATCGTAAGGTATTGAAGTGTATTATTTTCTGCCTCATGTTCAAATTCAATCTGTCAAAATCCATTTGTTCTCAATTTAGAGGAATGACTTATTTTAATATCTTTAAAGCTCAGAATTCTCCCAGGAAGACAGCCCTTTAGACAAATTATTCAATATATATCAAGGTGATATATCGTGCAATAAGCCAAATGCAACTTTATTGTCTTACTGGCAAGTTTTTTTATTTTTTTATATCTTATTTTATTATTATTATTATTATTTTTGAGACAAAGTCTCATTATGTCACCCTTGGTAGAATACTGTGGCGTCATAGCTCACAGCAACCACCAACTCTTGGGCTTATAAGATTCTCTTGCCTCAGCCTCCTAAGTAGCTGGGACTAGAGGCACCCACCACAATGCCTGGCTATTTTTTTGTTGCAGTTGTCATTGCTGGCTTGGGCCGGGTTCGAACCTGCCAGCCTGGGTGTGTGTGGCTGGCGCCCTACCCACTGAGCTACGGGCACTGCCTGGAAAGATTTTTAAACAATAAATATAATAAATGTGAAATTTTGCTCTAAGCTTCATGATGCACTTTCTAAACACAAATATTTACTTTTTTTTTTGGAGACAGAGTCTTACTTTGTTGCCTTTGGTAGAGTGCCGTGGCATCATAGTTCATAGCAACCTCAAACTCTTGGACTCAAGCAATACTCTTGCCTTGGTTTTTTTTTTTTTCATTTTTAGTAGAGACAAGTCTCACTCTTGCTCAGGCTGGTCTCAGACTTGTGAGCTCAAGTGATCCACCCACCTTAGCCTCCCAGAGTGCTAGGATTATAAGCATGAGCCACCACGCCAGGCCTCAAATATTTACTTTAAAATAGTAAACTCTTATGGTATTTAGGTTTTGCTTCACCTATCATAACCACACACAACGTTAGGACTTCAGTGACTTAGGATTTAATCCTTGTCACCTCCAACAACTGGCCTCCGGAGCTGGTAGGAGTGAACTGTTTTTCTCAGCTGCAGAAAACAGACTCATGTTTGTACATTGCAAGGGAAGTGAAGATTCCAAGCAATTATCTGTCCGATGTTGGTCAAACCCTCTTGGAGATTTGGATTATGTCATCTCCAAAATTCTCTTCACCTCTAACATTGTTTAAACTAAAATGTTTTGCTAATTCCGGTCATGTCTACAAAGCAAACCAAAAAAGTTAATCACAATTGATCAATTGTGATTGGTCACAATTCATCTTGTCACTTTACTTGAATGGCCAAAGTAAATGTTGAAAATAAAATGTTGGTGCTTAATAAATAAAAAATTCAAAAGAGAAGGGTATAAAAAATTCATTATTAATTCTAAGCATTTAGTTACTGAGACTATGAGGTCTGACAATTAAGTTTGTGAATTTGCTACCACGCGCTTACGTCAGTAGCACTGTGCAAAGAGCTTGGTAAGGTTTCATAACCTTGCTATGTCAGTATTTCACAGTTGTGTTCGTGTCAATGTGCGACAGCATCTTGCTGAGTGGCATTCATTATTATTGTTGTGTGTCTCTGTGTGCTGTCATGAGAATGTCAGTGTTTGAATTAAAGTAATAAACAAACATTTGTAAATTTCTTGTTACGCTTGGCAAGAGTGGAAGTGAAATCAGGAACATGTTAGTCCAAGTTTATGGGAATAATGCCCTGAGGAAAATGACAATTTAGAAGTGTATTAATTTTTTTTTCTGAGGGGAAGAAAGTGTCACTGATGAAGAGAAGTCAGGGTGGCAGCAATAAGCAAAATTATTGCAAAAATTCATTGAATTGTGCATCAAAATTGTTAGCTGACTGTAGGAAATCTAGCAGACCAAGTAAACATCAGTGGAGAGACAGTTAAGAAAACGTTAATTGAAAATCGTGGCCAATAACTCATGGCTTTTGCATCATGACAATGCACCAGCTCACACGGCGTTATCTGTGAGGGAGTTTTTAGCCAGTAAACAAATACTGATCTGGTGATGTTTTTCTTTACCTGAAGATAAAAGGAAATATGGAAAGGAAGACATTTGGATGACATTCAGGACATCAAGGGTAATATGACAAAACTTTGATGGCTATTCCAGAAAAAGAGTTCCAAAATTGATTTGAAGGATGGATGAAGAGCTGGTGTTGGTGGATAGCTTCTCAAGGGGAGTGACCTTAGTACTATTCAGCAATGAGGTATGTAGAACTTTTTCTAGGGCAAGTTCATAACTTAGTTGTCAGACCTTGTATACATTCTTTCTGGATATAACTTTTGTTTCCCCTCTTGAATCACTTGGATGATTACTTTAATTCTTCATTTAAATGCAAACATTCCTAGGATCATCTGGAGCTCAGGACAGGGCCTCCACCAGTTGCATCTGTAGATACCAAAAGTTGGTTGCATGGATTTGTTTGTGGGAGGAAGTAAGGCAGCTGGTGACAGGGCTCAATTGAGCAGCTTGTTGATTTTATTCCTTTGAAGATAATGGGATGCTTTGTGGTGGGAAGAAACACAGGACAAGGGATTAAAACACGTGGCTCAGGCCGGGTGTGGTGGTTCATGCTTGTAATCCTAGCACTCTGGGAGGCCAAGGCAGGTGGATCACTTGAGCTCAGGAGTTTGAGACCAGCCTGAGCAAAAGCGAGACCCCCATCTCTAAAAATAGCCAGGTGTTGTGGAGGGCTCCTATAGTCCCAGCTACTTGGGAGGCTGAGGCAAGAGGATCACTTGAGCCCAAGAATTTGAGGTTGCTATGAGCTAAGATGCCAAGGCATTGGTAGCCTGGGTGGCAGAGAGAGACTCTGTCTCCAAAGACAAAAACAAAAAACCACATGGGTGGTTGTGTGGACTCTGCTGGCTGTGTGGACAAGTGTTCCATCTTTGAGCTTTAGTTCCCTTATCTGCAAAATGAAATGCCTTATCTGACCCAGAGGATTGCCAAGGGTGAAACTGGATCATGCCTATGAAAGTATCCTGTAGAGTATGGGCCAGGCACAGTCGCTCATACCTGAATTTCCATTTCACGCCTGAAATGGGAGGCTGGGGTAGGAGGGTTGCTTGAGACCAGGAGCTTGAGACCAGTCTGGGTAACATAGTGAGTCTCTCTCTTTACAAAAATAAAAACAAATTGGCTGGGCATGGTGGCAAGTGTCTGTAGTGGAGGCTGAGGTGGGAGGATGGCTTGAGCCCAAGAGTTCAAGGCTGCAATGAACTATAATCGCAACACACTGCACTCTGGCCTGGGCGACAGAGGGAGACCCTATCTCAAAGATCCTCCCCCAAAGTAGAGTGCTCTAAGTGTAAAGCCTTTTGCCAGCACTGGAGGAAAAGAAAAAAATTCAATCAAACTATCTCCCATTTAAGTACAATTTCATATCTGTTTGATGTTCATATTTTTAATGCTTTGAAACACAGTCTTTCACCTAAGCTGTGGTTTGCAGGAGAAACCCAGACAACCATATCTTATTTTCCTTAGTCTGCCAATGTTTGTTAAAGAGTTAGATTGAGGGCCCTTCAGGTAAACTTGATCTGCCTTGTGCCTTAAAATATGCAGAAAATTTTCTAGGCTGGGCCTCATGTGTGATGACCTGCTGTATGTTCCGGCATTCAACGCTCCACAAAAATGCATGGAAACTTCTGTTCCTTCCACTTTCTCTCTGTCCTCTCCCCAAGCTCTCTTTCTTCCTTTCGTAAATATATGCCGAGTGGTGCTAGAGACAGCAAATGATAAGCTCTTAGCTATCACCTAAAGCAGGCCTGCTTCGCCTCCTGGTGAGGTAGAGTGCATTTTTTTCAAACCTGATAAGTCATGGAAAACAACGTGGAAAAACATGATGCTGAGAATTCTCAGGAAAGGACTAACTTGTTTAAGTTGACAGGAGGCAAAGGCCCACGACAAGCATCTGGGGATTCATGAATAATTTCTCCTTTCAGAATCCCTATTGGGGGGACATAATTGGCCTTTTGACCAAAGGACAAAGCACTTGTTGAGGGAAGAGGTGAGAAGTTGGTAAGAATATCATAATTTGTATCCACCTGTCTCCTATTTCTAGCTATAACCCAGAATACTACTGGATACAGCAAACCAGAAAGTAACTCCTTTGATTTCCACCGAAGGAAGAAACTTTTCTGATTGTTTTCGGTTCCATCTTCTCATATCCTGAACCACACACAGGGCTCTCTCTGCTGAGGCTGAAGGCCCTTAGTTGGCTACTAGCTCTTTCTGCTCTTCAGTGTTCCTCTGGCCCTCCCAGAGCAAAGGAGATTCCGTGAAGTATTCTCAGCTGATTTGCACAGGCGGGCACAAATCCTGTGTGTGCTAACGCCACAGGGCCATGTTCAAAGAATGAGCACCATTGGAAGATTTAGCTGTTTTAAAAACTATTTTGGCCCTGTGGATAACAGAAAGGAATTCAATTCTAGCCCAGTTTGTGGGGCTATTGAATGTGGGGTGGGGGTGGGGATCGTTCACCCGCATGTTGGTCTCTGCTGTGGGTCTGCGTGATGCTTTTATTTGGGGCGGGGTGGGACATGAGAGGCAGTCTGGTTCCATATGCTGTCGGATCAATTCTTTCTGTTTTGTATTTTCACCTGCAAAACTTGTTGTTTGAGAGGAGATTTTTTGATTTCTTATGACTGAAGTTACTGTTTTGATACTTTCTTGGTATCTACGGAAATAAGCTTTGTTTCACTACCCATGATATATTTCTGTATTTTAAAAGATTAGATTTTAGAAAGCGAGCTATTAGGTGATGGCTGGTGAAGGGAACTTTATTGTTCAGAGTAACTCTGCAAAGAAAGCAGTAACAGTGAGGTGGAGATAATGACAGCGTTACTCCCACTCCAGTGAGGAGGCAATCTCTTCCCAGGGAAATTCTTTAGGAGACCAAGAATGAAAATGAAGGATGGCTATGCCTGGCAGGGCACAAACCTCACTTCCTCTCCTGAGTCTTCAAGGGCAGGGGCTGTGGCGATCCTCTTCTGCAGATTGTGGGGCTGCCCACCCAGAAAAATTCAACATAAATGCTTAGAGTCTTCTGTCTAGTGCGTGAATGAGAGTTGGGGGGAAGGATGCACGAGGAGAATGAGTGGGAGTGCATCCCTTGAATAGGTTTTCATTTGGCTGTATAGCTTAGCATACGTAGACTGTAAAAATCACAACACCCAAGCTGGAAGAAGTATTAGAAAGATGCCCTTTCTCATTTTATAGACAAACAAAGTTTCAGGGAGCCTCACAAGTGCCTGGCAGTGGGGTGGAGGGGTAGTGATGTGGGACTGAGTGCAAAGGCCTGAGTTTTGAAACTTTGCTAGATCTGTGACTCTGGACACTACACTTAGCTTTTCTGGGACTTGGTATTCTTGTATAGAAAATGTGGAAAATAAATACCTATTTTGCTTACTATGGCTTTGAGGACAAAGAAAACAAAGTGTATTTGCTTTGCACTTGGTAAAGTGTTTAAAATTGTTAATTATTATACTTATTTGAGAACTTCTCGAATCATATATCAATAATTATTATACTTATTATATTATACTTATTTGAGTTAATTATTATACTTATTTGAGAACTTCTCAAATCATATATCATATATCTCAAGAGGAATTGATAAATGATTTGAGAAGTTTTGTGCTGTTTCTGGGACCCCAAAGCCTAGATGGTGGCTCTTTGAATATCATACAAAGAGAGTGTGTCCATGTGCATGACATACAGAGGGGAGCTGTAAGATGGGAGGTGCTCAATTACTGGATGAAAATGAATCAAGAATTCCCTAACTTGTGCTTTTCTTTTTCTTTCTTTCTTTTTTTGAAGAAAGAGTCTCACTATGTCACCCTCGGTAGAGTGCCGTGTCGTCACAGCTCACAGCAACCTCTTGGGCTTAAGTGATCCTTTTGCCTTAGCCTCCCAAGTAGCTGGGACTACAGATGCCAGCTACAATCCCTGGCTATTTTTTTGTTGTAATTGTCAATTGTTTGGTAAGCCTGGGCTGGGTTTGAACCTCCCAGCCCCGGTGTATTGTGGCTGGTGCCCTAACCACTGAGCTACAGGCGCAGAGCCTAAGTTGTGCTTTTCAAAAAGCTGTCAACCTCCTAAGATGCCTCCTCTTTCACTTAGCTGAGCTGAAGTGAACTCAGCGAAGGTGGGGTGCAAGAGATGCTTTCACATTTACTTGGACTCACAAGGTCTCCTTAGCAGCTTTGCCTGTATTCAGAAAGCTGCCTCTTTGTAGAGTTTTCAGATTAAGAAAATAAAAATACAAGATGTCCAGTTATATTTGAATCAAATTTTTTGTATGGGATACGTTGATACAAAAAAAGTAGTTACTGTTTATCTGAAATTCACATTTAACTAGGTGTCCTATATTTGATCAACCCTGTTTCCTCAGTCCGTTGATCCATGCTCATTCTCTGCTCCAAGACGGTCCAATCAGATTTCCTCATGGCTGGGAATCTAGGAGTTTGGACTGAGAAACTTGGAGATGAGGAGTTGCAAGGATGGAGTCACATCAGTGGGGTGGGTGGGCAACAAGCGTGTTGCCATCCTATCGTTCTTTCCATTAAGTTGTTTCTTCCCCTCCTTTTTACTGAAGTTAGCCAGAGTTTCAATCAGGTTTTGTCACACCCATAAAACTTTACAACCTTTCTGAATAATCCTTTGACAATTTCATATGAGACAGTTTTGTTTTTCAAAGAAAATTTTAGAATTATAGTAGATAATGACTACTGATTTTCTACAGCATTTTGTAACAGTACCCAATACAGAGCAGGCAGTTTGCAAATCCAGTTTGAATAAATGAATAACCAATACATAAAAAATAAAAAAGAAGGGAGAATTCCACGGAACTGTAGAAAATGAGACTGGATCTTGAAGAAACCAATTGTTTTTTAGTTGTCCAAGAAGAATCCGACAGATCTTTCGTCATTTTCTATTGCTTCTTTGTAGCCCAAAGTCAGCCTCAGACCTTTAACCAGCTACAGGTTTTTTTTTTAAAACAAAAGATAGTCATAAGATAAACAAAAGATACTCATATCAATAGCCTGTTTAGAGATAAAACAACAGCTTTACAAGTTCAATAACATAATCATTTCCTAGTTTTAAGCGCTATACTTTTTATTAATCCTTTCTTTCTTTTTTTCATGATGTTGGGCAGGTTACCCGCTTCTCCTGCCTCCTGCTCCTGTTTTTGAAGATATATTGGCTTTGGACTTCATCTTCACAGAAGGGTAAATTTTCTTAAAGAAGAGTGCTGTATTCATTCCATATAGCATTTTTTTTTTTCTGAGTGTAATTTGGAGTCTTTAGTTAATTCAACCAGCTAATGGAAGTGATAGATCTGAGAAGATTCAGGTTTGTGCAATAACAGGTTAAACCGCTGAGAAGAGTTAATAATGCAGGTTATCCATTAAAATTACATATGCACAGATGTATATTCACACACACACACACGTATGTAAATCCAGACACACACACATACACACATCATATATTTATATATATAACATATATACTGTTACAATACTATATAGTCACGTGTTGCTTCATCAAGGGATACATTCTGGGAAATACTTTGGTGGGCAATTTTGTCATCACAGAGTCACAGAGTGCCCTCACATGAACCTATGGCATAGGCTACCATACACTGAGGCTATAAGGTATCGCCTGCTGCTCTTAGGTGACAAACCTGTATCATATGTTACTGTGCTGAATACTCAGGTGATTCTAACACAGTGGTAATCATCTGTGTACCTAAACATAAACACAGAACTGGTACAGTAAAAATATGGTGGCAATAATCTTTTGGGACCAGATAATGCATGATCTGTCATTGATCAAAATGTTACGCAGCAGATAAAAGCTTAATAACCAGGATCTATACAGAACTTTAATTAACCCACAAGAAAAAACCCAGCAATTCCATACATCAATGGGGCAGAGAGATGAATAGAATCTTCTCTAAAGACAACAGATGCATGGCTAGCAAACATATGAAAAAATGCTCATCATCCCTAATTATTAGAGAAATGCAAATTAAAACCACCCTGAGATATCACCAAACCCCAGCAAGAATGGCTTATATCACAAAATCTCAAAACTGCAGATGCTGGCGTGGATGTAGAGAGAAGGGAACACTTTTCCACTGCTGGTGGGACTGCAAACTAATACAACTTTTTGGAAGGAAGTACGGAGAAACCTCAAAGAACTCAACCTAGACCTCTTATTTGATCCTGTAATCCCATTACTGGGCATCTATCCAGAAGGAAAAAAAAAAAAACCCTTTTATTATAAAGACAGCCCAATTTACAATCGCTAAAACGTGGAAACAACCTAAATGTCCTTCAACCCAGGAATGGATTGGTGAGCTGTGGTATATGTATACCATGGAATATTATTCAGCCATTAAAAATGGGGATTTTGATAAAGTGAAGGAAGCCAATTCCTGCACCAGGGTTTCCTCTTCCCTTTCCTTCCACCTCTCTTCTCGTCCTTAACTCTAGCCTGTTGCCTACCTGCCCACCACTGCTTTCGCCATGGCCCTCAGCGGTGCCGACGTGCAAAAGCAGATTAAGCATATGATGGCTTTCATTGAACAAGAAGCCAATGAAGAAGCAGAAGAAATAGATACAAAGGCAGAAGAAGAGTTCAACATTGAGAAAGGTCGGCTTGTGCAAACCCAAAGACTGAAGATTATGGAATATTATGAGAAGAAAGAGAAGCAGACTGAGCAGCAGAAGAAAATTCAGATGTCCAATTTGATGAATCAAGCAAGGCGCAAAGTGCTAAGAGCAAGAGATGACCTTATCACAGACCTACTAAATGAAGCAAAACAGAGACTCAGCAAGGTGGTAAAGGATACAACTAGGTACCAAGTGCTGCTGGATGGACTGGTCCTCCAGGGTTTTTACCAATTGCTAGAGCCCCGAATGACTGTTCTTGAAGGAAACAAGATTTACCCCTGGTAAAGGCTGCAGTGCAAAAGGCAATCCCTATGTACAAAATTGCCACTAAAAACGATGTTCATGTCCAAATTGATCAGGAGTCCTACCTACCTGAGGAAATAGCTGGTGGTGTTGAAATCTATAATGGGGATCATAAAATAAAGGTTTCTAATACTCTAGAAAGCCGGCTGGACCTCATAGCCCAGCAGATGATGCCAGAAGTATGGGGAGCCTTGTTTGGTGCAAATGCCAACAGGAAGTTTTTGGACTAGGCCTTTGGGAGTGGGAGTCCATCCACTGCGCTACTGCTATGATATGGAAGCGTCTGATATTTCAAGGAACTAGAGTGTCTGTGTTGCTTCCTGTTTGCTGCCCTAATATTGCTCTGTAGTTATCAGTGGAAACCCTTCTGTGTCTAATGCCCTTGGCCTAATCGTTAACAGTGGGAGAATGTTTCATTTGCTCTGATCAGGAACCCACCCCTAGTTCATCTCAAAGTAACAGCGCTAGTCTGGTCCTACATTGTTAGGTCGTGGCTGCATGAACTTCACCGAGTCTCCTGTTCTTTCTCCACCTCCCCGTTAACTAGTCTAGAGGGTGATGTTTATGGTGTTCTTGGCCTTGAGGTCTCTGCTCTTTAGGTTTCAAATGCATGTGGCACATGTGTTCCTCCCAGCAGAAGGAGCTTCACTGTTAGCTATTGAGGCCTAGAAGTTTTCCTCATCTGTAAATGTGATTTGAAACCTAAGCCATGAATATGCTTTATTTATTAAAGTAAAAGATTTTTTAAAAATGGGGATTTTGTAGCATTTGTACTAACCTGGATGGAGGTGGAACACATTATTCTTAGTGAAGCATCATAGGAATGGAGAAGTATGAAACCTATGTATTTAATATTGATATGAGGACAATTAATGACAATTAATGACATGGTGGGGCATGGGGGATGGGGAGAGCAGACAGAGAAGGAGGGAGAGGGTGAGGGAAAGGAAAAGAAGAAAAAAAAGAATAGAAAAGAAAATAATGACTAATTCTCACATAAATTGGATTTAATTTTGACCAAAGTGCATTACTTAAATATAAATTTTTAATTCAACTTGTTAATATGCTATTTAGGATATTGCATCCTCATTTATAAGTGAAATATGTTTGTAATTTCCCGTTTATAATAATACATTTTGTCTGATTTTAGTATCAGGTGTATCCAGATCAAGTAGAATGATTTTGAAGTATTTCTTCTTTTTCTACTGTCTAAGAGATTTGGCATGATCTGTTTTTTGAAATTATCTTTCACTTTTATTTATAAATATTAGTTGTTTATTTTTTGAGACTTAAAAAAAAATAAGAAGAAGTTAACTGATGACTCCATTCTGAATCTCAGAGTCAAAGCATTCTATAATAGACATACTCTTATTTGACAATGTGAATGTTACTTTGTTTGCATTATTATTGTTATTATTGCTTAATATTTTGATGCAACAATCATCTGATTTCTTTTCTGAGTGTATTTGTTTGTTTGTTTGTTTTTGAGACAGAGCCTCAAGCTGTCACCCTGGGTAGAGTGCTGTGGCATCATAGCTTACAGCAACCTCCAACTCCTCGGCCTGAGAGAGTCTCCTGCCTCTGCCTCCTAAGTAGCTGGGACTACAGGCGCCCGCCGCAATGCCCAGCTATTTTTTGGTTGCAGCTGTCATTGTTGTTTGGCAGGCCCGGGCTGGATTCGAACCTGCCAGCTGAGGTGTATGTGGCTGGCACCTTAGCCGCTTGAGCCACAGGTACCAAGCCTTTTCTGAGCGTATTTATGTTTGTTCATTCTTTACGAGGATTTCGTTTGTAGTTCTTATCTTAAACATTGTTATTGTTATTAAATTTTAAGCCTTTTTAATTTTGTGAAGGCAAAAAATGGAGACCTAATAAACACATGTATATTTTTAAAAAATTAGAAAAAAAAAAAGAAAAACGGGATTAAACTGAATGCTCTTCTATTTCACAGCTCATCTCTCAGGATTTCAAAGTCAATAAGAATAATTACTCTCATCATCTAAACATATATCAGTACAGGAAAGCAAAATAATAATTATTCTAATTCAAGAGTTTAGTAATAAATGTGTTATTTCTTAATGCGTTTTTTTTGTATTTCCAAACTATGATTACATAACAATCTATGTTTATTAAAAACCCTAAGGGATTATAAAAAAAAAGTTATGTGGCACATGACTCTGTGTGTGTGTGTGTGTGTGTGTGTGTGTATAAATTGCTGTTCTGTGTAGTCAAAAGTAAAGCTCCACAGAACAGTAAAAACAGTTTTCACAAAAGTGTAAATTTAAGAACACTGTATATTCCATTTGATAAATATATGTTTGCAAAGGTAATTTGCTAAACTACCATGTGCATATGAATCCAATATCTTAGATAAGTGGAAAACTAGAACGAAATAAGAAAGTGAAAAGAAGCCTCTTCTCACTTTTCTCCTTACAGTTTTCTAGTTTTATTGAAAAGATAATTGAAATTGATAATGATAATTGATATGATAATTGATAATGAAAACCTGAGAGGGAAAAACCAGACTCTTAAACATTTACAGTGTTTTGAGTACTTATACTAGAATATGTATGACTCTAACCAGATTCTATAACGTTCTTCCTTTTCCTGTTGGAAAAAATGTTTTCTTTGATCTAAGAATGATTTTAATCATAAATCTTTTTTGTGAAGGGAGGCCTTAAGTATAGATAGAAGTTTCCATGCAGAAAAGGGGATAAAGGGCACTACAGACTGAGAGGAGAAAGTGCAAAAGGCTTTGAGGCCCAAAAGATCATAATTTACCCAGAAAATTCAAAGTACTCTTGTGTGGCTGGGGGTGTTCCTACAGAGGTATGGCATAGAGGGTCTTGTGGGGATTTCAGGGCTGCTGCACGTTAGGCTGTAGGCTGTCCACTGGTCAGCTCCAGAGGGTACCAACCAAGAGGCTACGATGTGAATGAAGCCTCCACTGCTTGTGTGGTGCAAAACTTGCACAACCAATTACAACAGCCTTGGTTTTAGGGAATTGAGTAGTAGGGTGTGATTGAATGCAGGTGAAGGCACATAGGAGCGTGATGTGGTGATGAGAATTTGATGGTTTTCCTTCTGTAGACAAGCTCTCCCCAAAATGCTGCCCCTGGACCAGAAGTATCAGCAATTACATGGTAACTTGTTAGAAAGGCAATTCTTAGGCCCCACTCTATACCTCCTGGGTCAGAAGCTCTTGGGTGGGGCCAAGAAATATGTGTTTTAACAAGTCCTCCACGTGCTCCTGATGTTTGCTGAGCTTGAGAATGCCACTGTAAGGGAAAAGCCATTGAAGGGTCTTGGGCAAGG
>NW_003852558.1:957107-960082 GCF_000181295.1 Otolemur garnettii | reverse complement strand
TGCCCTAAATAAATTTACAGATTTAATGCAATTCCCAGCAAAATATTAATGTCATTTTCTACAGAATTAGAAAATATAGTCCTATATTTCATATAGAATCAAAAAAGAGCTCAAATAGCCAAAGAAATCATAAGCAAAGGGAACAAACCAGGAGGCATCGTATTACCTGATTTCAAATTATACTACAAAGCTACAGTAACCAAAAAAGCATGGTGCTGGTACAAGTGTAGAGACCTAGACCAATGGAACAGAATAGAGAACTCAGAAATAATGCCATATACTTAAAGTCAGTCAGTCAGTCTTTGATAAAACAGGCAAAAACATACACTCTATTCAATAAATTGTTCTTGGAAAATTTGAGCACCACATGTAGAAGAATGAAACCCTGTATCTAATCATATACACAAATTAAATCAAGATGGTTCAAAGACGTAAATGTAAGACCTGAAGCCACAAAAGTCAGAGAAGAAAATCTATCTAGGAAAAGCTATACTTCACATAGGCCTAGGCAAAGAATTTATGACTAAGACCTCAAACATAAAAACAACTAAACAAAAAAACCTTCTGCACAGCAATAGAAATAATCAACAGAGTAAAAAGACAACTTACAGAATGGGTGAATATATTTGCAAACTATCCTTCTGAAAAGTGACTAATACCAAAATCTTCAAGGAACTCAAATCAACAAGAAAAAAGCCAAGTAACGCTATGAAAAAGTTGGCAAAAATAGGAACACTTTTCAAAAGAAGATATGAATATGGCAACCAACACCTGAAAAAAATGCTCAACATCTCTAATTATCAAGGAAATGTCAATTAAACTACGGTGAGATACCACATTACCCTTTTCAGAATGGTCATTATCAAAAAGTAAAAACACAGCCCTTTGTCAGATGTGTAACATGCACATCTTCTCCCATTCTGAAGGTTGTCTGTTTGCTTTAGTTGCTGTGTCCTTAGCTGTGCAGGAGCTTTTTAACTTGATCATGTCTCATTTATTTATTTTTGGTGTTGTTTCAATTATGAATGGGGTCCTCTTCATCTTTTCCCAGGCCAAAATTGTCAACTTTCTTCTAGAGTTTTTATCATTTCATGTCTTAAATTTTAATCTTTTCTCCAGCATGAGTCACTTTTTTGTATGAGAGGTGTGGGTCCAGTTTCAGATTACATGTGGCTAACCAGTTTTTCCAGCACCATTTATTAAATGGGAATTCTTTTCCCCAGTATATGCTTTTGTTTGGTTTATAGAGGATCAGATGGTGATATGTGGCTGATTTCATCTCTAGGTTCTCTATTCTATTCCATAGGTCTATATCTCTATTTTTGTGCAAGTGGCATGCTGTTTTGATCATTGTAAACTTGTCACATAACCAGAAGTCTGGTAATATGATGGCTCCAGATAAGTTTTTATTTCTTAGATTTTCATTGGCTATTAGGATTTCTTTCAGGTTCCATATGAAACGAAGTACTATTTTTTCAAGTTCTTCAAAGTACGATATTGGTGCTTTAATGGGGATTGCATTAAATCTGTATTAATTTGGTTAGAATCATATGTACTATAGTATAAATATTCAAAACACTGTAAGTGTTTAGAAATCTGGTTCCCTCCCCCTCAGGTTTTCATGAATTATCTTTTCAAAGAATTAGAAAACTGTAAGGAGAAAAGTGAGAAGAGGCTTCTTTTCATTTTATTATTTTGTAGATTCCTTTTGGCAGTGTGGATGCTTTTATAATGTTGATTATTCTTAGCCATGAGCATGGTATATTCTTTCATTTGTTAACATCTTTTGCTATTTCTTTTCTCAGGGTTGCATAGTTCTCTTCCCAGAGAACTCAAACTGATAAAGAAAAGAGCAAATAATCCCATTTATCAGTGGGCAAGTGAGATGACCAGAACCTGCTCTGAAGAAGACAGATGAATGCTAACAAACAGATGAAAAAATGCACTAAAAGAAAAATGCTCATCATCTCTGGTCATCAGAGAAATGCAAAGCAAAACCACCACAAGATGTCACCTAACCCCAGCGAGAATAGCCCACATCACAAAGGCCCAAAGTTGTTACACTTTTACATTGCTGGTGGGATTGCAAACTAATACAGCTTCTGTGGAAAGAAGTATGGAGAATCGTCAAAGAACTAAAGGTAGACCTTCCATTTGATCCTCCAATCCCATTACTATCTACCTGGAAGTATAAAAATAATTTTACCACAAAGACATTTGCACTAGAATGTTTATTGCAACTCAATTCACAATTGCCAAGATGTGAACCAACCCAAAGTGCCCATCAACCCACGAATGGATTAATAAACTGTGGTATACGTACACCATGCAACACTATTCAGCCATATAAAAACATGGAAACTTTACATCTTTTGTATTTACCTGAATGGAGCTGAAGAACATTATCCTTAGTAAAGTATCACAAGAATGGAAAAGCAAGTACCAATGGACTCAATACTAATATGAAACTAGTAGGATGAACAACTATATACCCAAACAAGGGAAAAACACAATTAAACTGGGGGGAGGGGGATAAGACGGGGGAGGAGGAGGAAGGAAGGGGATTGGTGTGCTTTCAACTAATGTGCACAATGCAAGGGTACACGGCACAGCTCCTGGGTGAAGGGCTCAACTACAACTTGGAGTTTACCTAACAAAAACAAACAAAGTAATCTAATTGTTTGTATCTTCATATTAATGTGAAAATAAAAAGACTAAAATAAACATTAATGAATGTAAAATAAAAGTAAAAAGGATGTGGATGTGGTAAAAAGAGAAAGTTAATAGACTGTAGATGGGAATGTAAATTAGTACATTTCCTCTATGGAAAATAGTATGGAGATTCCTCGAAGAACTAGATCTTCCATTTGATCTGGCACTCCCACACTGGGTATTTGCTCAAAGGAAAAGAAGGCATGGTATTAAAAAGACACCTGGCTTGGCACCCAGAGCACAGTAGTTATGGCTTCAACCAC
>NW_003852558.1:939528-956844 GCF_000181295.1 Otolemur garnettii | reverse complement strand
CAACCTAAGTGCCCATCAACTGATGAATGGCTAAGGAAAATGTGTGATATACATATATAAAACAGAATACTCCTCAGCCATAAAAAAGGATGAAAATAATGTTTGCAGCAACTTGGATGGAACTGGAGACCATTATCTTAAGTGAAGTACAAATACTGCACATACTCATTTATAAGTGGGTGCTAAGCCATAGGTATAGATGACCAAACCATTTGTACCCCTCAATCTATTGAAAGTTTAAAAAGTTCTAATAATAACTTTTAGCCTTAAGCATAGAAAAAATTTTCTCTTAAACAATGGTCTATTGGTAGATGAGAAAATTATGAGATATGTACTATAGTAGAACCTCTGCAAATTGACCACCCAAAGGACTGTAACAAATTGGTCAATGTAAGGAACTAGGCCTACTGTACTCATATGTACATGTGGAGCATGTCCAGTCAATGAAAATTACATCAACTTATGGAGGTGGTCAATGTAGGGTCTGGTCAACTATGGAGGTTCCATTGTCTATTATTTACCAGAAGTGTTTTCTTGTATAAAATTTTATCTTAAGTGTCCATTCAGAAATCACATACGGCAAAGACTAGTTTTAGGGCTCATTTATACTAGCTATTCCCTGAAACATGCTCATTTGTTGAATTATTTTTCACTCACTTCAACTTCCAATTTCTGCAAGGAAGTCTTCTAAAGTTCCAGAATTAAAGTGCCATTAAAAATTGGCTTGATTCCTTGGACACCTAGTTGGCCTCATCAGCTCATCTATTACCATTAACTGTATTGCAAGGATTTATTTCCATCATTATCTCCATATCTAAAGACCGTGTCCCAGAAGCTTCAAAAAAAGAAAAAACAAAAGCTGTAATGCAATCATTTTCCGTTTAATGAATCTCTGCAGTAAACCTCTTCTGAAGTGTGCTTTTGGAGGCAATGTCATTAAGACCACATTATAAAATGCCAGAAAGCAGAAGACATGGAGGGTCATGCTGAAATGGAGCAGCTTTGCCAAGGGAAATGTCGGAGCCCAATTCCAGCTGTGACTGTAGGACACTGGAGTGATTTACTTGGCATCCACTGGGAGGGGAAGCTGCTGTGCATTCCCGGGGTCAACTGTGTAGTAGTGTCTCCCTGACGATTCTGCTGCAAGAATGACAGGCCTTCTGCATGGCATGAAGCTGAGCATCACAAACAATGGCTTTGCATGGAGTCCTATCTGGCTTGTTTTGGCAGTGTGCCCAACACTTCTGTTCATGTTAGGGACCAAGGAGATATTTATTAGGGAGAGAGGACCTGCTTTTTATAGCTCTCTCATGTGGACATTTTCTCCAATCACATAGACACATTCAGTTATCTGCATAGAGTTGCTCCTGGATTCTGTTGTGAGGGAAAATTAAAGCCTTGTCATTGAAAATGTGGGCCTAGGAGCCAGCAGCATCACTTGGGGGCAGATGAGAGATGCAGAGACTTAGCCTCTACCCTAAGCCCACTGAACCAGAATCTGCATTTTAACAAGATTCCTGAGTGATTCACACATGCAATGAAGTTTGAGAAGCACTGATCTCGGACAAAAATGAGTGCTACTTAAAAATAAAAAAATTAGAATTGGAGGCTTTCATATATATATTTACTTTTTATTTTCCTTTTTAAAGGGAGGGTCTTGCTCTGTTGCCTTGGCTATAGTGCAGTGGCATCATCATAGCTCACTACAACCTCACACTCCTAGGCTCAAGAAATCCTCCTGCCTCTGTGTTTCATATAGCTGGGACTACAAGCATGCAACATGATGCCAGACTAATTTTTCTATTTTTTTGTAAAGACTGGGTCTTGCTCTTATTCAGGCTGGTCTCAAATTCCTGAGCTCAAGCGATCCTCCAGCCTCAGCCTCTCCAAGGGCTAGGATTACAGGTGCAAACCATCATGCCTGCTCTCCTATACATTTTTAACCAGCAAATCTAAGTTCTAGGGGCAGGGGGGTATTCTCAGGCCCTGTGGGGCTCTTCTCCATTGATTAGAATGGGTTCTGCAGTGGGTGGGTGTAGTTAGCCTGACAAATGATGCTGCAGGAGTTCATCCTGACCTCCAGTCCCAGCCTGTGGTTGACAGCCATTGTTTCAATCACTTTCACATAACACAATTCAGCCTGGCAGTGGAAAGAATGCTGCGTCAGATTACATGATCCTCATCCTGGTTCTGCATTACTGAATTAACTGCATGGCCTGAGTCAAGACACAGAGCCTGTCTTTCATTTATAGACTGGGGCTAATGGTGACAATTTCATTTACGTTACTAGGTGGTAGTGATGAAATTATCTAATGCATGTGAAAGCGTTTTGGAAGTTATACATTTCTGTATAAATGCCAGTTTCTTAATACTAATTGACTACTTTTCTCCCCCATATGGACTATAGGGTTTTGGGCAGAATTACTAACTATAGTATAATGTTAGGAGTAGAAAAACTTTATTCTCATAATTTCCTTTTTGATGTTAGTGCATCTTCTCCTATGTAACTGCCATTTGGTCCATTTTTATGCATGATGCTAATTGATTTCAGCAAATTTGGTAGAAATAAACATCTGATCCCTTTGAAAAGTCATCATACTGGGTTGAATAGTTTTATGGTCTGAATGAGTGTGTCCCTCAAATGTTATGTTAGAACTTAACCCACAATGCAATAATACTAGGAGGCAAGGCCTTTTGGAAAGTGATTAAGACATGGGGGATCCACCTTTTTGAATGGGATTAGTGCCCAAATAAAAGGGGCTGAAGGGAGTGTGCTTGCCTTTTCTCCCACCTGAGGATGCATCAACCATGTGCCATCTCTGAAGCAGAGAACAAGCTCCTACCAGACGCCAAGACCGCTGGAGCCTGAGTTTTGGAGTTTCTAGTCTTTAGAACCATGAGAAGTAAATTTCTGTTGTTTATAAATTACCCAATCTAAAGTATTTTGTTATAGCAGCAGGAATGGACTAAGAAAAATAATGTCCCCATCAAAGTCTTGTACATCTAGGACTTTATAATGTGACCTTATTTAGAAATAGGGTCTTTGAAAATGTAATTAGTTAAGATGAGACCATATTCAATAAGGATGGGCCCTAAAATCCAGTGTCCTTATAAGGCGGCTCTGAGAGACACAGAGAGGCACGCGGAGGGGAGATAGCCACATGACAACAGAGGCAGAGATTGGTGAGGAGCAGCTATAAGGCAAGAAGCAGGTGCCTTGGCAGCAAGCACCAGATGTTAGGAAGAGGGAAGGAAGAGTTCTTTCCTAGCATCTTAAGAAAGTACATGGCCTGGCTGACACCTTGATTTCGGAGTTCGAGCCTCCAGAATACATTTCTTAGCTTGAGAAAATGAATAGCAGTGAGGTTGTATCATTCAATGAGAAGGTCCAGTCTTCTCATCTTTAGTGAAAGACAGAACTAAGAACAGTCCAAGAGCCATTACATATATTCTCTTTATAAGTAAATCTGATGGTATTTGAAAAGGAGAGGAGAGTCATAGAGGTTTGGAACACGAGTCATCAGGAAAACCAGTTTAATTAGGAGAAACTAAGTTATATTTACTGCTAGAGGTAAACAACTATGATTTGTAAAGTAGGTAATTAATACCTGCATTCTAAATAGCAGCCCAGGACAACTTAGAACATGTGGCCCAGAAGTTGTGAAAGTCACTTATACCAGTGGGACACAGGCGAAAGATGAATAAAGAAATACTACAAAATAACGAAATAAAACAATGTAGTTAGTTAGCAACAAGAAACTTCTCTTATGTTAAGGCAGTTTAAAAACCCAGTTTTAAGACACTTCCTACAGTGGTGGTTTATAAGTTAAAAGTTAACATGAGGACTTCTCAGGCTATTGTCTGGATAAGCCACTTTTTACATAAAAAGCACCAGTTTAACTAGGCACTGTATCCTTGTCTCTTTGCTATTCAGCTCCTAGTCAAAGCAGGTCCTGCCAAAACATGGTGGCAGCTACTTACATATGGCTTATCAGAATAGCATTTTTTTCCAACTGTGAGAAGCAATCCATTGGTGGGTCATGAATCAATTTGAGAGTCATAGTAGCTTTTTTTTTTTGAGACAGTCTCACTACATCGCTCTCAGTAGACTGCTGTGGCATCACAGCTCACAGCAATCTCAAACTCTTGGGCTCAAGCGATTCTCTTGCCTCAGCCTCCCAAGTAGCTGGGACTACAGGCACCGACCACAACGCCCAGCTATTTTCTTGTTGCAATGGTTATTGCTATTTAGCTGGCCCACCAGCATCGGGGCATGTGGCTGGCACCGTAACCTCTGAGCTATGGGTGCTGAGCCTATAGTAGCATTTAAAAAGATGGAATATATCAAATGAGAATAGAACAGAAAACATCAAGAAGGATAAGTAGTGTTTTTGTATAATATTTTTTGATCTTCATGTGTGTTACAGGGTAACATTCCTACCCCAAATAATGCTAGTAATAATAGTTGTTAGTAAATTGTAATGGTTATACTTAATGATCCATACAGAGGTAACAGGATGCTGGTGTTTCCCAAGTTGAACTTTGGACAATTTCACTCAATGAGAGAGAAGGTCAGCTACCTTCCACACCCACTTAAAAAGGATAGAACACTTACTCTTTCTTTCTCTTTTAAATTTTACAGTATTAAGGGGCTACACGTGTTTTTGTCACATGGATAGCTTTTATAATGCTTAAGTCAGAACTCTCACTCTTTCCACATAACTTTAGTTTAAGACTTCCACAACTTATCTACCTGTATATAGTTATAGGCATACTGGCCCTTTGACATTTAGATTCCTGACCTTTGATTTACTACTTTGTGTACTTCTGTTGCTATTTGGGTTTTAAATAAATTCAAGTAGTTTACTTCGTGGTATTTCCTAGGATCTAAGGTGGGGTGATACATTTCCATTAATCACTGGCAAAGCTATTTAGTACTTAAATCTTTGTTACAAGGAAATACCATATATTAACTTATACCTTGTCATTACTGTTGCATTAGTGTGATAACCCAGCCCCCTACCCTTGAAAAAGAAACCTCTTTTGAGTCCATTAGTCCCAGCCCCCTCAAGGGTGGGGAGGAAAAAAATTCGGAGAAGAGGCTTGAAGATAAAGAAGTAACGTAGGGAGAGGGAAAAATTCCGATAAGAGGCTAAAAGATAAGGAAAGTCCTGAGTTCTCAGAAACTTTCTCAACTTATGTAAACTCCTCCAACCCCCGCCTTGAACTACATAACTCCCCCCCACAACCCAAAGCTAAACGCAATGATTTGGCTTCTGAACCTTTGCTTGCTTGCTGTGATGCAGAAAATAGGGTATAAAGACCCATTTGATCTGACATTCATGGTTGCTTGCTTCTGAAGGGCAATGACCCCTGCACAGGTGTAATAAATTTCTATTAAGTGGGGTCTGAGTCTCCTCCTTAGCTGTGCGAGTCACAACATTAGGACATTATTTTTAAACTTCTGATGAAATAATTCATGGTTTAACTGAAGTAAACATCATTGATAAACCATTGATTGATGTGGGTTTCTAGATATCATGTGAGTTTTTCAGCTGTATGATTTGTCTTAAGATAAATGGCCCAATTTTTTATTAGGTTAATGTTCATAAGATTACATAAGAGTTACATATGACTTCAATAATTTATACTAAAATAAATGATTCATATAATTTAGAACTCAGGTTTTGGATTCAAATACTAGTTCTATCACTTACCCAACTATGAAGTATCTACTCTTCAAGTAATAATGATGATAACATCAAGATCAGAGCTTAAATATTATATAGCACCTAGTAACAATTTGTTTACTAATGACTAATATTACTCCATATATTCAAGAAATAATTTTCATAGATGGAGATGTCTGTCTGTGATAATTTCTGGGTAGCAAGGTGAAACTCAATGACCAGTATATTTAGTCTACAGATAAAAATATATTGAGTATATTATGATACACGGGCAGATAATTTTTATAGATAGCCTTAACATTTCCATGTTTGAATTTCTTGCTTTTTAGGTAGAAGGTTAAAATATTCTGAAATTTCAAGCTAGGGATCTTCCTTTGGACAAATGCAGTCAGTTTGTCAGTTGCAGACCTATGTGTGTTCAGCCCAACACTGCCTCTGGCCACACCTTATTGCCTGTAACCTGTGCAATCTTCACTGGTGGCAAAGGGGAGATAGAACGTCACATCTGAAGGCTACTGCAAATCCCTTCCCTTTTAATGACAGGAAAGAGTATCCATTCAGAAACCTATCTTTTGTATAACATATAGTTATTTTGTATGGGGTCCAGCTATTTTATATCTAGTCCTCAGAGAAGAAGACTTAGTGGACAGGGCTATGGGAACCCCACCCTTACAGAAACCAGGTGGAACTGTCCTAACTGAGCTAAAGATGCATAACTGTGTAAGGAAGTGAAACAGTTCAATAGAAGCACCTGATTTGCTAACACATGCACACGTACAAACACATGCATACACATTTGTGAGTACAATAAGTACTCACGAATACATGGTATGATATTTGCAGCCACAGTTGTTGTATACAGAGTTGCTTAGGGAGCACAGCTTTGTCTGTTAGACTTCTAGTCCTTCTACATGCCAGTCCAGTTTTGCATATGCCAAGAAATGAAAATTGACCTCCCCAAACAGGCATAGGACATGACCAAACACATGATGTTAGTATAGCACATAAAACTGTAATCCAGTGAGCCTGGACTGCCATTGGCCAGCTGCACAACATTAAATGGCCTCAAGCAGGCTGAAAAGTTTGGGCACCAGGAGGAAGTCAATCAAGTGTTTTCTCCAATTATCTGAGTAATTTTTATGTTTTAAAATCATTTATTTAAACAATAAAATACACGAGGTTCATTTTGGTACATTATTTACTATCTGGTTTAGAATTCCTTAAGAAGGATTTTCTAGATTTTTTTTTTTTTGAGACAGAGTCTCTTTGTTGCTCTTGGTAGAGTATTGTGGTGTCACAGCTCATAGCAACCTCAAACTCTTGGGCTCACAGCAACCTCTTCCTCTTGTCTCAGCCTCCCAAGTAGCTGGAACTACAGATGCCCACCACAACACCCGGCTATTTTTTTTTTAAAGACAGGCTCTTGCTCTGGCTCGGGCTGATCTAGAACTCATGAGCTCAGGCAATCCACCCCCTCAGCCTCCCAGAGAGCTAGAATTACAGGCGTGAACCACCGCGCCTGGTCAGTTTTCTAGAATTTGTCTAGGTTTGGGTACTCGACTCTAAGAATGTCCACTGAATATGGATATTGTTTTAATCAAATCTTTAATTTATGCAAATGCAAATCCAACAAATACCGTCTATGGCCAGTAGGCTTTCTTAATCTAATTTTCTAAGACATTAGTCTAAGGAAAACGAATTCTAAGCTTTTCATATAAATAAAAGGGTTAACATAATGATAATAATAATAACACTACCAATCCCGTGGTGTCATTCCTGCATCCCCCAGGCTCTGAACAGTGTTTGCCCCTGAAAGTCTAAGTAGACAAGAGAAGAAAGCAGAGGCAGATGGCCACTTAGCATTGCTGCAAAAGACACAACTTTTATGCTGCTTGATCTTTTCGCTTTAAAGTTCTCATCCTCACAGCACAGTTGGGAGATTGTCAGGTGCCACAGATTTGGTGTAAACAGAGAACACCAACATTCACAACAGAAATAGGCTGGAAGGAACTCATTTGCCCTCTGTAAAACTGCCACTAGATAGGTCGAAAATGAGAACACTGTCTTCTGATTTCCTATCGGCATTTCTGGCCAGTCTGTGGGGCTAGTCTTATTTATCTTGGGTACTCTTTGGCTTGCCCCTCTCTACACCTGCCTTCCTTTCCTTTCCCTTATGGGGGCAAGTTCTCAGCCTCTTTGGGGCTGCTCAGGGCCCTCTGACGCAGCACTATCTCTACTATTTCCTTCCAAGGTCCCTTCCCCTCCCCACTGAAATATCTGCCCAGTAGCCTTTGCTTCTGGCCCTTTTTCTACCAACCTCATACCCCTATGAGAATCAGAGTATATCCTGGCCCAAATGAATATATCCTCATCAGTAGAATTCTAGGCAATGGAGATATTTTGACGAGTGGAAGCTTTTATGTTATACCACAAAACATTCACCCATTAAGCACGACTATAAGGCTGATATTACTGGAAAAATACATTTCAGTAAATGAGACCATCATTCTTTTAAAAATTTACCACTTATATATGCACATATACCATGGACTAATATTCAGCCATATAAAGATGGAGACTTTACCTGGATAAAAGAGTTAGAGAACATTCTCTTTAGTAAAGTATCACAAGAATGGAAAATCAAGTATCCAATGTATTCAACAACTAATATAAAGCCAATAGATGAACTAGTACATACCCATAAAAGAGAAAAACTCAATTTAATTCAAGTTGGAGGAAGGAGGGAGAAGGGAGGGAGGAAAAAGGAGGGAGGGGGATGGGTGTGCTCTCACCTAATGGGCTGCAATGTGAGGGTCCATGGTACACCTTCTCGGTGTAGGACACAACTACAACAGGGACTTTACCTCATAAAGGCAAACACTGGAACCTAATCATTTCACATATGTAACCTCATATAATTTGAAATTTAAACAAATTATCCCTGAAATAGCAAATAATCATTTTTTCCTCTCCCTTTCCCCAATCTCAACCCCACTGACAGAATAAAAATTCTCTTTGAACTGACCCCTAAATACGTGGCTTTAGAATATTTTAAATGAGGTTGATTTCTTGACTAGATGTCAAGCTTTTAACTCTGGAGCTTATTATGGTTTTCATAAGATGACCGTGTGTTCATTTAAGGACAGTATAAATAAATTCCCTCTCATTTATATTGTCTCTTTTTGGTTTTCTTTTTTTATCTGAACATTATAATAAGGGTGATATCTCACATATTAATGACTGCTTTTAGTCAACTGATTATAGTATTTACTTTCTCATTCCATGGAAAGTATATGTGGTGCTAGATTCACCCCTTGGATTCTTGGTTTCTCTTTGCTGTAGATGAGTTTATTTCATTTTGATTTATTTACTCTCTAATCATTTCCCAGCTTCAGTACTCATCAAAGGGTCTCTCAAGGAAATGTTTTCTTTCTCAGCTTAATGATTTACTGTTGTTCGTGTCTAGAAATTTCCTTTACAATCAACAATCTTTTATGTTGAATCAACCTTCTACAAAAGCATGTGGGAGTAAAAGTGATTTCAAATTAACCCCTAATATAAACAAGTTAATATAATTTCTACACACAAGGTTTCAGGGGGTTCTGAAGATCTCATGGGTTATCTTGATAGATCTCCTGACTTAGACGTAGTTTCCTGACACCGGTTCCATATTTCCAACCTCCTCTGTGATACTTCCACTCACCTGTCAATCAGTTCCTCTGGCCTTACAGAGAGCTGGAAAAGGAAACTCACCACGTCACTCTCCACCCTACCTTTCTGCAAGGAATCCTTCCTGATTTTTCTATTTCTTTTTAGATAGAGTCTCACTATGTCACCCTTGATAGAGTGCTGTGGTGCCACAGCTCACAGCAACCTCCAACTCCTGGGCTTACGCAATTCTCTTGCCTTAGACTCCCAAGTAGCTGGGACTACAGGCACACATCACAATGCCTGGCTATTATTATTTTTTGTTGTTGTTATTGTTGTTTTTAGCAGGCCCAGCTGGGTTAAAACCCACCAGCCCTGGTGCATGTGGCCAGGACCCTAACCACTGAGCTATGAGCACTGAGCTGAGATTTTTCTATTTCTATGAAAAGTACTGCCTTTATTTCATTTTTCCAACCCGGGAATTAAAGTTGTTTTCAGAATGTTAACTTCTCATTCCTAAACAATTGCATACGGTATGCTCCCAGTTAATAGGCCCAATGTAAGGGTATATGGCCACACCTCTTGGATGCAGGACACAACTACAAGAGGGATTCTGCTTAACAAAAGCAAACATTATAATCTAATTGCTTGCACCCTCACATTAGTCTGAAATCAAAAACAACAATTGCATTAACCTCCTAATTGGTTCAACTTCCTCCAGTCTTGCTCATTTTTTTTTTTTTTGGCCGGGGCTGGGTTTGAACCCGCCACCTCTGGCATATGGGGCTGGTGCCCTACCCTTTTGAGCCATGGGCACTGCCCATCTTGCTCATTTTTTTTTTTTACTAGGGACTGAGTGGATGTGGGAGAAGAGGGAATTCAAGGAGTGGAGGATGCTTTCCATTGTCGTCTCTTTCACTCTCCCAATGGCTTTACGACAGTCACCTTGGGGGTTCAGATTTTAACATATAAACTTTGTGGGGACATAAACATTCAGACTATAGCAGGATGAAGCAAAATTAAGTCAGGAGAAGACAAAACTATCTAGGGAGATGGCGATTTCGCTCTTCTGATTTGTTTGGTTCCAATAGTTAAAACACTTTGGATTCCCAGAATAAACTTTCTGAACTTCCTAGCCACGACTAATTGAAAAGTGTTAATGGCTTTCGAAGAAAGAGTTCTCAGCTGAATTGTTTGGATGCAATAGTTTATGTTGCTCAGTTTTGGTTTCTATGTGAAATTTGGAGTTAAAGTAAATTTGCATACCTGAAAGTGCAACTGAATGATACCAAAGGTGATCCAAACAGATAGTTTTATCTAGAAGATGGGGAAGGATGAGAGAATTTAAAATAATTTAATGAGAGATACTCACATTGGTGTTGTGAGGTAGACAATTTTTAAAACAATCATGAAGACTACTGATTAGAGTTTATTCATTAGGCACCTAAGTATAAGCATTGTGTTAGGTGGTATAAAGTAAACAGATCTCAATCAGACATGTCTTGGACGCTGAGGAGTTTAATACAGAAGAAGGGATGAGGTAAATGACTAATCTCCAAGACAACAGAAGGAAGCCTTTGGGAGGTGATTAAATCTTGAGGGTGGAGCCCCCACAAATGAGATTCATGCCTTATGAAAGAGGCTCAAGAGAGACCCCTTGTAAAGACACAATGAGAGGGTACCATCTGTGATCCAGGCAATGGATCTCTAGTCTTACCAGACACTAAATCTGCTGATGCCTTCACCTTGGATTTTCCAGCCTCCAGAACCATGAGAAATAAATTCCTGTTATTTATGAGCTACTTTGTCTATGGTGGTTTTTTTTTTTTTTTGCAGCAGCCTGAACGTATTAAGATATACCCTTTCCCCCATTTTCCTTACTGAACTCTTCCTCCTACTCAAAATTTAGGAAAGTATAGTTTTCAGACTACAATACCAACATCAACCAATTGACACGAGGGCTGTCTGGAAAGTATCTGGCCATGTAATATGAACAATAGAGACACACGTGGCTGGAAATGTTCCAGGCAGCCCTTGCACGTCATAGGAGAGGATTTGAACAATTAGATATTCTTATGCATGAAATTTTTCTTTTTCTCTGAGTCAGAGTTTTGCTGTGTCACCTGGATAGAGTGCCTTGGTATCAGCCTAGCTCACAGAAATCTCAAACTCTGGGTTTAAGTGATCCTCCTAACTCAGCCTCTGAAATAGTTGGGACTACAGGTGCCAATTACAACACCGGCTAATGTTTCTATCTTTTACTGGATACAGGGGTCTTGGTTTTCTCAGGCTGGTCTCAAACTCCTGATCTCACGTGATCCTCCCACTGTGGCCTCCCAGAGTGCTAGGATTATAGGTGTGAACCATTGCACCAGTCTCATTTATGAAAATTTTTGATGGAAAACATCATCGCTGGGGAGTCAATACCTGAGTACTACAGAAGTGATAAGAACATCTGATCTTAAGACTAAGTCTGATTCTTGGGAGCTCCAGACTGAATAGAAAGCACCTGTCCAAGGTCAAGTGAGATCTGGAACGATCAGCATCTTGGCTTCTGGCTTCTGAGCCAGGAGTGCCTTGTGGCACTTTGTATCACTAGTCCTTGGAATGCAAGTGTTCAATCAGTATCTGCCGACTCAAAATGTGAGGAATGACCAGCTCCAGGGACCTTACACCAAGCCTGGTATTCAGCTCACTCAAGCAGAGCCAACTGATGCAGGATCCTGACAGGTACCTTGGTATTTCTCTAAGGGAGATCAGAGAAACTGTGGTCAGGTTATTTGATAAATAGCTGGGTACATCTAATATCTCTCTTTTAAAGTGTAATCCCCCAAACAGAAGATTCTGTACTTTACCATCACACTGTCCATATACATTTTAAATAAGAAGGAGAATCACTGTTATTCTTAAATTATGATAGACATCTACGAAGCAAGGCTTGTTCTCACCAGTAGGTGTCTCTGTTCTATCATGCCGTGCCCCTAACTGGCCCAGGTTTCTCCTGGAAATATAGATGTTACATAAAAGGCATCTTTTCTTTAGAAATGTACACTCTATAGAGAAAATATAAAGTGACTTATCTTTTTATTTATATTCACTTTAATTCTGAATTTGGCCTTGCTTCGCAGCACTGGTTGCTGAAAACGCTGGAGTACATTTTCAAAATAAACCCCTTTTCACTCTTTAGTACTTAAAATTAGCCTCGTTGCTAAGCTTTCTCTCACCCAGATCAGTGGTGCATTTCTGAGAAAAACAGCAATAACTAAGCTTCTAGGGATGTGGTGCTGCTCAAAAGGTCAGAATCTTTCTTCTAAACATTTGTTCCCTTGCCCATAAAATGAAGCCCTGGGTTGAGCGTCCTCTGGGATAATCTCAGGTGTTAATTATTCAGTGAGGGTCTACCTAACAGTCAAGTCTGTAGCCGCTGGCTCCAAACTATGTGGGTCCAAATCTTGGCTCTGCCTTTCATTACCTGATTGATTTTCTTTGAGCCTCTTACTCATTTTGTGCTTCAGTTTCCTCATATCCGTATATTAAAGGAAGGTATTGATCATACTAAGCACTACACGGAGTTGTCATAGAGATGAAATCTCTAAGCACTATCCCAAGTGCTTAGAACTCTGCACAACATGTGTAGGTTGTATACATCTTTTACACATACAGGAGAGATATATCTCTATGTAGCTATAGATAGATGATAGATAAATAGATAGATAATAAAGCTAGTTAGCACTGTGGCATAGCTGGACTGAGGAACTAAGGGTACTGGAGGGCATATGTGCATCTTCTCTGTGACTTGTCTCATAAAAGCTATGGATGCTGGAGTAATGAAACTGGAAGTCTTGTTGGGTTTCCCGTGAAGTTAGTTATTTCATCCACCTTAAGTATTTCCTTCCTTATTCCTCCCTCTCTCCCTCCCTTCCTGTTTTCCTCCTCCCTCTCTCTCTCCCCTTCTTTCTTTTCTTTCTCTCTTTCTTTGTTTCTTTAGACAGAGTCTCACTCTGTTGCCTAAGCAAGAGTGCCACTGGGGCCATCACAGGTCACAGCAACCTCAAACTCCTGGGTTCAGGTGATCCTCCTCCTCAGCCTCCTGAGTAGCTGGGACTACAGACACTTACCATAATGCCCAGCTAATTTTTCTATTTGCAGTAGAGACAAGGTCTTGCTGTTGCTCAGGCTGCCCTTGAACTCAAGAAATCCTCCTGCCTTGGCTTCCCAGATTACAGCCATAAGCCATACTGCTTCAAGTATTTTCATAAAAGAAGAGCTAGCAGTCATCTTCCAAACTTCTGGGAAGGTTTCCTCTCATCTCCTTTCCGTGTGGAGTTGGGTTACATGCTTTGAGTTGTTACAACTTTAAAAATGAACACAGTAAAGTAAATAGGAACTGAATCATGGGAAAATGATGCACCCATAAGATGAACACATCTTTTTATGACATAGCCCAAGAGCTGTCCTCAGAGGGATGTTTCTAGGTAGGTTCCCCCAGTCAGAGGTGGCTGGAGTCTTCTCTCCCCTGTCTTACCATGAGTGGCTAGTAGGAGATGTCTCTATTCTGCCATCTTTCTCCACTGCCCACCCCAGAGTTGTCCTGATTGCTAAACATACTTGATTAGGATATAAACTAAATGGAGATGGTTAATGGTGACAACTAAGCACTTACATCCATCAGCTCATGCCAGCCTCTTTCACATGTTTAAGGATGGGTACCGTCATCAGCCTTAGTTTATAGAAGGAGGAGGAAAGACAGTGGTTAAGGACCAGGCCCAGTGCTAAATACGCAACATACGTTAGTTCCTGTTGTCTTCACCTCTACCTGGACAGTTGATACTATTGTTATCTTCATTGTACAAAGTGGGAATCTAAGGCACAGAGAGATTAAGTAAGATCTTCAGATCTACTTAAGTGGCCAATGGGAGTTGAACCCAGCCAGTCTGGTTCTGGCAAGGAATTAGTGCAGTGGTTCTCAAACTTGAGACTGCACAATCAGAATCACCTGCTGCAAGACAACCCGGTGAGATGAAGCTGCAACTCAGCTGTGACTGCTGGCGAGCCCTGGCTAAAAAGGCAGTGTTGGCCTTTTGTGGGTAGAATTCTCAGCCTGGGTCCTGGCCCTAGTTGGATCAATGATGTCATAGTACGCAGTTGTCTAAAAATAAAACATTTGGTGCCTCACTCCCCTTATTTGTTCAATGCTATTTCCAAGTGAAAGGCTTTGAATGGTGTGTGCCCTGTGTGTCTGTGTTTGGAAGAAATATAGCTGGTTTGATTTGAGGGTAAAAGCCCTGAAATGTCCGTGCAAGGATAAGTGAATCCTGAGTGCCAATCCCATATCACTGTATTTTCCTTATTCGTGAAAGGGAGGCAAGGCTGCTTTCAAATTCACAAAAGGCTCTGAGAAGACCCTGACACGGGGCTGAGAGTTGTAGGCTGTTGTCAGGTTCTGCTCGATAGAGACCTTATAATTCTCTAAATGGGAAAATGAATTCTCCAAGTGAATACACACACTATGTAGAAAATTGCTACTGATGCTATATAGAGTTTAATTCCTTTTCAAAAAAGCCTTGAGAACAGAATAAACACATTATGCTTGGCTGGAGTATTCCAGAAACTTCCTCTATAGGAAATGACTTTAGAATTATTATTTTCCCTCTCCTTTGCCAGTGCCTGACAATGCCTGATAGAGTACTAGAATGGGGCATCCAAATTCAGGTCTGAAGGTCTTTTTGTTGCGCACTGAATGAGAGAACTGAAGCAAAATCAAATCTCTCTAGTCAGAACACACTCTTCACTATGTTCTCATGCCCCTGACCTGGACTGTTTTTCATAAAAAGTATTTGCATGTTAAGTAGTGATCCATATCTGGCAACTTTTCTGAACCTGCTATAATTTTGCTTTTATCCCCACTCTCCTATTGAAACTCTTGTCTCAGGGGTCACTGGTCTTAACTTGTCCCAGAATTCAACGTTACTTTAAAATACTTTCCTTACCTTTTTTTTTTTTTTTTTTTTTGCAGTTTTTGGCTGGGGCTGGCCTTGAACCTGCCACCTCTGGCATATGGGGCCAGCGCTCTACTCCTTTGAGCCACAGGTGCCACCCAATACTTTCCTTTCTTTTTTTTTTTTTGAGACAGAGCCTCAAGCTGTCCCCCTGGGTAGAGTGCTGTGGCATCACAGCTCACAGCAACCTCCAACTCCAGGGCTCAAGCAAGTCTCCTGTCTCCACCTCCCAAGTAGCTGGGACTACAGGCGCCCACCACAATGCCTGGCTATTTTTTTTGGTTGCAGATGTCATTATTGTTTGGTGGGCCCAGGCTGGATTTGAACCTGCCACCTTAGGTGTATGTGGCTGGTGCCTTAGCCACTTGAGCCACAGGCGCCGAGCCACTTTCCTTTCTTGCCTTTCTTGATCCCTGGGCAGGATTTTATGCTACTGATTACTTCTTCTTCTTGAAACCTTCTCTTCCCTTGGAGTCAATGATGTCACAGAACTCCCTTCATTTTCCTCTTATTTCCTGGCCACCTCTTAAACTCCTATCACGTATGCCCTTTACATGTTCCTTCAGTGTTGGTTGTTTTATACATCCTTCTCGTTATTTTATACATTCTTCCCTACTTCTACCTCATACATACTTTATACATTCTTCTCTGCCTCTTCCAGTGGTTCTGAATATCATCTATACACTGATAGTTCTCAGATCTACATTTCCAGGGTAGATGAAATGCTGCTCCCCCCACCATTATACCACCACCACCAGCTCCACCAGCCCACTAAAGAACTATTGAGGCTAAGGGCCTCACAGGCATCATTTCATTTATTTCTCCCAATATCCTATAAAGTAGATAATATTATTACCTCGTCTTCTAATGAAGACATTAAAGCTCAGAAAGGTTAAGTAACTTAACTTGTCCAAACTCACACAGCTCATGAGTGACTTGAGCCTTCCCTTGGCCTGACTTAGAAGCCAATTTTGTTACTACTGTTGTAAATGCCAACATGGAAAGGATGACCAATAAGGGCAGTTGCAAAGATGATTGACCTCTCTGTCCTCAGTTCTAGAACCATTAATCCAATTGACAGCTGAATATTGTCCTTAAGATATCTCAGGGGTATTTTTTACCCAGGTGTGCCCCCTGCTCTCTGCGTCTTTCCTGCCAGCACACGAAACACACGGACCTGAGCTTCTTCATTTCCTGGTCTGTTTGGCTCATTAGGCAAGGCCAAGGCCAAGGCCAAGGACAGTGGTCATATCCACATCCATTTTTCTAATCCTTCTGTACCCAATACTTGGTATATGACTAGTGTTAATAGTGCTTGGCTGTCTGTCTGACTAAACCTGGAATTTCAACCTTCCTGAAACTGTCTGAAAAATGGCCAGAAAGAAAAATAGCAACTTGTCATTCTGCTAATATTGCCACATTAGTCAAATCCAAGTTTGGGTCAGCTGCTGGCCAAAGGATAATTTTGCTGTCTGGGTAGCCTGGGGAAGGGAGTTTTTTGTAAGCCAGGCCCCCCTCTCTAGGACGGAGATCATCCTTAGTGGAAAGGGTCTTCCTGGCAACCCATATTCATCTTCTAGAAAGCACAGGAATGGCTGGGGCGCTGTGATTCAGCCCTCTGCTCCTGCTGTTCTGCAGCTGTTGCCTTTGTCTAAACCTCGTCATCATCATCATCATCATCGTGACCAGGCCACTGCAGCACTCCCCACACTTCCTGCCTCTGACTCTGCCATTCCCAGGCTGCCCTCCATCCTGCGACCTCAGTGATCTCCCTAAAATATTAATACTAACCTGATTGCTGGGTTGCCAACAAGGTAATGAGAAAACACCTTAGCCAGGCTGTTTATGATTCTGTTCCAAACTTACTTTCCAGTCTGGTCTGCCTTTCCTCCCCAGGTATGTTTATTTTCCTATAGCTGCTATAAGCTTGTGGAGAGAAGAAACTAGGCTTCATTTTTTTTCTTTTCTCTTTCTTTCCT
>NW_003852558.1:936898-938771 GCF_000181295.1 Otolemur garnettii | reverse complement strand
GTATTCAAGAACCAGTGTCTTGGGAAGCTGGGAGAACATTGTTTTTTTTTTTTTTTAATTTGAATAAAAGAAAAAAGGAATTGGAAGTTAAATGTAAAAAAAAAAGACTGCTTAAATCTGGTTGTAAATCTTATTATACAACATCCAGGAGATACTAAAGCTAAGCTTCAATTTGCCCACTGGGTTCACCAGACAGTAGGGAGGACATCCCAAGCCACTTCTAAATCTAAATTACTAAATACAGTGGCAGATAGGCACAGGGGTACTGATGCTTTCAGACTCCACTTTTGGCATAGTCTGACTCTGGAGTCTTTTTAACATAGCTTTGATTTTCTATTTGCAAACATTTTTGTGTTGGGAGAACCCAACTGTGTCTCTGTGTTCCTCCAGGCCAGATTATTTTAGGTTGTGCAAAGCATTTAGGTAGGGGCTTCAAACAGGTTCTGTTCTGTTGGGCATAACATGTACCTTGAATTGACTTTATCTTCAATTCAAATATACTTTTGAATATTTGGAAAATATACTTTTAAATTGTTTTTGAAGATTGCAACTTGATTTTATTTATCAAGGATACTTCATGGTTGGTTAATTCTTTGTAAATAAAAGTAGCAAGGAACACACAGTTATCGGCAAGTACCTATTTTTACTTCAAAACAAACAAACTTTGATTTGCTCTTCTGCTATTAATGGAAGCATTCTTATAGCGGTACTGATTGTTCCACATCAGTGGAATATGAGGAGATACATCCTTGTAGTCATAGACACCCATGGTCATAATTGCCTAGTGCATCTGTCAAAGACAGGTAATATGAGGTCACAACTGGTAGCTCTGGTGGCAATAGTGTGATACTTACAATGGAAAACTTAACATTAATTAGAAAGCAGTCAAATGACAAGGCAGTCATTGCTGTCGGGAAAGATATATTTTAAGAAGTCAAAACATTGTGAGTCACTCTCTTACAATGCAATTCTCTATTTTGGCTCCACCTCACTAATTTGCAAACCAACTTCTACTCTAAGAGAGGAAATGATTTTTACATAAAATCACCTAAGCAGCTTTCTTTCACCATTCAGTTTGAATTTTACAGAGTATCTTTTCAAGTGTTTTTAGACTATTGCAAATTTCTGTTGAGAAAAAAACTTGAAACAGTATCAACAGAAGCAAAAACAAAGGCCACATGATCCTCTCAATAGATGCAGAAAAAGCATTCAATGAAATCCAGCATCCTTTTTTAATTAGAACACTGAAGAGTATAGGTATAGGTGGCACATTTCTTAAACTGATCGAAGCCATCTATGACAAACTCACAGCTAATATTTTATTGAATGGAGTAAAACTGAAAGGCTTTCCACTTAGAACTGGAACAAGACAAGATTGTTCTCTATTGCCGTTACTATTCAACACAGTGCTGGAAGTTCTAGCCAATACAGTCAGGCAAGAAAAGGAAATAAAGGGCATCCAAATGGGAGCAGAGGAGGTCAAACTCTTCCTCTTTGCTGACTGTATGATCTTATACTTAGAGAACCCCAAAGACTCAACCACAAGACTCCTGGAAGTAGTAAAAAAAAATACAGTAGTGTCACAGGATATAAAATCAATGTCCACAATTCAGTAGACTTTGTATATGCCAATAACAGCCAAGATGAGAAGCTAGTTAAGAACACAACCCCCTTCACAGGAGCTTCAAAGAAAATGAAATACTTAGGAATATACCTAATAAAAGAGGTAAAGGACCTCTATAAGGAAAATTATGAAACCCTAAGACAAGAAATAGCAGAAAATATTAACAAATGGAAGAACATACCAAGCTCATGGCTGGGAAGAATCAATATTGTTAAAATGTCTATACTTCCCAGATGTCTATACATGCAT
>NW_003852558.1:935664-936535 GCF_000181295.1 Otolemur garnettii | reverse complement strand
TGGGAGAACTGGATATCCCCATGTAGGTTGTCTATTTGCTTTGGTTGTTATCTCCTTAGCTGTACAGAAGCTTTTGTATCCCACTTGTTTATTGGATATCCACATGTGGAAGATTGAAACTGGACCCACACCTTTCTCCACTCCCAAAAATTGATTCACGATGGATAAAAGACCTAAATTTAAGGCATGAAACAATAAAAATCCTCAAAGAAAGCACAGGAAAAACAGTGGAAGATATCGGCCTGGAGAAAGACATGAAGAAGACTGCCATGGCAATTGCAACAACAAAAATAAACAAATGGGATTTAATTAAACTTGAAAAGCTTCTGTACAGCTAAGGAGACAACACCCAAAGCAAATAGACAACCTACACAATGGGAAAGGATATTTGCATATTTTGAATCAGACAAAAGCTTGATAACTAGGATCTAGAGGGAACTCAGATTTGTCAACATGAAAAAAGCCAACAATTCCTTCTATCCTTCTCCTTAGAGATGAATAGAACCTTCTCTAAAGAAGACAGATGACAGCACACATATGAAAAATTCATTGCCCCTAATTATTAGAGAAATGCAAATCAAAACCACCCTGAGATAGCATCTAACCCCAGTGAGAATGACCCACATCACAAAATCTCAAAACTGCAGATGCTGGCGCGCAAATGTAGAGAGAAGGGAGCACTTTTACACTGTTGGTGGAACTGTAAACTAATGTAGTATGGAGAATCCTTAAGGAACTCAAACTAGACCTCCCATTTGGTCCTGCAATCCCATTTCTGGGCATCTACCTAGAAGGAAAAAAATCCTTTTACCATAAGGATACTTGCACTAGACTGTTTATCACAGCTCAATTTATAATCGCCAAAATGTGG
>NW_003852558.1:933838-934874 GCF_000181295.1 Otolemur garnettii | reverse complement strand
TATTCATTTGAAAATGAAAATGGCAGCTTCAGGGCTACCTGAAGACCCAACAAAAAGGTTGAAGGTCAGAAGAGAGAAAATGGAATAGTGGCTTCTTTCGGATGATAGTGGAGGAGGGTTTTTTTCTGGGTGAATCCTGTGGGTTTGGCTTGGAATTATTTCAGCTATGGATAGTGGCTCAGAGGGGTTCCACCCTCCTTCATAGGCACCTTTGTGCTGCATCCCAAAGACCTTTTAGTAATTCCTGATGGTCTGGCAGCTTTTGGTGAGCACAGCATACCGCATAAGTTCAGATGTACCTGAATAATTAGTTGTCCCAAAGTTCTTGGTGGGGTCAAGGTTAAAGTCAGGCTACTGGAATAGATTTAGGCATCTGACTGAAGACCATTTTGCTAGAAGCAAGCCTGCCTCACATGTTCACAACAGCCTAAATGTTCTACTTCCTAAAGGACAGTCAATGGCAATGTGACACTTGTGCTCTGGGGTAATCGGAAGCAAATGTCCACTGCAGCTGGCCACACTGAGCTCCTCCTCCTGCCTAAGTGCCATTGTTCTTGTGCTGAAAGCTTTCTTCCTATAAAATGCCACGTATCATTAAAATCCACTTAACTATCTAATTCTCTTATAATTTAACACACAATTATTTCCATAAGGTTCTGAGTTTTATTTTCTTCAAGTACACTCTCAAGTGTCCTTCCTTAAGTGCCATCTGAATGGCCAGCGGGAGTAAAAAACTGTGAACTACGGGTTCCTGGGAATTGGGAGATTTTAGGGGGAAAAAGGACAGAGAGAATCCTTGGTAAAAGCTCTGTTAATTCAGCCTACTAGTGTGTTTCATCGGTCTGCAGAGAGCTTTGACAACATTCAGTTATCTTCATTTTCAGAGGTCAAGCTTAGCTTCTAAGAGATTTTCAGACTTCTAAAGACTTTGGTTCTTAGGTCATATAAATAAACTATTTGATAGACAGGAGTCGGAAACCCATTGAAAGCGAGGTCAAAACTTGGCAGGTGTTTTCATGGTTAAAAGATGATCATA
>NW_003852558.1:930878-933204 GCF_000181295.1 Otolemur garnettii | reverse complement strand
GAGGCAACCAGCTAAGCTAATCTGATTTGCATCGTTGTTTCTGTCATCCAGTTGTTAAAGAACTTTAAAATGTCCAAGACTCTTTCAATGAACAGAAGAAAAATGGAGTAAAGTTAATATTATCCAGAAAAGTGGTTAACTTACAAAGATTCTAAAAATATCTATACACACTTAAAAATAGCATTGCAGTTATGCATCTTAGTGATGCTACGCTGACTTGTAAGCAGAACACCATTGAATAAAAGTAACTGGTGATTTAATCAACTTCTGTATACATGGAAATGGAAAGAATGATATAAAAATAAAAAATGAGAAATGAAAATATTTCATTGGTTCTCTACTTCTCAAACTCCCCACCTTTTAAAAGTAGCATGGATATATCTATTTTTATTTATACTGCTCATATGAGCGCCAGCTTGCTTTGGATTGTGGTTATTTGTTTATATTTCCACATGATTCTCTCTCCCCTATTAGCCTGTGGTCTAATCAAGGGCAAAGAGCTGTGTCTTCTCTACCTAAATTTCTTTAATTTAAGGAAAATTAAATAAAATAATTATATTTTCCTTCTAAAACCTAAAATAGATAGAAGGGAACTTCAGTTGTTTACCCAACAAGACAGGTATCTGGTTTCTTAGATATGTGGCTTCCATGGAGAGGATAATCTTTCAGAGATAATCTTTGGTTTAGGATCATTTGAGAGGTACTTTCATCAGCTTGAATCTCCTTCTGTGGCAAGGAAGTGGCATGATTTACCTTAAGCAGTTTTAGAAGGTCTACTCAAGGGTTCTAATGACTGCTTTCAAAACAATTTTTAAACCAAAAAGAACTTCAGACTAGACTAGTGACTATAGCTAGAAGTTTTGCTTTCTGAGTTACTTCAAATTCCATTGTCACCGAATTTTACAATTAGAAATGAATTGAGAGGTTATCTACAGCCATCCTTATCTCTGAAGAGGAAGATATAAGAGCCTTAACCAACATCACCTTGGGACCAAAACTCTGATTTCCCAACTCTCCTTTTAGACTTCTTTCCATTATCTACTTCCTCACAAATGGAAGAAAAATAAGATTCAAGGAAAGAAATATGCCAATTTTCCTTATTTTAGTCAGCCATCAGAGACAAAATCACAGAAAAAGCCAGTAATACTATCTCAAATACTAATGGTAGATAGCTAATATCCCTAAACCACATTATTTCCTAAAAGCCAAATGTCTTTTTATACGCTAATTAGATTGTACACTCAGTTGTTCATTAAAACATTATTTTATGAACTTCAGCTATTTGTTAGATAATAGGCCTTATCACAGTGAAATAATAGTAGACACTTCCTCCATGGATGAAATATTTGGTCAGCTCCAACCCTAATCCCAGGGGATGTCATGTCCACATAGTGTGCCCTTCTAATGTTTTACCCTTTCAGCTTCTCAATCTTCTTCTTCTTCTTCTTTTTTTTTTTTTTTGAGACAGAGTCTCACTTTCTCGTCCTTGGTAGAGTGCCATGGTGACACAGCTCACAGCAACCTCAAACTCAAGTGATCCTCGTGCTTCAGTCTCATGAGTAGTTTGCCATAATTCCCAGCTATTTTTAGAGATGAGGTCTTGCTCTGGCTCAGGCTGGTCTTGAACCTGTGAGCTCAGACAATCCACTTGCCTTGGCCTCCCAGAGTGCTAGGACTACAGGCATGAGCCACTGTGCTCGACCACAACCTTCTTAAATTGAATTATCTTTCAATTCATCTGTCCAGTTCCATTGCCCCACAAGGACCTTGGCATCACCTGGCAACACACCCTCCTCAGATCTGAAACTCTAAAATTCTCCCCTCTGGTAGGAGCTTCACATCCCTCTTGCTTTCCCACTACACTCCTTCCAATACCTATTTCTGGTCTTCATCATGGTCCCCTGTCCCTTTGCTCTTTCGTATTTTGACCCTTCCTTAGCTTCATTTTTCTTCTCCATCCAGTCTTGACTCCATTGTTTTGCCATTACCCTTAGTTTCATTGCCCCCTTGTCTATCTGCACCCCCACCATGACATAGATTAAACCATTGTCTTTTTGAGTCCTACATCTGGTCTACGGATTACTGCCCTACCTGTGCTGACTAATGCTAGGAGAAACCAGCGTCTCGGCTGAGCCCTCAACATTACTGAAGGGTCCTAACCCACTTCTTGCTTAGTTCCCTCTTCTGCTATTCTAAAACTTCCTGGTGACTCTCAAGGCACCTTCTTCCATCCACCTTCTCTTTCCACTATGACTTTAGTTCCCATTTGAACAGAAAATAGAGGCACCAGGCTTAAAGTATCTCAAATTCCTACTCTGCTTCTCCA
>NW_003852558.1:926213-930754 GCF_000181295.1 Otolemur garnettii | reverse complement strand
GAGCACTATGCACCTATAGAAAAGGATGAGGAAGAGCTCCATAGATTACAGTGGAGTGGATCTTCAGCATTTATTAAGTGAAAAAAGCCAGGTATAGAAGAGAGTTATACTGCACTGCTTTATGAATCAATTATAAGTATGTTTTTGCCTACATATGTGTTTGCAAAAAGAAACAACGTGTGGCTCTCTGACTCTTCCAGTCTAGACTCCATTGTTTTAGCAGCATCTTTAATTTCATCGCCCCTGTCTCTCTGCCACTCCCACCCTGCCAGAGATCGATCCAGCCATTTGTCTTTTATAAGTCTTATATTTGGTCCATGGACTGCTGCTGAAGAAATTGGCCCTACTATGTGACTAATGCTAGGAGAAACTCAAAAATCAAAGCTTTGACTGAGGCAGAACAGGGTTCTGCCTCGTTTTCATAAACCTTGTTACTGTTTCTTGCCCATCACTTGCTAAAAGTGCCCAACACCATCATTGCCTTCAGATATTCTGCCAGCCCTTCCTCACTGTAGCATTAGGGTCAACCCCTGTAGCAGGAGTCCTTGCCTCACCCAGATCCCAGCTTGCTCCCCTTGCTTGCCTGGCTTGCTATGCGCCCACAAATCTCTGACCTATTGCTTCCAGAGTTGAGGGTTGCCAGAAACCCTCGAGGGCCAGAAAAATGAAATAATGACGGTTTCAAAAGCAACCTATAGGCATTCAAAAAATATAACCTATATTTTGTTGTTTCCTGTAATTAGGCACAAAAATGCTTAGCTAAAGTAGTCACCCTACAGAGAGGCAAATCAGTTTCCCAGAGCAGAAAAGATAAAGCAAGCTGACAGGTCTTTGTAAGTTGAAGAGTCTAGAAGATCTTTGTCAAAAGCCAAACTCATTGATGCATATGAGGGAAAAAAATACTCTTACAATTTCATTGGCTCAGTACAGTACTCGGTCTATAGTTCACATTCAGAAAATTGTTCTTGAATATTTGGTGAATTTTAAACAGTTTTGTGAGGTTGACTGAACGTTAATGTTCATGAACCCATGAAGAAACAACCTTTTAAAGTAAATGTCTAGTCAGTTCAGAAAAATTATAAAGAAATGTGAAAGAGCAAGGGAAACTTCTGGCTTGGTTTGATAAGAGTCCTGGCTTAATTTTCATACATTTGGGAAGTATAGTTTAAGCTAATGGTGCTTTGGCTGCTGTAATACAGTCCAGAGATCAGGGTTTCAGACAAAATTGGTGCTGAGCTTTTCAATATTAAAGGTATTTTTCAGCCTATACTTGGAGCCTGTCAGACATCTCAGTGGTTACAAAGGAATTCTCCTCAACTCCCTCCAAATATGTTAGTCCTTGTTAGGCATGTGAATCCTCCTGAATTCCACAGAGAAATAAATCCCCATTAAAAAAATAGACTTTGAAGTGTGAAACTTAAGACAGACAAGCCAGTTCCTAAGAGCTCTGGGCTGCTTTTGGAAAGCCCAAGAAATCCTTTAAAAGCTCAAGCTATCAGAGGTGTACCTGAGAAACATACCCACTTTGCACCTGCCTGGCGCATCTCTGACCCACCAGGGGGGGTCTGTGACAGTTTCCTCCAAGGCACACCAAATCCCCCCAAACCTAAGAACAGCATACATCTAAGAAGTCAAAATTGAAAATAAAGAATCAAGTGTCAGAGTGGGAACTTCTTTTACTGATGGGATCTTATATTGATTTCCCATATTTAGAATTCCTTTAAAACAGCTATCCTGCCTCCCCAAGCAGCAGGGCTTTCAAGGCGGAGATCAAAAAGCCCAAATGAGAGGGAGTGCTGGAAACAGAAGTTGAATTAATGAATTTGGGACAAGTAGATAATCAATCTGAATAATTAGGATCAAGCCCCAAGCTTCAGCTTTGCATGGCTGTGCGGTTCTTGTCATGGAGCTAATTTTAAATGATTATCTGCTACTGTCTTTTAAATAGGTTCTTAAATAAAACACTTAATCTTGATCTATGATTACACATGCAAAACAAGGAGAGAGGATTGGAACAGTCTGTGGCTAATTCAAACTGAAGATCACTTTTATTTCAAATATCTTAATAGTGGCAAAAGTTGGTTTTCAAAATTTGATATATGGCTATCGCATTCTAGGGGTAAGGAATTATATAAAACTAATAAAGTGTGTTTCCATATGTGAATTTGTTGAAAAAAATTACTAAGGCATGGTTTCAGTCACGATATAGGGGCATGTATAGGAACGATCGAGGCAGTTTCCTATTTGGTAATGATACAATGAACAAGTTCATTCTGGAATTGTCCAGAATCTACATAATGCCCATATGTTACATAAATTTACACATTGGTAAGCACCATCATAGTCTGTATTTTCCAGAAGGGTATTCCAATGTCCCAGTCCAGAATAACAACAGAAAACAATTCAAAAATGCTCTTTAGGGGTGAATAGATACTGGCAATGAAAGGAAAAAGGAATTTCCTGATCATGAGATCTGTCTCAGGGTGGAGATGCAAGTGACGTATGTCTTGCCTTTTTCTCTCTAGTGACAGAGCCCAGAAGGAGAAAGCCCTCCATTAAGATCCTACATGAAAATCAAGCATTTCAGAGGACTACAGCATGAAAGGGAATTTCTGACTCTTTTAAATACAATGTTTTCTTTTGAAATGTATTCTGGGATTATCAAAATTAGTATATTTGATCTAATAATCACTCAACAGCTTGATATTTGTAGGTGATAAAATTAGATATATTAGGATGACCTTTGTATATTTATATACACACACGTCTGCACACATGTATAAATGCAGAAGTCTCATGAGCAAGTATGAAGATTCAGACATAATTACACATCTGCAAAGGCCACTTTGCTCAGCCTCTCTCCTGTAACTCGGATGCCTCATTTATTAACTCGTGAGGGATCATTTAGTGTTAACTTCATGAAGAGATGGTGCTTCCAGCTGTGTGGACGTTGAACACAATTGAACACAAACCTAATGTGTGGAGACAAAGGTGAAAGATACATGTTGCATTTACCTAAAGGGAGGAGAAAATTTAGAAAGAGACAAATATAAAAACCCATAATAACTGCAAAGAATATAGGTGATGGCACCCTCCCCTAACTGGCTTCTATAACGGGTACATAGGGACACTGTGGACTTTCTGGAAGAAGGACCATCTGAAACTTGTCATCAAAGTCAAGCTTCTTAAATATCAATAGTCACTTAAGAGGATTTCTTGAGCTAACTTTCTCTTAGTCTGGAACATTCAGCAAAATGAAATTCTGCCAGGGTATTGATAATGCTTCATCATAACTCCATGCAGAGATTCCATCCAAAAAAGTTTACAGAAACTTATTTTGGAAACTTGAAAAAAAATAAAAGCTCAAGGATATGATGCCCCGCTAATTTTATGAGGTGTAAATGACAACTTAAATGGTTATGGAATATAAACTTTTAAAATTAGGAACAAAAAAATCTAGTCCTAATCAGCAGCCATGTTAATTAGCCTAAATATTTTTTAATTTATACAGAAATTAGTCAAAAACATTCCTGTCTCCTAGACTAATTTAGGCAGTCTTCTGGTCACGAGTGTTAGTCCCAAAGACTGTAAGAGTTTTGTTTTGAAGGGTGGTGCCTATGGCTCAGTGGGCAGGGTGCCGGCCCCAAATACCGAGGGTGGCGGGTTCAAACCTGGTCCCCGGCCAAATTGCAACAACAAAAAAATAGCCATGTGTTGTGGCAGGTGCCTGTAGTTCCAGCTACTCGGGAGGCTGAGGCAAGAGAATCCCCTAAGCCCAGGAGTTGGAGGTTGCTGTGAGCTGTGTGACGCCATGGTGCTCTACTGAAGGTGATAGAGTGAGAATCTGTCTCTACAAAAAAAAAGGAGTTTTATTTTGTCTTATCTTCTGTAAAAGGTCTCCTATTATAGTTTTATAGACAAAGATTGGCTGCTTCTGTGAAATCTGAGCTTATGACCCTAAGTTCATTTCTCTCATCCTCACCTCTTGCACTTCCTAATCTACAACATGAAAGTTTGCTCTGTTGCATTAGTTTTCTGCTGTGACACCAATTTTTTGACTTACATGACATAAATTTATTCTCTGACTGTTCTGTGGTTCAAAAGCCTGAAATGGATCTCACCAGGCTAGAAGGCATGTTGACGCAGCTGTGTTCCTTTCAGGAGGCTCTCGGAGGAGATCCATTTCCTTTGCTCTTTCTAGCTTCCTTGGGTCCCCTTCCTCCGTCTTCCAAGTCAGCAATGTTGCATTGCTCTGTGCCTTTCCTCCACACTTAAGCATCTTTCTAGGATTCTCTTCTGACTCCCTTTCCCCCTTCTAAGGATCCTTGTGATGACATGGGGCCACCTGGACCGTAAGGGCCAGTTTCCCTACTTGAAGGTCAGTTAGTTGATTAGTAACCTCAATTCCCTTTGTGATCATAATTTCCTTTTTACCATATAACATAATGTATTGATATAGTCTGGGGATTAGGCTATGAATATCTTTAGGGGTTGTTATTCTGTCTATCACATTAATTCTTTTTTTTTTTTTTTTTTTTTGA
>NW_003852558.1:875526-926027 GCF_000181295.1 Otolemur garnettii | reverse complement strand
GTCATTGTTGTTTGGCGGGTCCAGGCTGGGGATTCGAACCCGCCACCTTGGGTGTACATGGCTGGCGCCTTAGCCGGTTGAGCTATAGGCGCCGAGCCTATCACATTAATTCTAATGGAAGACTAGTAAGTACAGTATCATCGTGCTTTGTTCATTGATTGTTTCATGACTGTTGATCTCTTTTTCTCAACCACTTTCTAAGGGCTTTAGGGGCAGGGTCCAGTGGATCATAGAAGTATTCATTATCTTAGTCCCTGCAGTTAAGGGATCTAGGGAAACAAAATATGGCAATACTAATCTGAATACTTAATGATACTTCTCAAACATCCTTCCCTTCACTCCAGAGTCTGTCCCTACCATCATGCCTGTGTCCTCATTGAGTGGACCTAGTCCAGATGATCTGAATTATGCAACACGAACCTATTGTAAAGTGAAATTAAAATTCTTGAGAAAGAGGCAGGATTTCAGGAATTTATGGAAAGTGATGGAAACCTGCTTAAATCACAAGTCAGGCTGTTGGCGAATGGAGTCGTCTATATCTAAATAGGATGAAATGGCAAGGGTGCTGCTGCTCTGGGTGCCTCACAAGAGAGGCCTTGAAACAGCTGGTAAAGGTGTCAGATATAGATCACTCTGGAAGAAGAAAAGTGAAACGAGGAGGGGGCGTGATGTCATCAATCTGATATAGTCAACATGCCATTCATCCGCTCTCTATTCAAAGAGTTAGCGAACAGTCACAATCCAACTTAAACAAAAGTAAATTAGCTCATGTCCCTCTTCTTAAAATCCTCCCAATGGCTTCCTCTCACATTTACAATAAAATGCAAACCCCTTACCCAGCCTGTAGAGCCCCACATGGCCATGGGCCTCCTCCTTGTCTGACCCCATTTCCACCACTCTCCACCATGGCTGGTGATCCCCAGCCACACAGCTCACTTGTGGAGCTCCTTCCCCCTCTGGGGGTCTGTGCATCAGCTCGTCCCTGCCCCTGCTGCCATGTTCTTCCTGAAGATCCTTGCATTGCTACTTCCTTTTTGTCATTCAGATCTCAGGTTAAATGTTCAAGTGAAACTTTCATCATTCACCTAGCCCAACACTTTATTTGAATTCCTGGCATAACAGTCATCATCCTTGAGACTTTTTTCATAATTAGTTAATTATGTCCAAGAGAGTAAGGAAAATGTCAGTCTGGCTTACTGCTGTACCCTCTGAGCCCAGAACTGGGCCTGGCAGAGGGTAGGGGCTCAGAAATTAAGGGTGGCCTGAAAGAATGGACAATGGGCTCATACATGGTATCAGTGTTGTTGGCACACTTCTGGGTTCAAAACTGACTTTACAGTGTGAGGATATTTATTCTGTTCTCTGTGAACATTTCTGTTCAGGGTCCATATAGCAAATCAATTCAATCAAACCATATAGCTTTTGCGTTTGTATAACAACAAACATCTGTGTTGTAAAAAGAAATTGGTTGGACATTTTGCTGTGTGTAGATACTATCTAAGCCTCCACATTTTTTCCTTCGTTATATGCTAAGTGACCAAAAAAAAAAAAAAAAAAAAAAAAAGGTGGAATGATAATATGAGTTGCTTTAATCTTAGTTGTTTCAACTAATTTTGACAGTCAATATACACAGAGATTGAATAAGGTGATGCATATGTAAAAAAGCACAGCTCATCCCATGCTATTCTGTGAAAGGTACTATGGTTAAATTTCAGGTCTGAATTATGCTTACTGAAACTGGTTTTTGTGTGTTAAAATAGGTAAAGTCCCAGAAATAATTAAAAGTATGAAATGCATAAAATCTGGGAAATAAAACATACAGCAGAGTTGGAAGAAACAAATCAAAGGTATGTATTCTTTTGCCTAATGCTGGAGTGGAAAATAAATTTAGAGTCCTAGAACTTGGGACAGGAAACATATTTATCATGCCCAGAGAGCAAACTGATGAGTGTGAATTTTTTTAATAAGCAGAATAAATGTCAGGGCAGATAAATCCATCACAAAAACAAACAGAATCTCTTCATAACTGGCAAAGCACACCAAGTCACGGCCGTCTTGTTTTTCGTCATCTTGCATAAAGCTCTTTGCGTGTATCAGTCCTCAGATCTAAATCACACACATTCATCATTCTAAGGTCAAAGCAAATTTTCTAGCTGTGCAGTAAGTAGTCCAGGAGAGAAATCATTAAATATTCCCAAGGGTTGATCAGCTGACACTGCAAAGCTCATAGTTTCAAAAGTGAAATGTTATCCTGGCCATTTCCTTAAGCACATTTGCTGCTTTTAAAGATAATTTTGCATACTTGTTTGAACAGTAATGTAATTTAATTTACAGCCTAATGGCTATCTGTCCAGAGTTAAAGTTGGTAGCCTCCATTTTCTCATCTACACAACAGGGATGGTCTGTATGCCAACTTTTCAGGTTGTTGGGAATTCAGTGAAGTGACTTTTTTTTTTTTTGGAGACAGAGTCTCAGTTGCCCTGGGGCTGAAAGCCATGACATCATAGCTCATAGCAACCTCAAACTCTTGGGCTCAAGAGATCCTCTTGCCTCAGCCTCCCCAGTAGCTGGGACTACAGATGCCCACCAGTACACCCAGCTAGTTTTCCTATTTTTAGTAGAGACGGGTATCAGTCTGGCTCAGGCTGATCTCAACCCCTGAGCTCATGCAATCCACCTGCCTCAGCCTCCCAGAGTGCTAGGATTACAAAGCATGAGCCACAGCACCCAGCCTGATGAGGCAACTTCTGTGAAACACTTAGTGTGTGTTGGGTACATAGTACATGGCCTGGGATTAACTGAGAAGAGCCAACTGTTCTATGTAAAGAACAGGAAAACAGAATGAAGTAGGCTAAGCTGTTTGTAGCAAGGCCTTCTAATTTGCTGAAGAGATTTCTGACCTTGAGTGGGTGGTGGCCCAACTGTAAGCTCCTTCCTACCACTCTCCAAGACTCAGGGGCCTTCGTAAAGTCATTGCTTCTGGAAGCCCCCTCCACACACAGCCCTGGTTCTCTCTCTCTTCTTAGAGGGGATCACAGTGAACGTGCTGTACCTCGGGAATCAAACAGCGAGACAGAGATAGTGAGGAAGTATCAATTTGCATGAATCGGTATTTATTCAGTGGGAGAAGAATTTAAAATGGGCGGCCTAATCACAAGGCCCCAGGCTGCTCAGATTTTTTATTCTTGGCTTTCTTGATACACACATCAAAAGGAGGTGGTTCTTCTGTTATTTAAGCTGGGTAGTTACCACTTCAGAGAAATGCATCATAGGAACCTCGTCCATTCACGCTTGTATAAACATATCCTTTTGCTATTAATCTCCCTCCTCTAAATCTTGGCACACAAACTTGTACTTGTATAATAGTTTTGAAGACAGAGGTAGAACTTTATGGACTCCACCCCATATCACCTACAAGCACACTGCACATTTACACGGTGAACACTGTCATCTCTGGTTCTATGTCTGGCATCTGCTTCTGCCACTGCTGCCTCGTGATGACACAGGACCACAGTCTTTACAGTGGCAGGAAAACAAATTTATTCACATTAAAAACATAGAATCAGCATGCAGCTTTAGAGCCACTAAGATTTTTTGTATCAAAACAGAAACTGGTTTGCATCTCAAATTCCTTTTAGAGAGAGGACATGGTAGCCCGGCATGATTTGAATGGAGAGATGACAAAACTGGGCATACTCGTGGTGAACTATGTGTCAACATGTGGATTCAGGCTTCCCCTTCAGAACTTCATTGGCCCTGAGTACAAAGGGCTTTGTACCAAGGTTGTCACATTGGAGAACAACATACATTTGGTATTCCCAAGGGTTCTTAAACGTAACCCTAAAATATATGAAATGAGCCACCATTGTTGAAAGTTAATTTTCCGCCACAGATTGTAATCTACACTCCAGAGTCTCAAGTTGAGTAGACAGCAACAGGACTACCTCCATATTGTAATCTACCCTCCAGAGTCTCAACTTGAGTAGACAGCAACAGGACTACCTCCATCATTGCTTACAGCAACTATTTATGGGCAAAAGCAGTGGAAGAAGCAGTGGTATGTGATGAAGGAACATGGACTTTGAGGTCAGGGGCGGGGCGGCTCTTTCACTTCTTACTTTCTGATATTGTCACTTGCTTGACTTCTCTGATCCTCAGTGTTCTCATTTGGAAAATGGGGTTGTAGTGGGGATTGATTAAGAATAATGGCCCCTACAGGGAACAGGCATTCAAAGTCCATGCATATTCATTTCTTCCTCCATAGGGTTGGTATTGTTGATTCCCGTGGTGACTGATAGGAATAGGTGAGGCGGTAGTTTCAGGCTGGTGTGATGGGACTAGGGAAGGGCCCTGGGCATCATGGGTAGGATGAGCACTGTGTGAAGGCAGCATCAATTTATATCCTATAGTCTAGCTCGGGCATCCTCAAACTATGGCCTGTGGGCCACATGCAGCCCACCGAGGACATTTATCTGGCCTGCTGGGTGTTTTTGCTGCTGCTGCCTGTTCTGCTTAGCAGTCGACTCATCCTGGGGCCCGCAGTCCAGCCCTCCAATGGTCTGAGGGACAGTGAACTGGCCCCCTATTTAAAAAGTTTGAGGACCCCTGGTCTAGCTCAGGCATGATATAAGCCTCTGTCACTGAGGAACAGGAGCTTAATACGACCATGTTTGGGGGCTGAGATTTGCTTGTATTGTGTCTGCAAAGCGCAGAGTTGCATCACTGCCCTTACCACACCACATCGCTCCCCCATTAAAGCCAGGTCCCGGAAATGTCATGGTCTATCGTGGTTCCTCCTCCTCCCCCCACCCCCCCATTAAACTTGCAAAGCTCCTCAGTGCCTTGCCCTTTAATTTGTAGTTCTGGTGCCTGGTTCTACTGGAAGAGTCAATGAAATGACTTCAAGGGACGTTTGTGTAGGTAGACGGAGCATCAGTGGTCAACTCTCCTACTGAGAATAGTAGAGCTGGAGAATGGGAACCTGCCCCTTTGGCAGACGATGGAGGAACAAGTGCATTCCCTATCTCTCTCTTTCCTTCCTCTTTCCAAGGCTAGAAATAAGATGAAAAAATAATGGGGCCCATTTGGGTGCTAAGAGTTTTATCACTCCACTGTGCTTACCGTTTGTGTGTTTTATGCTTTTCTGTTTCATTAGGGAGATGTCCGTTCTCACTGAATGAGGCTGTGTGAAAATAAACCTTAGTTTAAATTCCCACCATCTCCTTTGTGTCTTGGGATCTCAGGTTATGAGCCTCAGTAAGAGTGTCTTCTGAGCAGGATAATGAAGATTCCCACACTCAGTGATGCTGAAAGTAGTAATGGTGACATGTTGCGGAGGACCCAGTGCCACGCAGCTGTTATCCTCCCTCTGCCCTGAGAAGCGTGTGGCAGCGGCTGTCAGACGCTGGGGAAGCCCTCCAGAGAGCGTGTGCTGTGCTGAGCTGGGGAGCTCTCAGCAGCAATCTAGAACATTTCCTTCAGGGCGCAGATCCTGTGGGAGATTTTCTGAGTCCCAGAGTTAGTGTTATACAAACTGCAATTTGTAAATCCCAAGTTTCATAAGAGCAGTAGCAGTGGCAGATGGCAAAAATACATTTCTAATTCATTTAAAATCTGCTCCAAGAAATGAGTTCTCCCTGTACTCTTTATACTGTTATTTTCCTATATGTGTCTGCTATGCCTCCTAAATAAAATCATTATGAAGGAGAGAGATTGGCTTCTGTGCCCCTCTGTTCCACTGTCTTACAAGGGAATCGTAACAGAAGCTTCTATTATTGAGGAACCGGGAGCTTAATTTGGTTGTTTTTCAAATCGGAGGCTTTAGTGATGGCAAGGTGCTAGGTCTAGTTTACCTTTATGTTTAGGGAATGTTTTCTTATTTTTAAATGTAAATGCTGTCTCAAAAGCAATAGTCAGCTTGAGCCAAAGGCTTAAGAAATTTATTTCAGCCTTGCTCCTCCATGAATTTTATGACTTAAAAGAGAAGTTTTAATAGCTGCTTTAAAAACATATCTTTTAAATCACAACTGCAATTATAGGTAGATTAGCAAATTAACTGACTGGACATCAATCAAGAAATCTTTACCAGGAGATGACTCTGTGCTAAACACTTGATTAAGTGAAAGGGCTCTTCCTTCAGGAGCTGAGGGATAGCGGATCACCTAGGGTGCACTAAGCCAGCCTCTGTACACAGTGGGGTACGGTAGGCTCTGGTTATTGGGTGTATCTATCTTCCAAGTAGCACAATTTGGGGAGCTAGGGAACAGGCTGAAGAGGATTGTGACGGTGTGTTCACACCATCAGGCCTGTTCACATTCCAAGCTCCCTTCTGGACAGAGAGGAAGTGTAGGGCCCTGGCTTCCACCTGGGTTTCAGAGCTGCACTAAATTGAATGAGGGGAGTTGGGAGAAGACTGGGGTGGGTCCAGCCTGTGGGTGGTGGGGGACAGAGAGGAATAAACATCCAAGAGGGATAACTAATTAGGTCAGAGAAATAAAGCACTTAGGAAAGTACAGCCTGAGAATATTTCTGGGAGCAACAGTGTGCTTTGGAAGGAAGTTCATTACTGGGAAGCTCCAGCTCCTCCTGAGGGTAGGGGGGTCTGGGTGAATCCACTGAGCCAGTTTACACAGTGGCTCTGGATTAGAAGCCTTCTGCCCATTCCTGGCCAGGGATTGGGCCCGTCTTGTTGTTCCCCTACAGTGATTATTTGAAATGGAACCATCCAAGAAAACCAGGAACCATGTCAGGCCCTCTGCTCTGCAGTTGATAGACTAAATCTATTATGTATTTTGGCAAAGTTCCGTCCCATACTTTTAAATAATATTTTCCATCTTGTTTTAGTGTTTGGAAGGTTATCCACTAAGTAGTCAAGATCCATTGCCATCACAACCAACTTTCAGATACAGAAAAGTGATGTGAGGTTGGATTGCAGTTGTATTAGATAAGTAGGCCATTCTGGGCCGGAATGAGGCAGTTGCTAATGCTGTGGGTTCATTTCAGGGTCCACAGCCAGAATCTAACTCAGCTCCCTCTCTTGATGGATCAGAAAACAGTTACAGAGAATTTTCATGAAGCTGGCTTAGTGCATCCTTAGTGATCCGCTTTCACTAATACAGATCAACAATAAACAAAAATGTCCTTTGTCCTAGAGAGTCTGGCACATGGAAGCTAAACGCTCTTGGCATTGGGCAAATTCTTCTGGCCAGAGTCTCTCAAGCTGGGGCAACATGTGCCATCCCTTGAAAATTAGGTCCCAGCGAGTTTAACGTGACCTTGTTTGAGCCATCAGATTATTCTTTTGTCTCCCTTCAGTGCCACTGGATAGCTATTGATTAATATTTACTGAATGTTCACAATGCGCCAGCTCCAACTTACTGCGATGAAAGTAGCTGATGATCTATTGAAATTGCTGCTGTTTTGTTTGCCTGAAAGAGTCTGTGTTACTTGAAACTTTCTGAGGCAGTCTACGAATGTCATCGCCAGGGGCAGTGAAGTCAGGGGTTAGGCCAGCTCTTGGCTTCTTGGGGATAAGCCAAATAAGCTCGGGGTGCAGGTAGCTCTGCTCCCTTTCTGAAGGAATAAGATTAAGAGAAAACATCTCTTTCTGGCCAGAGAGAAGTAGATGGTGATAATTGATGTTTCCCAGCTAGCAGGCTGCTTTCTGCCCAACTGCTTGGGGGAGACAGAATGTCTGGGAAAGAAAGAGGAAACCTTTCCAGGCAGAACTTTTGGGCAGGAGCCAGAAGAGTTGTCATAGGAATGCTGCGGTTTTTGTCCCCTTCCTTTTATTTGGCTTGGTTTTCTTTATAGTGTCTAGGAAAGGGAGAGAGATTAAGATAGAACAAGTTTTAGGATAATAGAAAAGTGTCAGAGGTTTTGAAGGGGGAAAAGCCCACATATTCTACAAGGTGACCAATGCACAGTGGGGCAAAGGTGAGGCCAGTGAGGGTGCAGAGTGCCCAGGCCGGGAGGCCGGTAGAGAGGCTCACAGCTTTCTTTGAAGTTAGACACAGGAACAAGTACATAGACTAGCTAAAAAGGGAATATATTTTCAAAAATAAGTTTGATTTAAACATCATCTCTAAATATATAAAACAGAACAATAAAATAATTTATGATATGGGAAAATCTTATTTGTGGGATATGAAGTCAGGAAGAATATATTTTATTATTTATTTATTTATTTTTAAATTTTTTTTAAGAGAGCTAGTTTAGAAGTCCTAGTGTTGAGGGGTAGAGTTTGACTGTACTCAAAGCTGCATCATTGATGTCTTTAGTCAGAATTAGAAAAATGCCTTGGAAAATAGGGTATTAAAATGCCAGGAGACAGGGCCAGCCTAAGCAAGAGTGAGACCCCATCTCTAAAAATAGCTACTCATTGTGGTGGATCCCTGTAGTCCCAGCTACTCAGGAGGCTGAGGCAAGAGGATCACTTGAGCCCAAGAGTTTGAGGTTGCTGTGAGTTATGACACCATGGCACTCTACTGAGGGTGACAAAGTGAGACTCTGTCTTAAAAAATATATCAGGAGACAGTCTTTCTGGCATCACATTCTACCTAAAATCATGAGTATTTATAAATAGCCCTGCATACCATCTCAGAAATCAATTATAATTTTAAAATTGTTGCAGATGAAATGACTATTCAGAGCTGAGCACTGTGTTGATATATGCAAATGAAAAAATGAGAACGGCAAGAGGAAGAAAGGATGGAGGGAACAGAGGTGAAGAAGTAAAACAGTAATAGAAAAATGTAGAAATAAAAAGGGAATATAAATATAGATACTGTAGAAATTAAAAAAAACCATAATATATTATGATTTATGCCTTTATGTCAATAACAGTGAATATTAAGATAGAATGCATAGTTTCTTAAAAAAAAATTTAAAAAAGGAGTCAAAGTCTACATATATCAATGACTAGTGAAGAAACTGAATCAATAATCAAAAGGCTAACCTTACCCAAAGTACACAAAAATCAAATGGTTTTATATGTGATGATTAGCAAATCTTCAAGGAACCAATAATCCTTTTATTGTACCAGCTGTTTGGTACAACTAGGAGAAGAGAAAGCTACTTAAGTTGTCGGGCTAATAACTAAAGTAAATAAGAAAGTACAAAAAAGTTATGGACTAATCTCGTGAATGAGCATAAATGAGAAATTTATAAATAAAATATTAGTCAATTAGTTCAGCAGTGTGTATTACCAAGGAGTGTTTATTCAAGAAATTCAAGTAATGTTTAATATCTTAAAATCTATCAATGAAACATATTATAAAAGGAGATACGTCATATGATTATATCAGTAGACACAAAAAATTTGATAAAATTCAGTAGTCATTTACGATTAAGAATTCTAACTGAACTACAAGTAGAAAAAACTTCCTTCCTTGATAAAAGATGTCTTTTAAAAACAAAATTACAAATTAACTTATAACAACGTAATTCCAACAAAAATTCCAATGGAGATTTTTCATGACACATGACAAGCTTATCGAGACTTTATATCCTTTGTATCAACCTGGATGGATGTGGGACACGTTATTCCTTCTCCATTCTGGAGAAGAATGGAGAAACAAGAATCCTATGTGTTCAATGCTGATATGAGGACAATTGAGGTCCTAGTACACAGTGTAGGGTAGGGGATGGGGAGAGCTGAGAAAGGGAAGGAGGGAGGGGGTGGGGGGACAAGGGGTGTGGGACACCTTTTGGGGGTGGGACACAATTGTAAGAGGGTCCTTATCTAACAAAAGCAGTCAATCTGGTTCTGTGCAGCCAGGTCAGCAGAATACAGTACAATTTGTTAATATTTTTCTCAATGATTCTCAATGAATCCCCAACAATTAAAAAATAAAAAAGATCATACACAAGAGCAAAAGGTTAGGAATCGCTAAGATAATTTACAATATAAAAGACAGTGGGACTTATTACTATAGCGACTTGATAATTCATACATGTGATCCTGGTGTGGGATAGATTAAAAAGGACCAATGGAACAGAATAGAAAGCCCAGAAACAGCCCCAGACATATATGAAAATACATATGTGTTAATGTCATGGCAGATCAATGTGGAAGAAATAAAATATTCAATAAAGATGAAAATTAGATAGCCCCCTCAGCATGCACAGATTCCAGAGGGATCAATAATTTAAATGTGAAAGGTCTAAGTTGAACACTTTGAGAATATAATGGAGGAAAATATATTTATGATCTCAAGATAAGGAAATATTTCTTACATGACATAAAAAGCATAAGCCTGTAAAGAAAAATATTAACAAATTATACTGTATTAAAATTCAAAACTCCTATAAAACAAAAGACTACACACACACGCACACACACACACGTTTGTGATGCACACAGCCTTGGAGTGATTGTTACTAGAATTAAAAAGCATGCCTATAAATCAACACAAGTAAGACTGGCCCATACGGAAAAAAAGGGCAAAAAAAGTGAATAGGGCCAGATGCAGCTCACACCTATAAGCCTAGCACTCTGGGAGGCTGAGGCAGATAGATTACTTGAGCTCAGGAACTCAAGACCAGCTTGAGCAAGAGTGAGATCCCTTCTCTACTGAAAGTAGAAAAATTATCTGGGCATTGTGGTGGGTGCCTATAGCCTAGCTACTCAGGAGGCTGAGGCAAGAGGATCGCCTAAGCCCAAGAGACTGAGGTTGCTGTACCGTGGCACTCTACCCAGGGTGAAAAAGTGAGACTTTGTCTCAAAAAAAAAAAAAAAAGTAGTCAACAGGCCATTTGTAGTATGTAAAATGCTCTTGGTCTATAAACACATGAAAAGAAGTTGTACCTCACTAGTAATAAAAAAAAAACAAAATTTGAGCAATGACAATATATGATTACACTCCTATATTGGCCCCAATTAGAAGGCTGGACAACGCCAAGTCCATGATGTACGGATGTTCTCATGTATTGCTCCAGAGAGAGCTAAGGCAATGCAGTCATTTTGGAGAGGAATTGGCAATCAAATAAAGGTAAAACGTGCTGCCTTGTGACATACAATGCCACTTCTGGGTGTATAAAGAGTCTGTGCACGTTCATATCAGAAGACAGATACAGGAACATTCACCGCGGCTTTGTTGGTGATAGTAAAAAATCAGAAACGATCTTTATGTCATTTCTTGGTGGATGCGTGTCCATGAAGAAAATCTTAAAATCATTCATGATGTATTTCACAGCGGAACACCACCTAACACTTGAAAACGAACCCGTATCAAGTGGGCCAGTCTAAACAATGTATTTAAAACAATGCAAGAGAAAGAAAATTTAGGCTGCTGCTAACTTTGCAAAAGTTAGAGAAGAGAATGAGACGGGGAAGGATACCTGGGAGCTTCAATTATACTTGGACAGAACTTATTTTATTCCCTAGGAAAAGCCAATCTGGAGCAGGGTGGCAAAGTGATAGCTTTCAACAAAGCTGGGAAGCAGATGAGTTATGCTGTCCTCAGTTCTCTTGTAAAGATTTGAAGTCATTCCTAATAAAAGACTGAAATAAAGGAACAGCAGCAAATGAGTTGCTTTTATATAAGGAAAGTGAAATGCAGCAACAAGGGGCATTAAGTAAGCTGAGAGACCGAGAACGTCCTTGCAGCCAGGTCAGCAGAATGAAAGGGAACATGCGTGGTAACGCAGGGCAGGGGAGGGCAGAATGTTCCTGCGGAGTGGTCAGAGCCAGAGAGATGCCCAGAGGAGGAATGCCAACCACAGGACCCCACACAGGACACCGCTAGTCATCATACCAGAATTAGATGCTTGCTAGGGGCTGGTGCCCGGTTAAATAACCACCACGTAGCTTCACCACACAGTTGTTGTATTTTCTTCTCAATGCATTTCTAGTTTTTAAATCTGACATTCTGGGATGAAGAAATGTTTCAGTGTTTTATAAATTGAGTGAAGTGGACCCTCCTCCCAGCCGTGTTCTCAGCCATCTGGCCTGGCAGAGACTGGGACCCAGCTTCACATCAAATTGCTAAAAGGGTTGAGAATGTAAATGCCTTCTGGGACCAGGAAGGTAAGTGGTCAGGAGCTAGGCATGGGCAGGTGTAGGACTCTGGGCAGCGGAGAGGGAAGTGGCCACACATGTAGCTGATTGTGGGCAGGCAGAAATGAGGGGGCGGGTCACCAGATTTTCCTACTCCAAGGAAGTCAGAAATCTGAATTTTTTTTCCTGGAAATCCCCTTACCTTCTAATGAAATCTGGATTTAAAAAAAAGACATGATTTTTTCTGATTTTTAAATGTTTCAAATCATTTGAACTTATCTTAAAATATTGTGTTGCCCAAAACAACAGCAGCAGTGACAGTCGGGAAGCCTCTCCTGGAGGACCGCGGCTGGCAGCCATCATCTTATTTAGAGTCCACAGAGACAGTCTCAGCTGCTGGAATGCCAGGGCCAGGTCTCAGTACCAGCCCTGGGGGCTGAGGGCGGTAATAAAGACACACGCACACAGACACACACACACAGACACACACACACACACACGAGCTGGCATCGTCTAAAACAGAACAGAGACCTGTCAGTTTTGTGAAATCCAAATAGAACAACTATTGAACGAGCAGGATGGAGCCCATAGTTGCAATGGTCAGCTGAACTGTTAGTTATACATCTGGAACCTTTGCCCCTGCTGTGCAGGCAGAAGTGTCTGGGGACTCTGATGAGTGCCTGCCTTGCTGGGGGAGAGGCACAGGTGTGCATGGAGGGTCTAAAGGACACCTGGTCACTTCACTATATATTTTTTTTCTTGCTAAGGAGAGAAGACTGCAGAGTCAGAAGAAAAAAGCTGGAATTGTCATAGAACTGCTCTTATTTGCAGTTATAAAAAGGAACTGTACGTTTCCCCAGCCTATTGAAATGATAACTCTGGGTTTTATTTTTGGAAAAAGTACTTTTCATCTTGTGAAAATTTAATGGCCTTTGAGTGACAGGGAAGTTCCAAGTCGTTCTCACTGGCTCTTTTCTGGCTGCAGCAGAAGGTGGACTCGAGGGCCAGGGCCTCCCGCTGCTGGCGGGGCGGACCACCGTCTGGGTGCTGTTGCTTAACAAGCAGCCACATGGGTTGTTCTTTCTCTTTCTCCCTCTCTGGGCGAGAGGCAGGGCAAAGGCAGCCAGACCTATGAGTGAGAACACTAATATGAACAGCTAACTTCTGTGCGGGGATTTTCTGTCTGCAGTTGTCTGAGTGCCTTATTCCTTCCTTTTATAAGATTTAGAATGGGCAGAATTTTCCGTCCACTTGGTGTTAATACAAAACGATTATACATGTGATCGTTAACATAGGACTCCGACTGGGGCTTCTCAAACATGAAACCTCTTCTGAATCACCTGGGGGGTCTTGTTAACGCAGGTCCTGATTCCGTAGGCCTGGGTAGGTCTGAGCCTGCTGTCAAGCCGTCAGGCAGTGCTGATGTTGGTGGTTCACTGACCCTGCCTGGAGGGGCAGAAGGCTCAGGATAAGGAAAGGGGAGCGTGAGGAGAAGATGCGGGTTGCCTGTCTGTGTTCTCAGGACATGCCTGTTCTCCCCTTGCCTGGGAGAATCATCCATCATCTGGTCCTTGCTGGGGGGAAAGCCTGGGCTACCAGCAAGGGCCCAGGAGGAGGTCGGTGTGTGTGTCTCTTTGCGAAAGAAGATGCGGTTGCCAGCAGTCCTTATTCTCCGAATAGCAGCTCTGCTTCTCCGGCTTTCCTGACAACTTTTCTCCTGGTTTCCAAAGCAGCGGCTCCTGAGGCTGGAGGAGGCCAGCGTGAGACCAGAGGGTGTTGAGGGAAAGACGCTCTGTGGGCTCATGAAAGCAGCAAATGACCAGCTGTGAGTTTGCTCCGAGGTTGTGGCAGGTTAGGTAAGCGAGAGAGAGGGTGAGAACGCTGCCTGTCTGTTCCAAGGCTTTTCCCTGTTGTAAAGTAGAGGGAATGAAATTAAGCTCTCTAGTGCCAGGCCTTTTGGCTCGAATCCACAGCACACAGATGGTGTCACAGTCAGGCCAGCCCCCTTCTGTCCCTGACACAGAGGTGATGAGGGCCTTTGGCCCCACAGGACCGCAACAGATGTTGTTTGCCTCTGGCAGTGAAGCAGGAGCGTGTCTGCAAAGTAAACATTTCACCCGCTCAGTCAGTTCTGTAGCCGCTCTGCTACGGGTGTCTGCGTGCACCTGTCCAGGCTGAGGCTGCTTAGCTACCCTGGGACAGGGCTGGGACGTGCTCCCAAAGCTGGTCTTGCTTGCCACTTAGCACAGTTGCAGAAGGCTTTAGATACAGACCTAGGTGGAAACCAGACTCACTGACAGTCTGGACGCTGTAGTTGGCAAATTCCACTCAGAACCATTCTCAGACATGCTGCAAAAGGTGTTGGCATCATGGCTGGAAAAAGTGAAGCCTGCAGCCCTCATTTGAAGGCCTCTTCACGCATGGTGGAATGTCTCCAACTAATTATGTTCAATCCCTATAGGACAAAGCTATGCCACCTAAGATTCTTCCTAAATAATTTTAAGCGGTGGTAAAGATATATAGTATTTTAAAATCAGAATTACGTTCTATTCAAAATAAGAAAAAACAGAGGAAAAGAATAGTCTCTAACTGACAAAAGAGCAAATAACTCTAATTCATTTTAGATTGAAGATCTGAATGAGCAGGCGTGGGCGAGTCCATGCTTGCCTATTGATACTTCTTTTAGAAGTAAGGAAAATACTGCACTCCATATATTTCATGGAATACTGAGTTTGTCAAAACTGTAAGCAACACTTGATCTGAGATTGGAAAATAGGAAATACTAATTCTAGGTAGAGGGGAGAAATTGAAATCAGTAGGAGGAAAGGTAGATGGGCTAAGAGATGTCACCTGGGAGGAGACAGCTGCCTGCTGCGACACCCACTCCCAGCTGTACCACGAGGTGAATTACAGTGGTGCGAATTTCCCTTTGTCTTGATGGAAAGACTCTCAAGCCTGCCTACTACATTGTGCAGGACCGTGGGTCTGTATCCTTATTTGTCATTCTCTCCCTCCTCATTGCTGCCAGACAAAGAAGACCAGCTGTGCCTCTCCTGACACACTTGCAGCACCAACAGTGTGGGTTCTTGTTCACTATGGTCATCTTGGCTCTGCCAGAGGTTCTTAGAAATAGCAGCTAACATTGGCTGAGAAGCTACTTTGCACCAAGCACTTTCATGTATATTGTATGCCCTAAACCCACCCCTGTGGGGTAAGGAACATTCTTTTACTATTTTACAATTGTGAAAAAAACCAACACCTAAGTGGTGAATTTTTCTGTCGCTATTTTTAAAATCTAAGGCTGTGTGGCATGTGTCAGAGCCAGGTTTCAGGGTCACGTTGATTCTACGATGTTGTCCTTCCTGATGGCCCTGCTAAACAATGAAGGGGTGTCGGTCCTTTGCGTTTGTGTGCTGCCTCGCAGTTCACCAATAAAAGCAGCAGCCTTAACCTACATGACATATGGTCCCTCGCTGTGGGGGAAGAGGACATGACTGTACTGAAGGCTGGCCGTTTGGCATACTCTCAAGTTGGGATTTTAATGGATGACAGTTTGGAGAAAAAGTCACCACTGAGACGTCCATTTGTACCATGGTGGGACATGATAAGGGCTGGGAGTCTGGGAAGAGAACCTGACTCTGTGTTAGGCCAAATGTGGGCGTTGCTGCTTCAGTGTGCACAGCTGAACTCATGTGATTCAGTCAACACACGTGCCAGTCGTGGACAGGCACCGGGCATTTGACAATGCCTATTCAGACACGGTCTTTATTTAGGGGGGACACTACCTTTCACCCAGCTTCAAGACAGAGCTAGCCCATACCGAGAAATGTAAAATTGCGCTAGGCAGATAAGCCTACCCCCTTCAGAATATTTGAGAAGATTTGTGCCAGGACTAATTTTCTTCTTGATGGTTGTACTGCTTTAGCCTAATGAGAGGTTAGACAAAGAATGAAGACCAATGTTTATAAGTTTACACTCTCCTCTCATGGAAAGGTTACATTTCTACTTTGCAAGACTATTTCTTCCTCCACGCAGAGCTGTTGCCCTCATTAACTATTATGTACCACTCATGACGATTTGCTGGTGATAGTCATTTCCAAACAATTAGCCGGGGACCCCTGCACTGCACACACAACTATCACATCGGAACTGATGGGAAAGGAGAAAACAGTAGACTCCCACATCAAAGAAATCCAGTTAAAGAGATTTAATTTTGAAAGGCTGACTGGGAAATGCTGGGGCAAGAGCTTTTCTGACAGATTATTTGCCTGAGAAAGATGGTCAGTGCCCTTTCTGCTGAGAACTTTGTCAATTATTATCACAGCTGCACTGCTGAGATGCCAATTTATACTCACATGTTGCCCAAAGGAGCAATTTCCGCAAAATGCACCACACGCTAATTCTCCAAAGACACACTCTATTGTAACAAGCAAGTGGTCATAGCTTCAACCATTTAACAGGCTGTGTGATGCTGACAAGCTGACACGAGATTTCTTTGCATTGTTCTTGAACATTGAGAGGCCACCTTCCAAAGCTCAGAAAAGACCTTGCAGGTCCTCTCAACGAGAAACTCTCAGATTTGGTCGTGATTATCCTCCGAGGGGCAATAGACTTGATGATGAAAACCATCCATGCTAGCGAGAACCATTAGTGGTATATTGAAGTCTGATTTGGTTAAGATACCACGTTGAGAATACACTATTCCAGGGCACCTCCTGTAATAAGAAGCATATTTTCTCAAGTTTCTGCTGGCTGTACAGTTAGCAACACAAACACAAGAGGACAGTGAGCCATTGTCTATTCGTTTAGACAATGCACCGAGAGCCCCTTCTAATTTCAGAATTTTACTGATGCAAATAGCAAAGGAAGAGTTTGGAGGAAATAGCAGAATTAAGAATATTTCAGTATGAACAGCTATTCTGATTGGCCATCAGCACCTGCTCGGTGCTTATTGTATATCCACACTGGAATGGGGAATGCTGGGGATATAAAAACATAAGCAAGGTGTATCTTCCCGGAACTTGCGATCTAAGACATTTACATATTGGTAAAAGTTGTAGTTAGAAATTATTAGTGGTCATCTCCTCTCCGTGCGAAATATTTGTTGTTTTTATCTGAGACTACCTTTGCAATGCTTTTCACAATTAAGTATATGAATGAGTATTTCAAATCTTGGGAGCTTTGTGAGGCATTCACTCATTCATTCATTCAATACACATTTACTGACTAGCTTATGTGTGAGGCAATGTATACCTCCCTTTGCATAATTTTTCAACTTCTTTAGTAATATTTCCGATTATATAATGCTTTAAGCTATAATACATGTGCTCCCACATTGGTTATTTCATGTAGAAATCCTGTAAGGTTGTCAGGGCAGATATTATTACAGATGATGAAACTAAGATCCAGAAAGGTTAAGTGCCTGGCTCAAGGTCCCATGGTGTATGTGTGTGGGTGGGGGGCAGGGGAGGATCAGAACTAGAAGTCACCTTTTTGGACTCCATTTCAAGCATTTTTCTATATGTCACAAAATTACTATTACTATTAATAGCAATTATTTACTTAGTGCTGTGAAACAGGCAGTAGGCAAAGTATCCTGTGTATACTGTCTCATTTAAATGTTTATAATGGCGATTTATGAGGAAGCTGATATTCAGATATATTAACTTGCTCAAGCTCATACATAGGAAGAAAGAGTAAGATTTGAGCCCTTTCCCACTATGTAATAGTAATTTCCCACTATGGGATACCCTGCTTCTTTTTAGATGAGACTGTAATATGAGGAATGTTCAAGTTCTCACTTAACGAAATTCAAGTTCATTCAGAATCAGAAGAAACATAATACAATAAGTAACATATGACAGTGAATTTGGTCTGGGTTATATTCATCTTTATCTCAATGCATTTGTTAAATACAGGTTGTAAATTGGTTTACTATTGGTTTACAGGTTGTAAATTGGTTTACTATTTAAAGTGCACACGAACTTTATGTCCACTCAGTGCAATTCTAATATGTTTTTAAAATTTACTTTTATTGTGCTAAGAACACTTGACTTGAAATCTACCATCTTAACACAGTATTAAGCATAGGCACAAAGTTGGATAGCTGACCTCTAGAACTTACATAACAGAAACTTATTCCCCCCTGAACATCAATTCCCCATTTTCCTTTCCTCTAGCCCTTGGCAACCACCACTGTATTTTCTGTCTGTGAATCTGAATACTCTGTAAACCTCATGTACATGAAATCATTCCGTATTTGTCTCCCGTTACTGGCTTATCTCACTTAGCTTAATGTTTCCCAGGGTCATCCGTGTTGTCACATATGGTAGGATTTCCTCCTTTTGAATCATATTCCATATATTTATCCACGGATCAACATTCAGGTGGTTGCGTGTCTCTGTCTGTGGCTACCGTGAATGATGCCGCCATGAACAGGAGTGTGCAGGCACCTCTTTATGATCTTGACTTAAATTCTTTTGGCTACAATCTCAGAAGTGGGAAGCTGGGAGTTCTATTTTCAATTCCGGGGGAATTTCCATGCTGTTTTCCATAGTGGCTACTCTAATTTACATCCCAACTAAAAGTGTAGAAAGACTTCAGTTTCTCCACCTCTTCATCCACACTTACGTTTTGTCTTTTAATACCAGCCAGCCTGACAGGCCTGAGGTGGTATCTCACTGTGCTTTTTATTTGCATTTCTCCATTGATCAGTGAAGCTGAGCATCCTTCCATAATCCTGTTGGCCATTTGTATGTGTCATTTGGAGAGTTGTCTGTTCAATTCCTTTGCCCGTTTTTTTAAAGTGTGTCATTTGTTTTTTTGCTATTGAGTTATAGAGGTTCCTTTCTATAATTTGGATATTAACCTTTTAATCAGGTATATGGTTTACAAATACTTTCTCCCAATCCTTTAATACTTTAATATGTTTTCTAACGGAGGAAGGGCCAGGAGCAAGGTTCATGAAAGTCAAAATGCAGCCTTGTTCCCTTCCCCCTTCCTGATGTAATACAGACCCTTACAGAGGGTCTCTGAGTTCCCCTTGTGTTCGCTTCTTCCTCCACAGCCCTCTAGCTGGCGCACACCCAGGCCTTCCTGTCTCCCACAGCCACTGAGATTTGTTGCCGCCTTAATACTCAGGGAGGGCAACTGAACTGCACCCCTGTTCTTTCCTCTCAGAAGCTTCCTGAGCTGGACATTTTTCCTTTCTAGGGCAGTGAGGGACTGGTGCTGGCTTGGTGTGAAGGGTTGATTTCTCCTACCACCAACTCTCCCTCACCCCTGCTCCCATTCTGGCCACGTGCCTGGTTCTGATTTTGATAAATGAGGACTTTAGAGGAAGAGAAAGAGACATTGTCCTATTGAAGGGTGGTTTGGCTAGCAATGGGCAGTGATGATACTGAAATATGGAGAAGAGCCACATTTTAATCCTCCATGGACAGAGATGTGCACCTTTGGATCAAACACGCTTTTCTCCAGATACTCCACCAGCTTCTTCTATTTTGAGTGTTTCCACTTTTATGACAAAAATCAATTCAGAATGACACATTTCCTGTCTTCCTGTCTGGGCTGTAACTCAGGCAACTAAGGTAGCATTTTTAAAATGTTCACTTAAAATAGAGTTAAGCTTAAAGAGTCTCTTAATAATGAGTTCCTTATTAGAATTGGAAAACATGTATGTGTGATAATTAAATTAAAAAATATGGAACCCAAACCATCCTCTGCTGGCTGGTAGACTCTTACTTCACTGACCAATACCATGGTCACATTTATAGCATCTAACATGTTTACAGCATTCATTTCAAAGAACTGGATGAACTCTCTCCTGTGTCAGATCTCCTGACACAGATCTTCCTTGTGAAGGAAGAGAAAGACGATGACAATCAAGTGATGTTGGAATCCACCTGTAGCCAGTGGCTAATGCCCTACTACTCCGGTCTAGGAAATGACAGTAGTGATGTCATCTTCATTTTACACAAAAGAAAGAGACTTTGCAAAGGGAATGCTGGGTGGATGGTTCAGGTCACACCAGGTCTAGTGTGTGCCCACAGCTCACTTTATTTATTCTAAAATATTAAGAGAATATAAATGCTTCTCTTACATGCATACCTATTCCAATGCTTCAGTTGGGCCTTTTAGTGTATCTATCACCCAAATAGTGTTTATTGTACCTGATAGGTAGGTTTGCCCCTTCCCCTTCTACCTCCTTCCCCTTTCTTGTTGAACTTTGTATCTCGTTGTGCCTGGGTGTGCCCATTGATTAGGTCCCAATTATTGCAGAGTACACGTGGTGTTTGTTTTTCCAATTCTGAGATACTTCACTTAGGATAATGGTCTCCAGGCCCATCCAAGTTGCTGCAAAATACATTATTTCATTTGATAGCTCTCTTTATATTTTTATATCCCAAATATAAAAGGCATGCCTTCTCAAAACCCTAGTGAATAGAAGAAAGAAATGTGTCCCAACTCACTAGTTTGATTCGTTACAAATATAGCCTGAGCCACTGGGGGCTACTTTTTCCAAAGGTCTATAGATCAGAGACTGATTTGATGACTTTAAGTTTAAACAAGAGCCATTATTTATTATCAATAAGACACAGTCTACCTGGTAATTACTGCACAGAATAAAGGTAAAACATTTTCTTATAAATATTCACATCTGGAGCTATTTCTTATATCAAGCCACATGCTTCACCATGTGGCATTAGTGACGTATTAATTAGGTGTTACTTGTTTAGATAGAATAATGTTTAAAATAGAGGAAAATTAAGAGAGTTATAGATGGTTAAGAAATTGATAAACATATCTCCAAGCCATTGGTAAATCATTAATTCATTTATTTATTACGCTCCTAAGATATGCCAGGCAGGTTGTTAGATAAGGTTTGCAATACAAAAATTCCTTGGGGCTCAGAGCTGAAAGACGAGGTACCTGTCCCCAAAGGGCACGTTTTTTGTGACCGTGTGCAATAATACAGAGACATGCAGGAGGCTAGGAGAGCACAGGAAAGGTCCCCATCACACAGGTAGGGCTCTGGGATGCCTTCCTGTCATAACCTGCAGGTTACCACGAGTGGCACTGAGCACACTAAAGAAAAGGGGTAAAGTGAAGTCCTGAGTATGGGGCTAGAGTCTCTCCTTAGTACGGTCAGGGAATGCTTTGCCAAGAAGGTGACATTCAGAAGAGACCAGAGTATAAGTAAGGGATGGGGAACTGAAGAGCAGCTAGACAGGAGCGCAGGGAAGACTATGAGTTTGGGTTAGAGATTTTGAATTTGGTGGGTCATCCTTGTGCAGGGGCCATGCTAATCTTCTCTGTATCGTTGCAATTTTAGTATATGTGCTGTCGAAGCCAGCACTGAGTTAGATGTGTCAACAGACCAAACACTTTTCATGAGTATTTAAAACTGGTTCAGATTCCCTCTCACATCCACTTCATTAAACCAAACAGAATCCGTTCTGAGAAATTTAATCCACCAGGGTGCTCACAGAGACTGGCTGACAGCAATTCCTATTCTTTCACAAATGCTCTTGAAGAAACTTCAGATGGTTTATCAAGCCACACAGGGCAAGAAGAGTAAGTGTTGGGAATGGCTGTAGGTAACATGCTGTCGGTACAAGCTCGTGACAGTCATCTTCTGTCTTTCTGCTACTTTCCATATCTCTGTCGGGACATTACCTATCAGGACACATTGGTATCCACAGAATGAAACAGAAGCCTCCCCTATCTTGATCCTTGGTCATTAGCTCAGAGCCAGTACTCCTCTGACACACATCCACTGTTGGTTGACCCTAATGGAGACTCAATAAATTATTCATACCTCCTCCGCACAGGCAGGAGGGACCACTAAGGGAACTCACAATGGACTTTTTGCTTTGGTATTTGTTTCTGTTTTTAAGAACTAGAATAATAGATAGAAAAAGGAAGTATCTTTAGAATAAATGACCTACTTTCAAGATACAAAAACGATGGACTTTAGGACAAAACAGTTTTGCGTTTTCATAGATGGGCTTAGCGCAGGTGTTCCTTGACATGGAGCATTACAGGTGGCCAGTGGGGTGCTGGACTCTTCAACCTGATGCTCAGTATTCAGTTCATGATTTCTGTGTCATTTAAGCTCTGAATCTTCACCTCATCCACCACATGGCCATTCTACCCAAGGAGTCCAAGTGGTTTGAGTCAGGAACAGGGAAGTCAGCTGAGGCAATTGGGGCATTTGTGAGGCTGGTTCCAATTTGCTTTGCAGAAACAATGCTTTTTCCCTCTTCTGTCACCTAGATAAACATGCAAAAAGCAAATCCAACCTTTTTCCACACTTAGTTAAACTTGGCAGGCTGCCACGCGGGCTCTGTCACTGTCTCAGAGGATGGAGGCCTTGAAGGAAGGTCCCCTGCGTACATATGCAAACTCTTAGATCACTGACCACCAATGGTGGCATGGTGGTGTGGACCCCAGCAGGATGGCATTTCAAAGGACGCTATGCTGATGGCAATGCAAATACAAATGCTTGGTTTGATTTATTTATTTTTTTTTTAAAGATGTATTAGTTGACTTGAATTTTCAGATAATAATCTGGTGTGAATTCTGAAATCCATTAATATAAATATAAGCCTAATAAAAATTCCACTAATTCAACATTTATTATCATTTTGACAGGCCCAAGCTGGGCTGGCTTATTTTTTCTGGTAAATGCTTTCTTAATAGTATAAAATTAAGAGGGCAAACCAGATTGCAGAAGGAATGTTTAAAATACTTAAAGGACAAATTGTTTTCAGCTCTGACAAACCCTGTGGGAGGGCTGTTTACATAGAGACAGATGACACGCCGCTTAGAAACCATTAGATTTTTATTAATTAAATTGGAACTTACCAACTAGGCAGTTCTGAATTGGCTTACTTCACACTATAGTGTGGTTTTTGAGAGAAAGACACTGTATATATTTTTTTTGAGACGGAGTCTCACTCTGTCACCCTGGGTAGAGTGCTGTGGCATCAGCCTAGCTCATGGCAACCTCAAACTCTTGGGTTCAAGTGATCCTCCTCCCTCAGCCTCCTGAGTAGCTGGGACTACAGGCACCCACCACCACACTTGGCTAATTTTTCTATTTTTTGTGGAGATGGGAGTCTTGTTCTTGCTCAGATTGGTCTTGAACTCCTCAGCTCAAGTGATCCTCCCGAATCGGCCTCCCAGACTGCGAGGGTTATAGGCGTGCGTCATCGCGCCCAGCTCTAAAACTGCACTTCTTAACATTACACTGTAATTAAAAAGAAAACTACTCGGAACAGAATAAAAAACATGGGCTCTAAAATCAGAAAACTCTGAATTTGCATCACAGCTTTTCTCTCTCTCTCTCTTTTTTTTTATTAAATTATAGCTGTGTACATTAATGCGGTCATGGGGTACAGTGTGCTGGTTTTATATACAATTTGAAATATTTTCGCCAAACTGGTTCACATAGCCTTCATGGCATTTTCTTAGTTATTGTGTTAAGACATTTATATTCTACATTTAGAAAGATTCACATGTACCCTTATAGGATGAACCATAGGTGTGGTCCCTCCAATCACCCTCCCTCCACCCATCCTCCCCTCTCTTTGAACTATCTTTGTGACTTTGGATGGGTGATGTGATTAACTCCCTGAACTTTAGTTTTCTCATAAAGTGAAGATTACACACTGACCGCTGTGGAGTTCTAGTGAAGATAGCAAGTTATAGGTGAAGTTACTAGAACCAATTATGGCTTATTATAAGGGCTCATCAGCATTTCCACTGAGATAGCCTTTGGGTTTGAGAAATAGAAGCTCACAAAATGGAGAGAACATGAAGAAGAATGGTGACTCAATTAATTATAGTAATGGTAAAAATACCAGCTTTCATTTACTGGAAACAAGCCGTTACTGAATCACCCTTTTTATAGATGAGAAAACTGGTAACTCTTGCCCTTTATGACTTTAGTATGAAATTGAACAACTTAGATTTAGAAAACGAAAAGATTCTTGATAAAAACAGGATGTAAAAATTATGAAATCTCTTTAAATATCTTGAAAAACTCCACATATGTTAAATATTCAATGACAATTAAAAAAATTGTAGGTCTTAGGTTTTGTGTAAAAATATTAAGAAAGGCATTGACTGTATAATTAAGGACAACTTTTAACTACAAGCCAACAGCTGGCAAAAACACTGGCAAGCCCATGAGTTTTCTTTACATCTGCATTTATACCTGAAAACTAATGATTTGTTTAACTAAATATAAAAGATCAAATCTGACTTGGCTTTAGACTTTCAGAAATAAAAAATGACAACCATTTTGTTAGGTTTCTTTGAGTTTCAAATTTCTACTGTTTCGAAATGGAATCAAGATCCAATCATTTAACTTGGAGATAACTCTAATGAGGACAGTCTTTGGCCACGGATAGCGTAAACCATCCCTATTTTATAGACCATTCATGGGACAATAGGAGGCCACCATAATTAAAAGTAAGTAAACATTTAAGCATAGCATTTTGCTTGATTTTAACAAGATCAATGAATGTTTGTGTAGTAGTCTTTGTTTTTCTTTATTTTTCTGGACAGGCTAATTAAGAATTTTTCTTTTGGCAGGGAACATCTAGTCTAATCCTGATGCAGGCTGGATGAGCTGCCCACTGAGGCCTGGCAGGAAGGGTCAATGTTCAAACCAGCTCCAGCTCCTCCCACATTCTACCACACAAAGGGAGCCTTGGCTTTAAACAGACCGAAGGAGTTTGTTTCTGATTGGACTTTATGTCAGGTGCCAACTCTGCTACCCCAGGCCCTCTCCCCACTGCTCTTGTTATCAGGTCTCTCTGGAAAGTTTTCTTCTCTCAAGACCAGTCTCTAGAAGTACTGCTGTCATTACCTCTGAAAGGTTATCAAGTCAGAGGCTGTAGGAATAATTCTTGGCTTTAAATTGCATGGATATGACCAAATTCTTGTTTTTACCAAAATCTCATTATAACCAATGATATAATGTCTTTGAGGTTAGAGATACACAGAAAGATCACAATTTGCAAATCTGATTGTTGTGATTTGTTTCCACGGGGGATATTAGCAAATGTGTAGAAGCTTAATGTTTCTGAGCGGACTATGTTCAGAGAAGATAAGCACTTAAGCTAAAAAGCAAGAAAAGTCACTCTCTTCAATGATGGGTCTTCCTGTTTCCAGAACACACAATGAATGTACATAGAACAGAAACTTCCAGTGTCCTTCTAGCTTTCTGAGATTATTTAATGTGTGGACGCTGCCACATGCCACAGCGCACTTATTAACACACTTATTTGTTGACCTCCTGTATGCTCAACATTTTGTAACAAAACTTTAGTGTTACTAAAAAGTAAGACACAGTTCTTAATTTGGAGGAGCTTATAATACAGAATGCACGTACACAACAAAACAACCTGAGAATAATTATAGGCAATATGGATAAACTAATATCATAGGGCAATCAGCTATGAGTTAGGACATAAAAGAATTTTTATGTTGGCCTATTGGTTACTTTATCTGAGAATGATTTAAAAAACAAAACAAAATTTAAAAATACCCAACTGGTCACCTCCACCGAAACCCCAACACAAGGACAGACTTTGAAAGATCATCAAGCAATGAATTTGTTCAACAATAGATATTGAGAATTTGCAACATGCCAGATACCTGATATAAGTGGCAACTTTCCTCAAGCTTAACTGAATATACAATCTTTTGGTTATGTGAGAACCAGTTTCAGAGAATTCTCTATAATATTCTTAAAGACTGCAAGTTTTCAGGTAGCTTCGAACGCATTCACTATTGTTGGGGTTTTCTGTTGTGTAAATGTCTTTAAATAGTGATAACTTTATCCGAGTACTGAGTGGACAGAGAAGAAAGTGATGGGGCAGGGGGAACTGTGCAACCAAGAAGCCTTCTCAGAAGAGGAGAACATTTTAAACCACATTTTAAAGGAAGTCATAGACATTAACTGCTGGATTGCAGCAGGGAAGACATTTTTGGAAAGAAAAGTGGCATAAGCAAAGGCTTAGAGATAACAGCCAAAATGAGGTTGGCAAAGCCAAAAAGCCAGTCTGGAGCCCTGCAAAGCTTTTGGCACATTCCTCTTAAAGGTGGTAGCAGGAATAATGAGCCCTTTTTACTTACTTTTTTTTTGGGTTGGGGGGACAGATTCTCACTATGTCACCCTCAGTAGAATGCCGTGGTATCACAGTCACATCAACCTTAAACTCTTGGGCTTAAGCAATTCTCTTGCCTCAGCCTCCCAGGACATTGATTTTAATAAGATCAGTGAACGTTTGTGTATTAGTCTTTGATTTGCTTTATTTTTCTGGTAGGCAAATTGAGAGTTTTCTTTTGGTAGGGAACATCTAGTCTAGTCCTGATGCAGGCTGGGTGAGCTGCCCACTGAGGCCTGGCAGGAAGGGTCAATGCCCAAACCAGCTCCGGCTCCTCCCACATTCTACCACACAAAGGGAGCCTTGGCTTTAAACAGTCTGAAGGAGTTTGTTTCTGATTGGACTTTACGGCAGGTGCCGACCCTGCTACCCCAGGCCCTCTCCCCACTGCTCTTGTTATCAGGCCTCTCTGCGACTACAGGCACCCGCCACAACGTCCAGCTATTTCTTTTGTTATTGTTGTGATAGTTGTTTAGCAGGCCCTGGCTGGGTTTGAACCCACCAGCCCTGGTGCATGTGGCTGTCGCCCTAACCACTGAACTATGGGGGCTGAGCCTCTTTTTACTTGTGTGGTATGGAAGAGATATGTAAGCGACCCCACCCCCTCACCTTTCCGGAAAGTGAGTATTGGCATGGATGCCAGAATAACACAAGGAATTTTATTTGCAGAGTTTATCTGAAATACGCTGCTTCAGTTCTAGCCTGTGTACTGTGGGCTACACGGCTCCAGGGAAAACTCTCTGGCACCAGAATCATGCTGGCACCAAGGAAGGAGAGCTTCCAATTGCTCAGTCAGTGGGCACAGTACGGTCTCGGGTTCTTTGCACAAGCAGACTTTCATTTTTGTCCCTAATTTCGGCACTATGGCAGCTATTTTTTATTTTAAAGAGTCAAATATGGATTGCAGACTCATTAACGCTCTTTCCATGTAACTAATTATTTCCCCACTATGCAGACAGATCCACAGGACCAGTCCAGAGCAGGTTACAACGGTGGGCTGAACGTGTCCTCTAGACTTGGCTGTGAAGCAGGTGCCTTTTGTTTTTGGCCCTCCTCCTGCCTCTGGAGTCCTTTCCCTTCTTGCTTATAGGTTGCCCTGGGCTGTCAGGGATTCCTCGCTGTGGTGCCCTCCATTTCCTGTCCCTCCGTCCCCAGCCTGTCCTGTAGGGCCACCCTTTATTCCAGACACTGGAAGCCAAGAGTAGAGTGATCCCAATCTCCTACCTAGCCTACCCATCTAGCCACCTCAAATAAATATAAAACCAGGTTTAAAGCTGTTCTTGCCATGCCCATGGAGCTTCTGGAATTCTCCAGGATCCCATGCCCCAACCAATTTGCCACTCCTGGAACCTCAAGTGTGGAAATGCTGGAGCTGTGGTGTCCAGTGCCCTCTCTCCCCATCCAGCTCAACAAAGTACCTGCCAGAAGGACACACAGCACTAGGTTCTTGGAGTAAGGAACTGAATCAGTCAACTCACGTCAACAACCACAAAGCAAATGCCCAGGAGGTAGCTTTGGCTGCAGGATGGTCTCGTAGTCAAGAATTCCTAAAGCCAAGCTCACTTCTGCCACTCACCAGCGATATGCTCCTTGAGTAAGTTACCAGCTACTGTTTTACCACCCGGAGTTAAAATGCATAAAGCACTTGCTATTATCTCAGTAATAGCTGAATGCAAGTACAGAGGTGAGAAATGAGGTACATTTCATATACTCTGGCATAGAGATCTTCACGGTATGTGGGTCTTTGGGTATCTCGAAGATCCCTTCATGTGTGGCTACATGCTTTCCTGCCTCTGTTTAAGGGATCTTTTTTAACTGTATAACACAATTACCTCTGCCCCCAACACACAGAAATACTGATTTCATGACCCCATTTGAGTTGAAAGTTGCATTGAGGAAAACGTTGGCTTACGGTCAGTCTGTTTAAGTGAGTGCTCTCATTCTCAGACTGAGTGTGTGCCCAGGAAGGAGGTTTCCTCTTCTGGGATACTCCATTCACAGTTTATCTCTATAAGCAAGGTCTTTTTTGGGGAGCGAACAGAGTCTCATTCAGTTGCCCTGGGGTTGAGCGCTGTGGCATCAGAGTTCACAGCAACCTCAAACTCTTGGGTTCAAGTGATTCTCTTGCCTCAGCCTCCCGAGTAGCTGGGATTACATGTGTCTGCCACAACACCCAGCTATTTTTAGAGATGGGATCTCATTCTCACTCAGGCTGGTCTTGAACTCTTGAGCTCAAGCAATCTACCCGTCATGGCCTCCCAGAATGCTAGGATTACAGAAGTAAGCCACTGTGCCTGGTCCACAAACAAGGTCTTAACATCTTTTTCCTAATATAAAGTCATTCATACGCAGTGATAGAATCAGAAAGACCCTAGACAGGAGTCCGGCATTGTGGGCAATAAATGAACTAGGGGACCAGGAATGCAGGTTCTGTTTTTGTTTCTCCCAGGATCTCATGTGGATCTTGAGGGACTCAGACATTTCCCCGTTTGTGAAATGAGGGGCTTAGGTCTTTCCCAGCTTTCTGACACTTGAAAAAGACCATGGGTAGCCTTGTCATCTCACAAACGAAAGTCATATTTAACAAACTATATAAGAAAAGTGGGCTGGGGGTGGTGGCTTACACCTATTATCCTAGCACTCTGGGAGGCCCCAGTGGGTAGATTGCTTGAGCTCAGGAGTTTGAGACTCCACTTCTACTAAAAATAAAAAACTAGCCAGGCATTGTAGTGGGCACCTGTAGTTCCAGCTACTAGGGAGGCATTGGCAGGAGGATCACTTGAGTGCAAGAGTTTGAGGTCGCTGTGAGTTAAGATGATGCCACAGCACTCTACTACCCAGGGTGACAAAGTGAGACTCTGTCTCAAAAAAAAAAAAGAAACCAAAAAGAAAAAATGTTCTTTTCTTTATTTCCAAATCCTAATTTCAAATACTTTCCCATCAATTATTTGAGCTATTTGGGAAAAGTGAATTAATTATCTTGCTGATGTAACCTTGGATATTTTCTGTGTAAATGGGAAACTTCCTTCAAAAGTCTTACTGTTTCATCCTTCAAGAAGAAACATCATGCATTTGAGAAATACCTGGGGAAGTACTTACCTGTTCTTATGGCCATTTAAATATGGGTGGATGGGCTGTGAAGCTGTAAGGCCCCCACGGCCTGGGGAGATGTTCCAGGGAACTACCTCCTGCTCCTCCTTCAACAACAAACATTCTTTTCTACTCTGCCAGAAGTCACGTAGCCCCTGAATATTTTCCTTTTTATCTTGCCAGCAAGCCTGTAGCTTTTCTTCCTTAAAGTTAATCTCTACCCTATATACCCAGATTTATGTCATTTAGTAGCCTTGTTTAAGATACTATATAAATAAAGCTAGGACCACAGCTCAGTGCTGGCTGCAGTCTTAGCAGCTCCCGTTCTCCAGATCCCATCTTTTTCTCTTGTGTATGTTACGTTTCTCGTGTATGTCTACTTGTGTCTTATTTCCTCGTTCCCCATCATTCCCACTCTGGTTTGTGCTCCTTCTTCATGCTGGTTTGCAAAAATATGGTTTAAGAAAAGGACAAGGGTGTGCATTTTACTTCTTGATTTCCTTGCTCAATGGGTAGAAAAGACTTATTTTTGAATACATTTCCCCAGATACCAGTAAGGGGCCTGCCTGCTCTAGGATGCTGCTTCTCCAGACAAATGGAGTTAAGGCTGTATAGATGGCAGAAGAAAGAGAAAAAGAGTGAAGCCTAAAGAGGGACTATTTTATTTGAAGAATTCTGACCACTGTGTGATATTCAACTTGTGTTATTCTTTATTTAGAGACGGTCTCACTATGTCACCCTGGCTAGAGAGTCATGGCATCATCATAGCTCACTGCAACTTCCAACTCCTGGGCTCAAGTGATCCTCCTGCCTCAGCCTCCTGAGTAGCTGGGACTATAGGTATGTACCACCATGCCTGGCTAATTTTTCTATTTTTTTGTGGAAATGGGGATCTCACTCTCGACTAGGCTGGTTTTAAACTCCTGACCTCAAGTGTCATCATAGCTCATTGCAATTTCCAACTCCTGGACTCAAGTGATCCTCCTGCCTCAGCCTCCCAGAGTGCTAGGATTACATGCATGAGCCACTCACTACAACATAGGTTACTTTTAAAACCCAGAAGAGAAATAGGTATTATATTTTTGAAAGGCATCAATATAAGTGCCTTAATAAGCACATGGAAAGATTCTCAACATCATTAGCTCTTAAGGAAGGGCAAATCAAAATGACAAGAAGATGTCACTTCACCTCTACCAGGGTGGCTAGAATAAGAAAGACAGATAATAATAAGCATTGATGTGAACGTGGGGAAACTGGAACTCTTCATACCAAGGGGAATGTGCAGCCTCATTAGAAAATAGTCTGACAGTTATCTGAAAGGTGAAACCCAGAGGTTACTGTATGGACCAACAAGTGCACTTCATATACACTAAGGGGAATGAACACACATCCACGCAAAACTCTCTACATCAATGTTTATCACAGCATTATTCTTAACAGTCAAAGATAGAAACAACCCAAATCTTATCAGCTGATGAATGAATACATACAATGTCCTTTATCCATGCAATGGCACATTGTTTGGAAATAAAAACAAATGAAGTCCTGATAGATGCTACAGCACGGGTGAGCCTTGAAATCGTTATGCTCTCAACCAGTAACAGAGGACCACAAACTGGACTGTGAAGTGATCTTTATAGGAAATGCCCAGAATAGACAAATCTATATACCCAAAAAAGAGTAGTGGCTACCTATGGCCAGGGGTGATGGCTAAGGGACAGAGTTCTTTTTTTGAGGTAGAGGAAATAATCTAAAACTGATCACTATGATGGATGCATAACTTTGTATATATTGAAAACCATTGACTTGCACGTTAGACATTTTTTAATGTAAAGTTTTTTTTTTTTTCTTTTTTAGAGAAGGAGTCTTGCTCTACTAGCAGCCCAGCAGCAGGCTGGAGTGCAGCGGTACAATCATAGCCCACTGTAGCGTCAAATTCTTGGCCTCAAGTGATCTTTCTGCTTCAACCTCTCAAGTGTCTGGGACTTCAGGTGTGTGCCACCACACCTGGGTAATTACTTTATTTTTAGGGATGGTGTCTTGCTGTGTTACCCAGGCTGGTCTTAAACTCCTGGCCTCAAGTGATCCTCCTGCCTTGGTCCTGCAAAGACCTGGGATTATAGGCAGGAGCCACCAAACCCAGGTGATTTGTACATTTAAAATGGGTGAATTTTGTGGAATGTGAATTATGTTTCAGTAAAGTTGTTGTCACAAAAAAGGTTTCAATGTATAGACAATATACAGAAATGGTACTTCTTGGTAATATCCCACAGTGGAATCTCAATTTTGATTGCTATCTCTGAGGAATCTCAGGTCAGCCCCTTTGGCTGCTTCTCCGTCTATAATAGATGCCAATAACCATGGCAATCCACTCCATCCTCTTCCCCACTGGGACCTGGTGACACCAAACATTTGTGTCCCGAATTCACACCGAGATGTTCTTTTCTCTTTAAGAGACGCATGCTTTTAAGATTGGAGGCATTAATTGTGAAAACTAAAGCATCATAAACCCAGCGTGTGAGGATATTTTGCCTGAGCAATCACCTTACCTTTCCTGTAATCTTGTATCTGTGAAGGAGGCAAACGAGATTAAAAGCTCCATTCTTAAAGCCAAGACTAATTTATGTGAGGTGAAGGGTGCAGAATACAGAGAACGTTATTTCCCCCAGAGTAGTGCATTTATCCAGGGGAAAGTTACCAGGGAGAGGAGCAACTGGCAGATGTAAGGCAGGTACGGAGGAGGGAGGGCGACCATAAAGGCCGGGACTCCCACGGGGGCCATTCTCTAGTCACTTTGCAAGGCCCCTGTAGTCACAGAAGGTTCTATTAGAGATTTAGAGTGACAGGTATCTCGAGACCTCACATATTTCCCACCTAGTTTCCAAATCCTGAATTGAGAGGCTTCATTCATGAGGGGGCTGTGACCACAGTGTTAAGCTGTGAAGGAAAGCAAATTTACCCTGACATTTTAGCTCCGCTTAATGCCTGAACCCTTGAAAAATGCAGTTATGGAAAAATCATTTCACAAATTTCAGTAGAAAATGGCTAAATTGCACTTTAGAGAGTTAAAGTTATTCCTTCATCTGAGTTTATTTATTTTTCTTACAAAAACATGCTTCTTTTTTTTTTTTTTTTAAAGAAATTAAAATAGTGCTTCTGTTAATAGACTTGATTATGGTTTCCTTTTAAGACATAATTTAAAATTGTAATATAAATGTCATAAAATATTGTTGGACTAAAGCAACTTAATCTTTTAACTGATTTTAAAATGTTATAATTTTCAAAAATGGGGACTATATGAACTAGAAATGGAATAAATATGTGGATTTACATGTGTAACCATCCTTCCCGCTAGTTCAAAGCACTGTCCATTCATCATCTTATGACGACTTATGCATGCAGAAAGGGAAGGAAATTAGCAAAATTCTGAGTTTCAGTTTTAACGTTAAGGCCAAACAGAGGAGGTTTAACAACTTTCCCAGTGTAACTTTAAATGTCAGAGACTGAACTTTATTTTAACTCTAAAAGGTACTCTTTTTTTTTTTTTTTTTTGAGACAGTCTCACTCTGTTGCTCTAGGCTAGAGTGCTGTGCTGTCAGCCTAGCTCACGGCAACCTCAAACTCCTGAGCTCAAGACATCCTCCCGCCTTGGCCTCCAGAGTGCTCGCATTACAGGTGTGAGCCACTGTGCCTGGCCCTAAAAGTTACTCTTGCAATATAAGCTAAGATTTCCTTCTTAATTGGCTTCGCACAGAGCAGAGGGACTGTGACTTGGCAGATCTGAGTGTATATCCCTGTGCACCACTTACCAACATATAAACACGGGGAAGCTACAAAACCTCTCGTAGCCTGAGCTCCTTCATTGCAAAATATGCTGTTGGGGAGAATAAAATAACACGGGCATGGGGCCTAAAAATGCTAAGATTTTTGATAAACGATCCAAGATTATTTCAATTTGACAATTGGTTCAAATCCAGCTGTGATCTATTGTGGTTAACGAAGTTCCCCGATTTTGTTTCTGACTCCTCACCCTCCTTCGCCCCTTTGTCTGTTTCCTGCCTGCCATCTCGCCCGGTAGCTTCCTTCTCCTCTATCCACCTCCATCTCCAGGCAGATGCTCCGCCACCCTCCTTAGCCCACTGAAAGCAACCATCTCACAGGCCCCCAGAAGTTAACGCGTTGAGCTCGTTGTGCACTGACCCCCGGTCTTCTCTAGCCTCACTGATTGCCCTTCTGGCCCTCAAGTTCTACCCTCCACTCGGAATGGACCTCTTTGAGTTCTTGGAAAGTCTAGCTCTGGAAGCCAAGGCCAATTTAAGTCTATATGAGCTTCAAGTTGAGTCTTCCCCCAGCTCCTTTCTCTGCCTCTTTCCGTTCCACTGGCCGACTCCTCGTGGCCTTCCGCTTTCACCTTAGTGACTCTTCCTCAGGAAGGCCTTCTCTAGGCCACTGGGCAGTTTCCTTCTGTTTCTAGAAGCTCTCACACTTTTCACCGTGCACATCACAGACTTGTTCAACGTCTGACTTCCTCAGGAGACGGCATACTCCCTGAAGATAGTGATTTGCATGGTCCCTGGGCCCAGCACAAGATCTGACACATGGTAAGTCCTCCATAAACATGAACCAGTGAGTAAAAGAATGAATTAAGGTATTTCTCAGTCAATACAAGTCAGTCCTGGAATGAGGCACAGAGGATACGGAGGATGACAGTCTTTCTATCCATATGCCTTACTTCCATGTTTCCGTAAGTTTCTGGGTGGTGGAAGGAGCAGGAAGGAAGACTGTATAAAAAACCAAATCTTACCCTGCAAACAAGGATGATATTCTAGAAGATTTAAAGCTTGGGCATCCAATCTCTTTTCTTCTCGTCCATACATTGTACGAACAAGAGTTGTCTTGGGCCACACAGTACATACACAAACACTAACGAAAGCCAGTGAACACAAAGAAGGTCCGTGTATACTTTTGTGGTACCTGACACCACAGATGAGCACAAAAAGTCCTTATAAAATCAGCACGGGGCCCATGGTTGGACGCTTATAAAGCATAACCGTGCTCCACATATAACCTAGGAAGGCACAACATAGAACAGATTGAGACTTGATAAATACAGTGTATGACAAGGCCCTAAGTGCTTTTAGTAGTGTTGGTGTGAGCAATTCCAAGCTGAGCCAGAGTGACCTTTGAGAGGCAGGTATGTGGGGGACAGAGTGCAATGGACCTGAGAGGGTGGGGTCCCCACTAGGTCCCCTACATCTGAAGTGAGCACAGTCCCTTGCCTGGGCTGGACACAGAATACATTTTCACTGGCTTGATGACTCCTAGTGGGATGTCCTTCCTTCTTCAATTCCGCTCATGGCTTCTCTGGGTTACTACTCTTAGCTTTGATACTTTTTAAAATTATCTTTGGTCCTCTATTGCTTCCTGCAACAGTAGATCATGTCCCCTCCTGCCACAGGGCCTTTCATATGCTAGTCTTTCTGCCTACGATGTTCTTTCTCCTTCTACTTTCCTTCCAGTGGCAGCTTAATGTCACTTTTTCAGGCAGCCTTCTCTCATAGGTTGGAGTCGCTCAACTTCTACGATCTGCACCTCTGACAGTTGGTTGTATTTGCTTGTGGTTTGATTAAAGTCTGTCTTAACAGCTACACTGAACTTGAAGAGAGCAGCTATTCTTTATGTTTCTGGTCATCATTGTGTCCCCAGATTCTTACTTAGCACAATGTTTGGCACCTAACAGGTACTTGATAAACATTTGTTAAGTGAATGAATGACTCTGACTCTTCAAGGCACTGTGAAATTCTGAAAAAGTAGAGGCCTGGGGCTAATTATGGAACATGAGAATCTCTATGCTGAAAATGGACATTGAAAGCTAAAGTTTAAGTAGTCTTCTCCTAACATTTAAAAAAATATATAACTGATGCTTGTGTATTAGCTCTGATGTGGTTGCCCAGTGTATATGTAAGAACATTTAATTTTACTTACTATGATTTTATTTTGCTTGCTCAGGAAAAATGCATAATATTTAACAGGTAGCAAGATCCAGCTTAGGGAATGTCATATTAGCTCTCTTGATGCAGATTGAATAGTCCAGGAAGCAGTTAGATGCTAATTAAGTAAATAAATACCTCATAAATAAGTAAATAAATATCTCACAGGAGTTGAAGCAAAATATCTCTAAGTGATTTCAATTTAACTTGGAAAGAAATGTCTTAGAGTTACAGATGAATTGTTGTCAATTTTTTGTTTACACTAACAAGAGACTAATATCCCATGGATAGTGAGGAAGGTGAGAAAAGAAAGCTGAATGTTGCAGAAATATTTATCTAGTTGTATGGAAAAACACCATTCAGAATTTTAACATAAGTAGAATTTAGAAGAAACTAGGAAATTTCCCATTCAAGTTATGCTTACGTGAAGGTGCCGAGAGAGGTTTGTACCCTCAGTACATTAAAGCACACATCTATAGCACATTTTGAGGGAGTGGAAATGGTAACTCTCAGAGAATTACAAGAATCAGTTTATTATCATTGGTTTTAGTGTTAATATTAAAGATGGCCATACCTCACATTTCTTTCATTCTTTTCAGGTTACAAAGCATTGTCACACAACGATGCATCAGTCATTACTCTTATTTTACAGATAAAGAAACTGAGGCTCAGGTATTAGGTGGTATCTTAGATCAGGCTCGGAGTCTGGCATGGAGATTCTTATCCAACGATGTATTAGATGAGCATTGTCAGGAGGAGGTAAGTGAGGAGAGCAGGATGGTGCAAGGGGAAAAAGCAATGCGGGAACATGATCTCGGTGGGAGACCAGGCTCAGCCCGAGCCCTGGGGGGTTCTGGAGCACCACAGACCTGGTCCATCCCATGTGGGGGAAGGGAGTTGGCCTTTTGTGCTCCATACCTGCTCAGGCACTGGCTGCTGCCATATGACTTTCTGCGCAAGGCCACTCTTTTTTGGCCTTTCATGTACTTCCACGTCTGGAGAAGTGAAGAGCTTTGCTCTGTTAGCAGCCAATGCCCAGAGCAGCTAGGGGATGGATGCAATGACCTACTAAAGGGGGTTGTCTGTTAGAAGTGGCTGTTCAAGGTCACACTGATGATAAGGACGCATCAACCATGCTTTGGAGCCCATAGATGCAAAGCCTCGTGCTCTTTTCAACACAATTGAATAGAAACCAATGATTTTACACTCTTCCCTCCTCCTCAAAATAAGAGGTTATTGCCACATGCAGAGGTGGAATTTATTAACCATATGCTGGTACAAACACTCTCCAAATAGTATTTTGATACTACTGATTACACTGTGTGAATGAAAAAGCATGATGATCACAGACTTCTTTTCTGATTTCTACATAGGAGAAACTTAGAAGCGAATAATCCAAATTGCCCCCCAAACGTTACCTGGTAAACAAAAGGCCTAACTTCATAAATTACAAATCACTCGGCTTTTGCAATGAGGGGTGATTATTTGTTAGTACGTGTCACTGCTGTTGTGTATTCATTTACAGACTCCCTTTACAGAGAGAAATGCCACTGGGACATGAACCCTCGCACTCTACTGGAGCATCTCCACCACCCTGCACATTTGAACCTATTCAGTTGTGGACTGTCCACTGCAGAATATAAAGCTATTGATTGCTTTTGCATCCCGCATAAATATTTAATAATATATTTCGCTGTAAACCTAAGATTAATGTAATAGAACCACAGAGCCTGCAATATTTCCACCGTAGTTTGTATCAAAGCAGTACAAGTACAAACAAAGCAGTAAATAAAACGAAACACCTAATTCTGCTGATAAATAACTCTTTTTTGATAGTGGAAACATAGAAATGGTCGTGAGAAGCATGGTGCAATAGTGAAAAGAGGATTTTTTTTTTCTAAAAATCATATCTGGGTAGAAAAACTCCAAAAATGTTTTCAAAACAGCCTTTAAGTTAAATCTGTAAAATTATTAACTTAATATTAAAATGTCTTAATTAGTATAATTCATAATAATACTTTTGTGTGCCATGCTAGCAAAGTTCAAAAGAAACATAAGATGGGCTCTTTCAGTTTTTAGGGAACAAAGAGAAGGTTCCTTATTTATTTTGAAGGGGGGATATCCCACTTCATTCCATAGAACAAGCTAGTATACTCGTAAACTTCACAGGCTTCGCTGTGTTAGCTTTAGCTCCCTGGGAAGATAATCAAGTTCGGTGATCATTGGCTTTTTTTATGGGATGTATTTTAGAGTCTGTCTGGATGCCTTGGTTGAGGTCTTACCAATTACCGTGGAGAGTTATTCACCGTAGACACATTTTGCAGGGTGATAAGAGGAGTGTGTGGAATACAGAATTAGACACAGCCACAAATACTGGATTCTCAATCAAATGACAATCAAAATGACTATAAAAGAAGAAAATTAGAAAAAAAGATTGAAACTCATACAGAAATCTGTCTTCCATGATACTCATCCACGCACACACATAAGTGGGAAGGGATAGAATAATCAGCCTTTCCAACAATTATGCCTTGTGTTATCCTTCTGCATCTCATTCAATCAGGGTTATAAAACTATAAACTATTCCATTAAAATTTCTCCTCTGGCATTCACCTAGTGACTGGAGTTAGGAATTATAGGATTGTGTAGCGGCTACTGTAGCCCATACACTTTCATCAAATAATTTCTTTTCATAAACAGAATCTGAGTCCTGCACCGGAATTACTCATCTGGCTCCTTTGGGCAGAGAGGCATTTTGCAATATATTAGATGTAAATAGCGAGAGCAATCCTAAATACTCAGCCTTTAGATTATGTAATATTAGATCTACATACAGTCACACATGGACATTTGCTGTTACTGTGATTCACATTCCCTCAGCAAACATTTGCTGGGTGTCTCCCAGGCTCCAGGACACTGTTAAGTGTTGGAGCACAAAGACAGATGAGGTCCGGTCCTGGCCCCTATGATGCAGGTGATTCTGTCTGACAAATGCTGGGTGTTGTAGACAACTGGCTCACGATGGACCCTCATGGCAGGACTTTGACTACCTGGACAAATGTTAGGCTTCAGATTCAAAGTCTGAGTTTTTACCAGACTGACTCCCAAGCTTTCTGTTTCACGGCAATGATGGTAGAAGACAAAGATGCCTTGCGCCGCTGAAGAATGATTGAAAAGCAAAATCAACACTAGCAGAGCTCCTGATTTTAGAACACATTTTTGGCTAACCCTTCTCTCAAGCAATAAAGATACTTCACTTTCTTACTTTAAAAGTCTATATCTTTTCAACGGAGGGGAGATTTTTAAAAAGTAAGCAGAATGCTGGTTCATATTCTCTATTTTAAATGCTGATTGACGGATTCAGAGAGCTGTGTTTAGGAAAAATGAAGATGGTAGTTATATAATATGTGTGTTTAGCAGTAGAAGGATTGGTGGAACTAATACCAATGTCTCAGGCACAGCTAAAGAAGATGACACCAAAAGGAATTATGATTTATTTACTGTAAAACAAAGAATTATGGGGCTGGTGATGGGGGGAAAAAAACCTCTTTTTTTGTGGCTAAGTGTAATAGAATAATAAATACTAAGCTGGGCCTTAGAAGAAATAATATATGTTATTATATATTATGACATGTAAATATTATACATCATAATGTACATGGTATTGATATATTATAAAATATGTAATATATTATAATGCCAAAGATGATTAAAATGCTACAAAATAGAAAAAAATTAGACATAAAAGAAAGGTAATAATTTTATAATATTTGATTTTAAATTTCATCCCACTGGATATTCTAGTGAAAACGTTTCCAGTGGTGTGTAAACTTCTTGAGGGTAGAAACTGAGTTCTTTTCATTTTTGTGCCCCTAACCTTTAGCAGTGTTTGAATCTTAATAAGCTATCATAATAGATAGAGATCATAGTTTTGATCTCTATTTTCCTCAAGGCCACGAAAAACTAAAAAAATAAAAGCTATCAATAAACACCTGTTGGATCAATAGATGGAAGAATGAATTAATAAGTTATTTATATAGTGAATTTCAGGGAAAAGAGATGAAATGAGCATTATTTAGCTTTAAAAAATTTTTTTCTCTGATGACTGTACTGGCAACCCTCGCATTTATTGGTAGTTTCAGTAACATTTAACCTGTCTGAACAAAGTCCAATACAATTTCTATACCAAGAGTATTAAAAGTTCACAGCCTTTTAAGTTGATGGGGTGATTTAAAATGACAAACGTGACATTATAGTAACTTCTTTACAGAAAATATTCCAGACATAATAATAAAATTAGTTTAACAAAGAAAATGAAGTCAATTTTTTGAGACAAATTCACTCTGGACTTAAAAACAATTTATTACTTATAAGAAGATACCTTTTATTTACAACACTATCTCTTTACTCAAGTGACAATAAAAAGCCCAACCAACTATGACATGTCATTATAATGACATGACACTGCTTCAAAAGATCCCACATGAGTACAATTATTATCCATCAGCAAACCTCCACTCTGTGATCCTGCAGAACTGACTTGACCAAATATGCACATGTTATTAAATATCTTTAGTTAATTTAACTGTGGATGTTTCAGTGAGACTTACTGTTAGGGGTTCTATGAAATAAATCAATCTTTGGAGAACAGATTTAGGAAGGGATTTTTTTGTTTGTTGGTTTTAAGAAAAGGTAATGGTGGAATCAAAAATTCACAGGGATAAGCATCTGAAATTCTCAATTTTTATATTCAACATTTATTCTACTTTAGGTATCTTTATTTCACTGAATTAAAAACTATATCTCATGTATTTTATTATATGTAGTATAATAATCGATAAAATATACCACAAATTATTTCCAAGTACAGTTAGAAATTGACTTCTATTTTATGTGCAAATTACCATTACAAAAACTAAATCCAGCCAGATTAAATATAGTTAAAAGTCACTTAAAGACAGGGATACTTTCCGAGAAATGTGTCAGGCAATTCTGTCACTGTGTATACTTATACAAATCTATATAGTACAGCCTACTACTATACACCTACACTGTATGGTACAGCCTGCTGTTCCTGGCTACGGACGGGTAGAGCATGTTATGGTACTGAACACTGCAAGCAGCTATACCACAATGGTAAATACTGGTGTATCTAAGCAAGCCTAAATGGAGAAAAGGTACAGTAAAAATATGGCATTATGTAACCTTCTGCAGTCTCCAGGTGACCAAAACATTATGTAGTATATGACTGCACCTAATTTGACCAATTCAGGAAATATTCATATATGGCAATGATTTCAAATGTGAAAAAGTTATGTCGTAACAATTGTGAGAATTGTTTGTAACTAAACCTAATGCCAAATAATTATTGTTTACCCAAACAAAAATCAGTGTTGCTATTTAAACACTGAAATTAAATTTCTTCTGCACACTAAAAGGCAAATGTATAATTGATTTAATCCTTAGTATTTAATATAATAGCTATTCTGTGAAGACTCAAGTTGTCAGCAGTTGATTTTTCTAATAGTCTCATATTGTAATATTAATAATGATCTTGAATAGAATTTACCATGACTTTAATGCCTCTGTAATCTTTTCAACCCAATGTGAGCTATCAAGCACCAAAGAAATGTAGAAGGCAGTTCTACCCCCGCTAAAGGCAGTTCTCCTGTAGGATACGTATTAAGAACGAAGCTATTTTATTCTATTTTTCCTTTAGGATGGGTTTAGCACCTTTGTGTTCTTTGCTAACCTTCAGCATTTCTTCATGTATCCCATGATGCCCGTATGAGCTGAAATCAATCCCCTCGTCATTCTCCTGGAGGTCTGCACCGGCTCTAGTGGATGACATCTGCGTTCATCACCGAATCTTGAGCAAATTGTTCATCCTTTGACGATCCTCACGTGCTCTAGCTAATGCAGCTTCAGCAGTGCTCTGGCTTCCGTATGTTTCAATTTTTCAACAACCTATGTATTTTCACTGAGTCCATTGGGGCACGAAAAATGGAACTGATGCTGGTTCATAAAGATCTTCTACATCAAACTGCAGTCGAAGGTCAACTTCTAATACTGGTTTCCAAGACTCTTCTTTCCCCCAAGGCACAGGGTTGTATATGGCATTCATATACTCAACTGTAGGATTCTTAAGTCTAATGAAATTTGTTAGCTTAATGTATCCATAGAACTCAAGTCCACGTTTATGAACCATGTTATCAATATTGAATTGATGCTCAGACTTACAGTGTGAAAATGCTTCTTCAGTAGATGTGACTAACCCGTGACAGGACAGGCAGGGGGTCTGTGGCTTGTTGTGGGGGAAAATCAGCACCATCTTCATCCTCCCAGGAGGCCTCGTCACCACTGTCCGACAGTACTGGCATGTCCTCCTCATCCTCCACAGCGCCCTGGCCGCCCGTAGCGCCCAACGCTAAGGAGCACAGGCTGCTGTTGCATGATTTAGTTTTATTATATGTTATGCCTTGCTCTACTTTATGTGGGAAGTCACCAGAATCAGTCCTCTAGGGCAGTACTACTCAAATCCCGGTCCAAAGACTGGGCTCATCTGCAAATTATCACAAATTCATGACAAGAAAATTACATAAATCAAAAGTGGGTATTGAGACTTTCTTTTATAGCAATCTGACATTATCAAAACAGTTAAGAGATGATTGTGTTTATCTCAACTTATTTTTTATTATTGTTTACAAAAGTATTTGTTTATAACATATCAAAACAAAACAAAACAAACAAAAGAGTAGACACTTTTCCTTCACATGAGTTTTACGAGCATCACCCTAAAGCATGTACCACAAGCCCTACTTTGCTAAACAAGGAGACCAAGGCCAATTCAAGTAGCCACTAAGAGCTGGGATTGTTGGAGCTACAGCTACTCTAAGCCCTTTCATATCTGGAAAAGAGGTAGATCTTTTAGTTAAAGAGCTGATTTTATAACCTATTCTGATTGATAAAATGAAAACAGATAGCAGCCTGTTATTTTCCTATATTCCAAATGTAACGGGGCCTCACTGGTGTAAAGAACAGCCTCCTAGCAGCAGTAATGTTCAGGATTCATGCCAGAAACGATGCAATACAGGAAGAAACACACCTATGCAATAAATAGAAAGGGAAAGTTTTGTGCAATCAGGTAGGCCTGGTTTGTAATCTATGATGAGGAGAGTGAGTATTAAGGGAGAGAGAATTTAGTATATTTCCCACAGAGACCCGTGTCCTACCCTGCTGAACCAAGTCCAGGAGAAACTGCGTTGTTACAAGGAACTGTGGAACTCAGATGACTGCTAGCCGGATTACATTGGGCAAAACATTCATCTACTGATTCTCTTAACCAACTATTTGCCTAAAATATCCAGAATATTAAGACAAACATGTTTGGTGCTTCGTGCCTTATTTGGCTTTTTTTTTTCATTTCTTCAGTTTGAGCATAGAGAATCCTAGAGAATCTCAGAAAACCAGAGACTCTTAGGTTGGTAGCAGATGATTCCATCAAACAAAATTAAAATCCTGCCAGACACCGTGACTCACACCTGTAATTGTAGCATTGAGGCAGGTGGATTGCTTGAACTCACAAGTTTGAGACCAGTCTGAGCAAAAGTGAGACCCTGTCTCTACTAAAAATGAAAAACTGAGTCAAGACGATTGCCTGAGTCCAAAATTTGAGGGTGCTGTGAGCTCTGATGCTACGGCATTCTACCCAGGGTTACTAAGTGACTCTTTCAAAACAACAAAAAAATTAAAATCCTTTACAAAGTGGTCTTTCACCTTTGATTGGTTGTATGGATGCAAAAGGAAATACAGTTTTGATACGAGCACTTGAATTTATGAATGAGTTAACATGTATACAGAAAACTACATATTTAAAGTAGCAATCGAAGGTTGGAAGATGTAAAGCAACTTGTTTGCAGAAGCAGCACTATGGGCAGTCTTAGCGATTAGGATCTGAAGACGCCTGAAAGGTTGGCGGTCCCAGAGGCCCATTGTTGACGCAGAGGCTGGATGACCACGAGGGGGCGATGTTGTAAAGGGCACCAGGTGATGAGTGCCTGGCCTGAGAGGACGTCCAAGGTTGATTCTAACCCTCAACTCTTTCGGAGAAGGCTGTTTTTTTAATTGTCTTTCTTTCTTTCTTCTTCTTTTTTTTAAAGTTTAAGTTATGTGTATTTTTTGCTTGTTTTCTTTTTATTTTCCTTAATTTCAAATTAATGAGAGGGTATAAATTTTTAGGTTACATGGTTCTCACTTATTCTGTTTCTTGAGTGGAATCCTGATTTTTTTATTCTGTTTCTTACGTGGAATCCTGTTCCAACATTTGCAATCATTTCAGATTTTGAAAGAGACTTTCACTTTACTTTTTCTTGCCTTCTCTCCCTGAAGGAAATGCATATCATGTAACACCTGTAGGAGTCATTGCACACTTTTTTGTTCTTGTTTTTTCCTTGTTAGATTTTTCTTTCCTCCGGGCAGAGATGGTGTCTCATTCATCTTTCTATTGCAATGCCTAACACAGTACATGACGAAGCACAGAAACGGTGTTCAAAGAATCTGAGATTTTTCTACGAAACAGAAGAGACATCTCTTGTAAAACTGTTTTTTACTTTGCAATTTAAATGATACCTAATCATTGTATATTAAAAGTAAGACAACAATGTAAAAATGTAGAAAATATTTATCATAGAATTCAGAGAACAGAATAAAAGAAATTATGTAAATCATGATTGAACTAGAAACAATACCTACGTATACACATCTTTGGTAATGATAAACAGGAGAAGAAATTGTGCAAAATGGAAAATAACTGTTTGGATGAGGAGCATCTGATTGTATGGTGTGATTTTTATTACTATTTATTTATTTATTATGTTAGATTACCTTTTTAATGGAAACTTAAAAATGTTCTAGAATAATGTTGAAAGTAAGTTCAAGTATTTCAAAAGTTATTTGTGGCTATAGTTATTTTAGAAAGAAATTATAATAAACAAAACAACAAAAAAGTGAGAGGGCAGATTGTCCTGCTCATTCAGTATTCCAAATTCTTTTTGGCTTAAAGCACCTGGAAATCCCAGCCTAAGCAAGGCACTGTCTCTACCAAAAGTAGAAAAAACTTAGCCAGGCTGGTGGTGTATGCCTGTAGTTCCAGTTTCTTAGAGTCTGAGGCAAGAGGATCACTTGAGCTCAGGAGTTTGAGGTTGCAGTGAGCTGTGATGATGCCACTGCACGGTAGCCAGGGTGACAAAGCAAGACTGCGTCTCAGAACAAAAACAAAACAAACAACAACTGGAAATTTCATGCATTGAGGAGTGTTTTTTACTCAAAATTTCAGCGAAATTACATGTATAAAAATTTAACTTTACATATTATTATTCATTTTACTATATACATAGACTTGTATATTATTACAATTTAGATCCAGTAAATGTAATGTGAGGCTACCACACCAGAAAATATCCATAATGCCTACAGAATTGGCTCTGAAATACTCTGTAAATGAACATTTTAAGAGAGAATCAGGATGAGTACTTTCCTAAAGATAATGATATCAATACCACATGTCCTACTTAATATAAAAAGATAAGACCAGTATGAACGTCTAAATCAAACTCCATAGTAATTCTATGGAAATATATCAGTGTTGTTCAACCCAGACCTAACCTTGCTAACAAAGTAATTTATAGACCTGGTTGCTCCTTAATAAATTACTCTATTAGTAAATAAATTGAAAAATAAAAAGGTTTGAAATAGCATAGGAAATGCCTTAAAGTACCCCCAAATTTTGTTTGTTAAAGTCCGTACATTTTCTCTTGCCATGGTTAACTGCTATGGGATTGATTGCCATAGATTAATATATCTTGCCATGGGATTAATATATCTTGCTATGCTACATATTAATCGACTCAACAACATTTTATTGACTAGGGAGTAAGATGATAAATTTTAAACTTGATGGTTTTTATGTTTTAAAAACCATGTATTGGTGAGATTTTGAAGTAAATAGATTTCACTCTATGTAATTAGTAGTTTTCCCTTAAATAACCTAAGCCAAGAGAGCGAGAAATAATGAGATCCATGAAAATGTCATGGCACAGCTTCTAGGATGGTGCCCATCTACCTGACTTCAGAACTCGTAAAGGACCAGAGGGTTCTAGTGTAGGAAACAGTTGGCAATTATTAAATCTAGGTTTTTACAAAGTATTTTTGGAAACCAAGGGGACTCCAACCGTCATTGTAGACATAATGGTATTTCAATCAATGAGCAGAGGCACAAGAGCTCCTGATGGTCAGAGGTGCCTCCAGAGGGCTCCAGGTATTGTAAAAGTTGTGGCTGTTCTGATCACAAACATAGTGTGGCCTTTCTGATCATAGACAGGGAGCAATTACAGGGCGTTCCAGACAGCTGCAGAGAATAGTTATCAGTAAAGATTTCTCATGTATAATGTACACATTATACAATTCTAAACACATTGAATTCACAAAGTGTGTTTCAAACTCATTTTTGTAGAATTAGAAGCTGCCGTTTAGACAATGTTCAGACCTCAAGCCTAATGTGAAGTGTTTTCGTGAAGTCCACCTTGAATTTGAAGTACCTGAACATAAGAAGAAAGCAGCTGATAATGTTTGGGGAAGTGAAAGCAGAAACAGGAGATGAACAGGCACTCGTGTGACTTCCATATTCCCTGGCTTGGGGTAGCCGTTTGTGACCAGCTTGTTAAATCTCTAGCAAACAATGAAAATTCCAACAAAAGTCAACTTAGGTTGGCACAATAACTTGTTGTTGGGTCACAGTTAACAGGCACATCACAGATCTCCAAAAATATTTCCATTTTCTATCCAGTCAACTAGAGACTTTAAAAAAAACAAACGTATCTGACTTTTCATTGTCATTGTTGTGTCATTTATCATAAGCTGATGAGACTGTTAAAACAACAACAACAACAACAAAAAGTCCAAAAACCAAAGTTATAGCTGCAGTGTGAAAATTCTGAGTATTGGAGAGCGCCGGTGGCTCAAAGGAGTAGGATGCTGGCCCCATATACTGGAGGTGGTGGGTTCAAACCCAACCCTGATCAAAAAAAAAAAAAAACAAAACTGCAAAAAAAATGAGGTTTAGAAATTCTGAGTATTATTTCTGCGGTCGCTTTTTTGAACACTGGTTTCTGTTACTCCTGTCAAAGGTACTTGGCACATTTAAGATAATACAAACAATGGCAGGTGAATAGAACTGAAATGCTCCTGGTGTTGACATTTTAATTTAAAGTCTAGAGGATTCTTTAAGCAAAACCCTCCAGCTGAAAGTTGCTGCTATCCTCTGAAATTAATAAAGGAGGCAATATTAAATATGAATTGTTATGAAGAAAAAGGCAGCCAGGCCAAGACTAACATACACCAGAAAAGCCAAATGTTGATACCTGTGTGCACTGAGATCTATTCAAGTTCATGGCTAGCCCAGCATCTGTTGAATACATGGAGCAGCAGTGAGATTGCTGGAGGGGTGAACGAGTGTGAGAATGAATGAAGATTTTCTAGAAGTGAATTTGCAACGATTAGGACAACAGATAGGTTTTTGATCTGATTTATCCGATTTGGCTTTCCAAGCTATCCTGTTAATCAGATGGTTGCAAATTTTCAACTTAGGCCACGTGTGATTTGTAGTTTCTATTTCACTTACAACTCTGGGGTCCTCGCAAGTTGTAAATTTGGGAGTTTCGTGGGTGAAATACATCAGTAAAGTAAGTTTTTATTTTGAAGTATGGTAAGTACCATCAAGTCTAATTTCTATAACTTTCAGTGTGACAGACAGAGGAGATTAGTTTCTAGGTTATCCTGCCAGAGTTGTAGTAGGGACAACATGATTCCCAGAACTGTCTTGGGAACTACCCATCCTTTTCTCAGTGGCTTGGAGGAGCCCTTTTCTCGGCTTCGCTTGTCACCTTGCTGTTCCCTCCTGCTTTCCCCTTCCTAACCAGGCAAAGTGTTCATCTCTTGCAAAACTACACCTGCTTTTACTTTAATTCTGAGAGTGGTGATGTGTATTATTTCTCTCTGTAATAATACACATTATTTGTAAGTTAAATTAAAACACTTGGAAACACCATCACACTCTGCATTAATGTGAAGTCTCAGCAACACAGTTTTGATTTCAAATGCTACAAACGGAGCAGTTTGGGTCAGCATCATCCCAGTTCGTTTCTGCCCTGCATGCGTGCTTGATTCACCAAATTTCTTCCCTCAGTGATGTGTGAGTGCTGAATTACTCTTCAAAAATAAGCATGAGGAATGAGCCTCACGACAGAAGTATTCACTAGAGAACTTGCCGCGATCCCCTTTATCCTGCCAGCTTCCCATTCCTTAGCATGGACACTATTTGGAGCAATCGATTGTCTTATTTGCTGGACTTCATGCAGAAGGTCAAAAACAAAAAGGGAACACTATCTATCCTCCTGGCATGACTCCCTAAATTATATTAGAAAATGGTGACTCGTTTTTTTTTTTCCTATAATAGTCGTAGTAATTATTTCCCTGAACTATCATCAGGGACAAGCAGAATAGCCCCTCATTTCTTTTATTGAAAGGCACGCTCAGGTCAGGTGCATCTTTTGTATGTACGGTATCCTGGCCACCGAGATCGCTCCAGGACTCCTGCGCTAAATGGTGGGCTCAAACTGCCTCGGGAAAGTTACACCTCCTTAAAAGGTTGCTCTGGTCCTGACTCGAAATTTGTGCCTGAGAATTTCCAGCAAGGAATTCTGGTTTGGTTCCACTCCACTTAAGGATTTTAAATTATTTTGCGAGTTCCTGTCAGCTGGGCTTGGTAAGGAGTCCTTGGGAGCAGTGTCTCCTGGAGAGCTGTCGTCAAGCCTGGTCCTCAGATCTCTCCACGTCTGACCCCAATTCATGCCTTCCCTCCCGTAGCTGTTGTTTTCTCCTATGAATTGCTTTCCTTTTCCCAACGCAATAGATCTCCAAACATATCAGAATTCTAGAGTCATCTCATTGTAATCTGCAGGATCAGATAGCTCTTCCTGCTGTATTTCTTTATCAATATCATGAGGTTGTTTTTTTTTGCCAGTAAGGAACCTGATAGAGGGAGAAACTCAAGGATACTAAGGAAACAATGCAAAGTTTGAAGTTTAAGATACTTGGTTCCTGTGCAGGTTAAATGATGTCTCGCACAGATGCATAAATACATAGATAATTAGAAATAACTAATTTATGTGGAAAACTGAATGATTTACAAGACTATGAATCTGTCTTTCTTGATTAAGTATTACTTGAAAAACTCTGTGAGGAGTTTTTATACCAAATGCTTTTGGTGGGCTGCGCCTGTGGCTCAAAGGGGTAGGGCGCCAGCCCCATATACCAGAGGTGGCAGGTTCAAACCCAGCCCCGGCCAAAAAAAAAAAAAAAAAAAAAAAAAACTGAAAATGCTTTTGGTGTAAAAAAAAGGATCTGGTCTGTACCAATTGCATAGCTGATGTCACTTGGGCAAAATCACATTTGCTGGTATAAGAAAATGCAAGGGCCAAATGAGAGTCTACAAAGAGAAATACAATTAAGAAGAAGGGGTAGCGAATACCTTTGCTGGTCCCACTATCTCTGTCCTGATTCTGACTCAACTGATTGACAAACCCTGTACTCCTGAGGGTGCAGCTGCTGATGTCCTCATCTCTACATCTGGACTCCACTTCAACCAGCCACGCCCAAGGCCCGTTTCCACCTACAGCTATTCTGCTGTGAACACTCACATTCTCCCACACCACAACACATGACCTCCCAGCTCTTGTCCTTCTGCACTTTTTAGCTGCTGGACAGCTCCTTGTCCTCTATGCTTTTTAGTTTAATGATAAGTTTCTTCTTCTTTTTTCCCAAAGATATTAATACTTTAGTATAGTTTAGATTCCTCACCCTAGACCTTCTGCTGTCTCCCACCCTAAATAATCCCTATCATTTACTTACCCTGTTTCAACTTTCATAGGGCAGAGAGATACTGGTCAAAGTCATGAAACTGTTCTGAGCTGCCTGGCCAAGAAGTCACATAGTCTGTGCCTCCTAAGCGGAACCTCACCATTTCCAGGAATCCTTTTATCTGTTCCTTTTGGACATCATGCCACGTTATTCAGAGTAGGCACCTAAAATTTATGGAATTTTTTTCAAGGCTTTTCCATCTCACCTTCCCCGGCCCCCAGACTTGGACCAATCTAGTGAATCTTCATCGATTGCTTATCAAAGTTCCTGAAGGTTCTCAGGTCTCTTCTTTAAAGTTTGACTGCATTACACCCATTCTTTTCTTGTTCTCTCCTATTCTAGATAGAAGAAGTTCCTTCTCCTTTCAAAATCCCAGGTAATTGGGCATTATCTTCATTGCTCTTGGTTTTAGCTCTTCCAGCTCCTGCTACAAACTTATCCGAGGATCGTTCACTAACTGTACATTTTAAAAGACTTGAGATCTTTAAACCCCAGGTTTCTCTCCTGTAATGAAGCCTACTGTGTGCACAGGTGTTACCTGGCCTTCTCTGTGTTGCTCTGTGGGTACTGGCAACTGCTATTGCTGTAACAAAGTCCTTTGTCTCTGACTCAGGGGTCTTTATCTTCTGCATGCTAAATTGGTAGCTTAAAACTGGGTTAAATCTCAGACCTTTGCAATTCTTGACACTTACAAATATTGTAGTCCCCATATCCTTAAAAAAGAAAATCTTCCCTCAATTCTATTACTGCCTTAATTTTGGTCCTATTTTCCCTTGTATCAACTTCTCAACTTCTCTAAAGTGATGTCTATACTGTTCACAGAATTCTCTTACAGTGCACTCACCCTTGCTTTGGACTTGACATCGCTGCCAGTTCTACTAAAACTGCTGCATGAATTTTCAGTGATTTTCTAATTGTTAAATTCAGGAACTTACCTTTTCTTGGTCCACATCATATGAAAGCATGAGCCTGACCATGCTATACCCTGTTCAGACGTTTTGTAAATACTTACTTTCTGTAGAATGAAGTCCAAACTATTTAGGCTGACATTCCAGACCATCCTTTTGTAATTTTATCTTCTAAGTTTTTCTCATATGCATATCTTTTTCTTGATAACTTGGATTAACCCCCTCTCATATATATAACATACCTAATATATTCCTTTAAAAATATTAACATATTTTCCTGTTAGTTCTTCTGATTGAAATTCTGTCTTTCCTGGTTCAGTGCCTATAGCTCAGTGGCTAGGGCCCTGGCCACATACAC
>NW_003852558.1:850242-874763 GCF_000181295.1 Otolemur garnettii | reverse complement strand
ATGGTAAGATGGGATTTTATTAAACAGAAAGGAATACAGAAGGAGTAAAAAAAGTACCAGAGATTCTGGCAAAGGGGACAACCCAAGTCTGAAGTCTCTCTCTTGGGTCCTTTGTCTAGGGCAAAGCCTTCTAAATATGCAGGCATGCTTGCCAATTGGTGTTCTACCTCCCCTGTTTGACTAAACCACATCCATAAAGTGTAATCGTCAATTTCCAGTTTAGCTTTCTTTTAAAATGCTTGGAAATGTGCAAAATATCTAAAAGTTCTTCCTAGATTTTATACTCTTTTTTTCCTTAATCTTTTAAAGGCCACATTTGTTCGGTAGTGATTTTTATTTTTACTTGCTTTTATGGTGTCTTTCTAAGGCATTCATTTTAGTTTTAATACAAATATCTCTTTCTCTTTGGACATTCATATTTTATTGTCAGATGTAAGATTTGCTTAAATAATATAATTATGATATATGTATAAATGGGGTGAACTGAGCTGGGAGCAACACAAGGGACTCAGTGAGCTCAATGCTTAGCCATGGGGATTTAACACCCAATTGTCATTATTCTCGCCATGAGTCTCAGCCAGCAGGAAGCACACTGGCCTGTCTGATGAGAGGAAAGTGGAAAGGGCTTCTAAAGTATTTAAAATTAATTATTTTGGGTGGTGCCTGTGGCTCAAAGGAGTAGGGCGCTGGCCCCATTTGCTGGAGGTGGTGGGTTCAAACCCAGCCTCAGCCAAAAACTGCAAAAAAAAAAAAAAATTAATTCTTTATGCTGTTCCATAAATCTATGTCTCTATTTTTGTGCCAGTGCCATGCTGGTTTGAACTTATAGACTAGGGTATAACCAGTCTGGTAATGCAATGTCTCTGGATTTGTTTTTATTTATTAGAATTATGTTTCACTATTTTTTTTTCTGATTCCATGTGAAAGAAATAACTATTTTCTCAAGTTCTTCAAAGTATGACATTGGTACTTTAATGGGGATTGCATTTAATCTGCGGATTTCTTCGGGTAGCATGGACATTTTAACAATGTTGACTCTTCCCAGTCATGAGCGTGGTATGCTCTCCCATTTGTTGACATCTTTTCTTATTTCTTTTCTCAGGGATTCATAATTCTCTCCATAGTGATCCTTCATGTCCTTTGTTAGGTATATTCCCAGTTAGTTTATTTTCTTTGAAGCTACTGTGAATGGTACTGTATTTTTTATTTGATCCTCAGGTTGGCTGTTATTAATGTATATGAAGGCTACTGATTTATGCACATTGATTTTCATATTATGAGACATTATTATATTTCTGGATTATTTCCAGGAGACTTGTGGTTGTTCTCTAAGTATAAGACATATCATTAGCAAAGAGCGAGAGTTTTACCTCCACTATCCCCATCTGAATACCTTTGATATCCTTCTCTTGCCTGATTACACTGGCTAGAACTTGAAGCAATATGTTGAATAGTAGTGGTGATAGTGGACACCCTCATCTGGGTCCAGTTCTAAGTGGAAAACTTTTCAGTTTTAATCCATTCAGTGTGATATTGGTCATAGGATTGTCATAGATGGCTTTTAACAGTTTAAGAAATGTCCCATATCTATGCCCATGTTCTTAAGTGTTTTTGTCAGAAAAGGATGCTGAATTTTGTGGAATGCTTTCTCTGTATTTATTGAGAGGATAATCTGGTCTTTGTTTTTGCTTCTATTTATGTGGTGAATTACATTTATTTATTTATGTATGTTGAAACAACCTGGCCACTCTAGAAGAAAGTGTAGGAAAAACTCTAGAGGATATTGGCCTGGGAAAAGACTTTATGGAGAAGACCCTGTTGGCAACTGCAGCAACACCAAAAATAAATAAATGGGATCTGATCAATCTATAAATCTTTTGCATAGCTAAGAACAAATAAGATGCAAACAGACAATCTTTAGAATGGGAGAAGATATTTGCACGCTACGAATCTGAAAAAGGCCTAATAACCAGAATATGCAGAGAACTCAAACCAATCAACAAGAAAAGAGCAAACAGCCTCATTTATCACTGGGTAAGAGACATGAACAGAACCAACACATGAAAAAATGCTCACTGTCCCTGATCAGAGAAATGCAAATCAAAACCACCACCTTGAGATTTCACCAAACCCCAGTGAGAATAGCCCACAAAGTCTCAAGGCTGCAGGTGCTCATGTGGGTGTGGAGAGAAGGGAATACGTATATACTATTGGTGGGATTGCAAACTAATACAGCCCTTTTGGAAAGATGTGTAGAATGCTCAAAGAGCTAAAAGTAGACCTTCTGTTTGATCCTGCTATCCCTTTCACAAGAGAAAAAAATAATTTCATCATAAAAATCATTTTATCATCTTCATGGGTGAAGGGTGAAGTTTCTAGTTCACTAGAACTTGGAATTTTACCTGAGAAACCCAAACAATGCAACCTAATCATTTGTACCCATATATTAATCTGAAATAAAAAATAAAATTAATTCTTATTTTATGATATTGTTATAATAGAAGGTGACCAACAGAGAAACTGCTTGAAATTCAAGTGTAAGTGGCTCAAGACTTGAACTAAAGCTTTGGTGAGTCTGAGATTTTATGTGAAGCCACAGGCTATCTCAGCCTCCTCCTCCTTCCAAATGAAGATTAGACAATCAGGAGCTGCTGAGCTGCACAACATCACTCAAAGTTTCATTGCTTTCTTTTGCCCCGTGCTCTGAAGCAGAGATAAAAGATGTGATCTGGGAGGGGTTCAAACGGCACCCAAAACATGCAAAGCATGAAGGATTGATTGGGTCTGGTGCTGCCCCTAGGAGAACAGGCATAGGTGTCTGCCTACTGATGGGCCAGACAACTGCCCAAGTACATAGGGAGACTGAGAGGCATTCCGTAAACCATGCAAGAGGCCCCATAGGTTTTAAAACGTAAAGTTACTGTGCACCAGGTTTAGGAGAATAAATAAAATATGGAACAAGCTACTTCATGAATGGGCAATATGGGTAGTAATGAGAACTCGGCAGGTAGTTCTTGCAACAGATAAGGAGTTGGTTCCTTGTTCATTTAGTATACTATGTATAACACCCAAAGAATCCTTTCTGTTCATGTGAATTAGCACTAGGATGGGTTTTTGAATGGCCTTGTAATTTTGGGTAGGTGAATCTTGGTGAGTACGACCCATGAGGGAGTAAGCACATTTCCACATACGAGGATAACCTCTGTTTTTTGTCACCTTCTGGACAGAAAAGTTATGGTCTCCTGTTCTTCCTCGCTCTGTTTTCCCCTCCCTTTCTTTTTTTTCTTTTTGGCAAATATCTATGAAGACATTTTTTAGCTCCAAGAATTTCTGCTGTTACAGCAACATATGTGGGAGTATGTCATTTGAAGGCAAGGAGATTATGATGAAGTGGGCTGTGTTATCCTAACAGCAGAAGAGTAGTGAGGAGCAGAAGAGACACGATTCTGAAGAACGCTGGATATTCTCAGTTGACAAATACTAGCAATTTTTAGTGACCAACTGTGGAATAACTTGTCTTTTTTTTTGAAACAAGTTTTTTCCCCATCTCTTTTCCTCTTGTAACTAACCTTTTATCCCCGCAGAGAATAAGAATTTCTAATAGAATTCCTCACTTCCCATCTCTCACTATTCCTATAAGAATGCACACCTGTATTAGTGGTTACAAAGGCCAGTCACATAAAAAGAATCATTAGCACATTTTAACCAGACACATTATTTTTGTTTTGCTTATTTTAAATGATCAAGTTCTAGTGAAAAGGGATTCTAAAGTCAAACAGAACACCATATTAAAAGATAACGTTTGGAATGTACCCCAGTGGGAAGAATATGGAATTGAGAAGCACCAAACCTGGGTCGTGGCTTCGACCCCATCATTTAGTAGTACACGTCACTTCATTTCTGCAATTCACACTTTCTCCATCTGGGAAGTAGTAAAAACAAGATTCTCCTTGTGGCATTGTGGTGAGAATTTATGAGAAAATACAACAAAGATTCTTTGGAAATGATGAAGAGCTGTGCAAATATTAATTTCCCCTCATTTTTATTCCAAGTCCTCTTTACACAGAAGATGTCTTATCACTGCATCAAAGAATAACTTTCTGACAATATTAGTAGATTTCCATTCATTCTCCAGATTTCAATTGGGTGCAGTGTATCCACCACTTACTGATAAAGTAGTTTCATTAGTCTAGGCTGCTTTTCTAAAATAATGTGGAGAGTTGAACGATGACTGAATTTAGTTAAATGTAGCGAATTTCTTGTACATGAGTCCTGTAAGATGGTGTTTTTAGGAATGATAATTCAGGCCTCCAACATCCATAAATTTGGGGGAATAGTTTTAGGCAGTATTATATAAAATAAATTACTGACTCAACCCTTCATTTCCACTTTCCAACAGATACAATTTTGTCTTCCGGGGCAGATACTCAGAATCTTCCCTCAGCAGAAGCATGACAAGGCAAACGAAATTACAATGAATCAGAGGAGGAAGTTTGCCAGAAGGGGCCTCCCAGTTAGGCCGGAACAGAGAAACCTGACGTCAACCTGGAGATAATAGATGCATCCAGGTGAAACACTCACACATTTATGTTTAATAATATTTTATTATAGTAGTTTGAATAAGCAGAATCAGCAATACAAAGGGGCTGGTTTCCAGCTATCAGAATTGTCAAGTTTTCTTTGAGTGCCAAAAGGAAAAAGGCAACAGCCTTATCACTAGTCTATGTTTTACTCTGGGACTTTTGGTTAAATAAATAGTGGTAGGGACTTTCTAGGCTTGGAAGTATTAAAGAATGGGTGTGTATAACATCTTCATTCTTACAGGGTTTGCAAAATGAATGATCTTAGCTTGGCTTGAAAACTATAGACTAGAATATATTTTTAGCATAATAAATCTTTTCAATCCTTTCAAAAAATAGATCCATAGAAAGAGCAAACAGATGGAAGCCCATGTGCTGTTTTGTAACATGTCCAGGGTTTTAAAATTGGATAAACACTGAAACCCTGTAGCCGCAAATCTGTCCTTTCTCAAACAAAATCCTATGAGATTAGGGGAGCTGCTCTAATAAATATGCACATTAAAAAAATCCAGAATCCTTGCCAACTTTTCTGCTAGGGCCATATGATAAATGGTCTCACAGCATGGACATTAACCCATTTCTTATTGATGAAAATGTGCCTAAATACTTCTAGTACGCTTATTACTGTAATAACCCAAGCATTCAGGATATTAGAATGAACAGAAAATCATGCTAAAATGCTGTAAGAATTAAGTTATTTTCCCACAGGCTCTCATCACATTATTTAAAAAGACACTACAATAACTTAAAGCCATGAATATAATTTGATTATTTTTTCAGTAATTAATACTTAAGCAGGAGGAAATTGGTTAGGAATGAACCTGCATTACCTAACCTTGTTCTCCCCTTACGTATTTTGTATTGTTCTTTACATCAACCTTCCCCCCCCACCCCCCCACCTGATGTGGTTGTAATTCGATAGGCATTTTGTTGAAGAAAGAACAATATTAATTGAAATTGAATGCACAGAAGAGAAAGGCAGCTGACGTAGGGGAGAAACGAGGCCTTTCTGAGGCTTGTAACTTACGGAGAGAGTAGTAGGCATTCACAAATGTTTGCTGAATGAATAAGTGAGTGAGTGAGTGAATTAAAGTTGGAGACTAGGATCTCTCTGCAACTCTTGGGTGCAGATGTAGCAATTAAAGCATTTTTCTCATTGGTTCTTTATCATTTTTTTTTTTTAAGCCAGGGCTAAGGAAATGTTTTATTTATTTATTTATTTATTAGACAGACTATATTGGTTTAAAAGAGCTCTACAACATATTTTAAAGTGTATGTTTGGTTTCCCTAACACATCAATGATCTGTTTAATGGATTACTCATGGAAAAAAATCTCAAGGTCAGACTGACTTCCCGGGATACATCCAAGTTACTCCTTCTTCCGAGCAGCTGGTATGTGCTCAGAAGATGAAAACTAATTTTACTAATAGCCAGCACCTCCACCCTCAACTGACAACAGAAGGTCAATCTCTCCCTGCTAAATCAGGTGATACAGACTAAAACCAAGCAGAACTAATTCTTGGATTATCTGCTATTATGGATATCTGAGCTAGAATCCCCTTCAATACAATGGCCAGCCAAAAGGTGACCACAATAGCCAAAAACTGTTGACTGCTGTTTGATTCTTTCCCTGCACCATTCAAATGTAAAACAAATATGGCGGAGGACTAAGCAGCCAGGGGAACACAGAGATGCCATACAGCTATTATTGTTGTGACATTTAGCTATCTTAAATGGCCCAGAAATTGCATAAAGAAAAAACAGTAACATATGTGGGAGAGTGCTTTGAGTTTTAATTCTTAGTGTTCAAAATTACTGACTAGTCAGGTATGGAAATGAATTCCTTTTCAAATATAGATTTTCTCCCAATTGGGAAGACATTAAGGTCTTGATTATTTCGCCCCCACCCTCATTTCAGCCTAACTTTTATTTTCTTGAAAAAGAAAAATCCAAAGAAAGAGATTTGCCATCCTTGGTAACCTAGATACACACTCTCAGGAAATATCTAAATTCATCCTTCACGCTGCAGTTTGAACCTATTTCCTTCTATTCCTTCCCCGGTGAGGTAAGAGAACAGCTGTCCACAACCCCTGTCACAGGCCTGCAAACGATTCATATTGCCACTCAGTTTCCTCTCTTTCAAGCTGAATACCCCCTTCTTCTTTTTCTCTGTTATTAACACATATACTTTTTTTTGCTCTTAATTTACTTTTCATTAGGTCATGAAACCTCCACATGTAGGCCTGCTGCCCTAGCAGGATCTGTGTTTTAGGGGGTCCCCTTGGGGGAGTGGTTGACAACTTGCAGTTCCTACTCCCTGCATTCCTATGTACAGATGTTAGATGGAATTAGACGCTTTTTGACTTGTCTGACTGAAGTGCTGATACGACGGGTAACAGATACCAAAGTAAGTGTAAGGCAAATTTGCATATGAGATTTCCAGAGGAAACCCATGATGTGAGGATCCACAGCAGATCAAGATTTTAAAAAGAGAGTAAGCCACTTTATACCACATATAAAAACTAACTCAAAATGGATCATGACCTAAATGCAAGAGTTAAAATTGTAAAATTCTTAGAAGAAAACATAGGGGAAAACCTTTGTGACATTGGATTTGGTAACAAAAGAAAAGATAGACATGTTGGATTGTAACAAAATTAAAGACTTCTGTGCATCAAAGAACATTATCAACAGAGTGGACAGACAACCCATGGAGTGGGAAAACATACCTGTGAATCACATATCTGATTAGGAATGGATATTCAGAATACACACGGAACTCTATAACGACAGATGCTGGCACAGATGTGGAGAGAAGGGAACACTTTTACACTGCTGGTGGGACTACAAACTAATATAGCCTCTATGGAAAGAAATTTGGAGAGAGAGCTAAAAGTAAACCTTCCATTTGATCCTGCAATCCCATTACTAGGTATCTACCCAGAAGAAAATAAAAATCATTTTACCAAAAGGACATTTGCACTAGAATGTTTATTGCAGCTCAATTCACAATTGGCAAGTTGTGGAATCAGCCCAAGTGCCCATCAACCCATAAATGGGTTAACAAACTGTGGTACACATATGCCATGAAATATTATTCAGTCATAAAAAGATGAAGACTTTATATCTTTTGTATTAACCTGGATGAAGCTGGAGCACATTTTTCTAATAAAGAAAAAGAAGAAGAATGGAAAAGAAAGTCTCCAATATACTGAATATTAATATGAAACCAATAGATGAAACAATTACATATGTCCATACAAGAGAAAAACACAATTATATTCAAGTGGGAGGACGAGGGGAGGAGGGAAGGGGAAAAGAAGGGCGGGAGGAAAGGGGAGGAGGGAGGAGGCTTGATAACCTCTCACCTAATGTACGCAGTGTAAGAATACACAGCACATCCCTGGGTGAAGGGCTCAACTACTCTTTGAACTTCACTTTAGAAATGCAAACAATGTAACCTAATCATTTGTACCTTCATATTAATATGAAATAAAAAATGGGCAAAATGGTAAATTTTATGTTGTGTATATTTTATCACAATTATTTTAGAAGGAGCCATAGTGCAGCAGAGAGATGGCAGGGACTGTGGGGGAGGGGCTGCCCAGAGGAAGCCTTGCAGGGAACCCGCCCACTTTTCCCCTCCCAGGGGGCTGTAGGTCTAGTTGTGGGACACTCAGAGAGCTTTGACTCTGCAATGGGGATACCCTGAACCAATGTATCTCGAGAAAGGCAGACTCACCACTTTGGTTCCCATGATCATAACACTGCTGTTTTGGGATAAGTTGCAGAGTTTTAGGACACAAGGAATATGAGTGTGCCCATGGGTCAAGCAGGAGGGAGTTGTCACATTTTCTTATGAGCCACCCAAGGTGCCTGTCTTAGAGTTGACAGGATCTCAGCAGAAAAGTTCTAAGGCACACCACAGGGAGCCTGGGAGATGAGGGAAGCCTTGGAAATGACCACCTGGCCATTGCTGGAAGATCAGAACCCAGCAGGGATCCTCCAAAGAGTCCACAGACAACATGGCACCGAGGGTCAGCCATTAAACACTTGCTGTGCCAGGGAGCATGACGCCAGCTCACAGGTGTGGTTAGTTCAAGGGAAGAACTGTTATATTCACGTGCCTCTCACTCTACCTTTTTGGCAGAAAGAGGAAAGGTTTGGGGTGAAGGTGGTCCAAAGCAAGCCAAGCTGAGATGTGACATTCAGTATTATTCCAAGGTTTGATAACCATCTTGGGCTATGCATTCCAATGTCTCTATTAAGAATGTGTTTGCTATATGAAATGGTTACCTCTGAGTAAGCAGAAAAATTATGGGATCTGTGGAGAACAGAGGTTAACATTCATGCTGTATAGAGTTCAAAGCAAAAGGGGAGATAAAAATAAAGGTGTATTTTGGTCACCACTTACCTTGGTTGTTGGGCATGCCAGTTATAAGATGGGGACTCCTGAAAGTCTTGAAGAACAGCCACAGGCTTTCATAGAAAACTTTCAGGGGATGAAAGTAAGGCTCGGGCCCCCAGGTTGACACTTGGGTTTTGCTCTGTTCTCTGCTCCAACACTTAGGTTTGCATTCTCTGCAATACCTGCAAACACTTACTTAACCTCCATGAGCCTTGGTTTCTGCATTTGTTAAACAGAGCCAATTATAGTATCTGCCACCTAGATGCTTCTTAGAATTCATGAGATAATGAAAGAAAATATTTAATAAATGTGACCTACAATTATTATTACAGGTAAATTACAGGTGTTTGCCCCTGGAGAATTTAGTTTGCAACTCTGAATATCATGAATGTTCTATCTGAGATCCTGCAAAATTACATTTGATAAGGAGCTTGGAAGCAGAGTCTTACAGATATCAGAGACCTGACTCAGTTCAACTCAGATCAGGATTGAAGGAAGGCCTGCCAGGGGCATGGCTCTTGGCTGGGGCCACTTGGAGGACAGTGTCTGTGCATAGACTCTAGAAGCATGAGAACCTGCTTCCCTTGGCTGTATTTGCTTCCTAAAGCCTTTACCATGGCAACGGGAGGCACTTGCAGAGCACTGCAGCTGACACTGGGAAAAATATCACCTGCTCTCAAGGTACTCAGAATTGCACAGAATGACTCATGGTGGCTTTCTCTTTCTGTTTCTGCTGGGTCACAAATGCTGAGCAAACATATGGTGTTTAGAGAGGTTCCTAAGTTAGAGAGATCATGTGTGAGGTGGAAGCATGTTGATGAAAGAGGAGATGAAGGATTTGCAAAATGACCAGCTCAGGATGCGAGGGAGTGCTCATGAGGGGGACAGTACTCCCTCCCTGTTGCTTTGGAGCCGGGAAGACTGAGCTCTAGGAAAGCAGTGGTGAGCCACATGGACCGGTGGCTTCTTCTCAGCAAGCTGGCTGCCGAGGGAGACAGACTGTACCCACACAAATAAACAAACCAGAGATGAGGCCACAGTGACAATGGTCAGGAAGGACAGTCTTTGGGCAGTCAAGAGAATGTGATGTGAATCACAGGAATGAGAGGGGCCCTGGGAGGATCCCAGCAAAGCTTCCAGCTACAGAGAAGAGCCAAAGGCCAGAGAAGTAGGAAGGTGCCTGAACTTGAAGGACCTGACCTTAAATTTGGGTTTTATTCTAAATTTATTAGGAAATCAGCAAAGAATCAAAAACAGGGGAGTAAAGTAATCTTATTTATAGTCTCTTACAGAAGAACAGAGGCTGATGTTGGAGATTGAACCAGGTAGGAGGTGGGGGCCAAGGTGGCAAGAGAGAGGCAGAAAAAGATTGAATTGTTCAAATGATAAATCATGGACTAAGGCAGTGGAGGGGGAGAAGGGAAGTGAGAGTCCTGCCTGTGCCTGCTTCTTTCTATCAAGATAAGAACACCTCATTCAACACTTAAGTATGCAGCCTGCAGCACACAGTCACTGGAGGCTGCCTTGAACTTGTTCTCCACTCTTTAGTATCTATGTTTGTCTTATCTTCACAACTAGATTCTCACATCATTCAATCCCAGATACCAAGCACTTGCCATGTGTGTGGTACTGGCCCTTTCCACCAGGGAACTTAGCAGAAAGGAGGGAACACAGAATAAATACATCATTAACCAGCAAAGTATAAAGCACAGATGGCAAGTGCCATAAAGGAAAAAGTCTGGGCTTGTTGAATGGCAGGGTAGAAGCCACTGTCACACACAGATAATTCCTGAAGAAAGGTGCTTTTAAAAGACCTCAGAAGGCACCAGCACTTTTCAAGCAAAACAGTGACATGATCAGTTTAGCAAATGGATCGGAAGCAAGGCAAAAATGGCTTAGAGACTGGCCGGTAGGATGGTGCAGTAGCAGAGAATGAGTGTTGGTGGCGGTAGAGGGGATGAGGACGGAGGAGTATAAGATACACGGAGGAGGTGGAAACCACTGGCCTTGGTAATTGAATGGACATGAGTGTCAGTGTGTGTGTGTGTGTGTGTGTGTGTGTGAGGCACTACGGAGAAGCAGGAAGAAGAGATGACTTGCAGGTTCTCTTTCTCTTGCTCCCTCCCTCACCACTTCCTTCCTTCCTTCTCTCCTTTCTTCCTGCTTTCTTTCCTTTCAGGAAAGCAAACTAAACAGCTGTTTTCACTCTTTATCCATGACTGCGTATAGAAGGTAGACTGAATGGTAGGTATTACATTCCTTTAATCATGGTCTGTTTTTTTCAGCTCCACACAATGTGTGGGTTCCATGTGTGGGGGCTCATAGTGTGCGTGTGTGTTTACTAGAACAGAGAAACATACTTGGGATGAGTAAACCAGAAAACACAGATCATTACCTCCAAATTCTTTAACAATTCTAATGACAATATTTCACATTTTGCAAAAACTTATAATGACTCTATTACATAGCTATTCTTATCCCTACTTTATAGTGGAAATTGAGGTTCAAAGCATCTAAAGGTCATCCAAGGTCATCTGGCTACAACGGGTTAGAGCTGGGACCTCAACTTAGGTCTTTACATGAATTTTAATGCCACCACCTCCTGTCCACACCCTGTAAAGGTTTTATAGGTCTTCATTAGTCTTGTGTTAGAATATCAACAGACTGGGCTTGGCGCCTGTGGCTCAAGTGGCTAAGGTGCCAGCCATGTACACCTAAGGTGGTGGGTTCGAATCCAGCCAGGGCCCGCCGAACAACAATGATAGCTGCAACCAAAAAAAAAAAAAAAATCAACAGACTAACATTCTAATAACGAGTCACCTTAATAATAATTATACCTATTTAATCATTTAATAATAAATTATTATTCATGGGAACACCAGGGTCAGGATGACAGGCCTTGGTGCCTGATATGTATTTAAAGAGGAGGATTCAGTGAATAGTCGAGTAAGAGCAAGTCACAACAAGACTAAGTTATCAACTTCTTTGTTTTGTCTTTTAAGAAATGAAAATACAGGAAGAAAATATAATCTTAATTTAGTATGTTTCACAAATTGAGAAAGTGGAAAAGTTAAAGGAGAATTGTCACAGAGCAAAAAATGTCATAGGTCATCAGATAAAGACCAGTATATCTAAATACAATTTTGCAGCAGAGACAGATAAAGGCAATATAACCCTGTGCAAATTATCCATTTGTTTTGCAGTTGGGAGTTGAAAATCCCTCACTGAACATGTTTGAGGATAATACTCTGAAATTCTCACATCTTTGGAGAAATTCATTGTGCAATTTAATTGAAAAGGAGTTCATGGGATAAATATACTACTTAGGAATGGAAAAGTTGGGTTGTGAAGTTATTCATTTAGGAGATACCAATTTGTTTAGGAAAAGAAGTATGTGATCCAATATTTGGTAGGGGCTTCCAATCTAGTTCAAAACGTGTTTGCAGTAAAAGTAACCATGCAATGATGTATATGTTTTATGCTAAATGAGTGGAATACACAATAAAACTTGATGTGATTTAGAGGAGAAAATGAGCTGATGAGAGGACTTTCTGGTGATGGGGGGAAGAGCTTTGCAGTAAGCTGAAGGACAAATATTTGGAGAGTTGGAAAAGAAGCTGGGACTATTATAAGATAGAAATTTGTTTTGAGTCAAAGTGTACAGAGCATGCATAAGCCATTCTCTCATAGCCAAGGGAAAACCAACAAATGGATTGGAGACATTTTGTAGGAGAATACAAAGACAAAGGTAATTGGTGTCAATATGGCAGATTGAGTTTGGACTTTATTTGCTAGCCATGAAGGACCACTGAAAGTTCCAAATAGGGGAATAAATAGATGTGAATAATTTAAAGTCCCATGCAGAGGAAAAAGACCTCTGGGAGGAAGAAGACTGGTGGCAGAAGGGGTATGATGCAATGATAATGATGATAGTAACAATAATAAAAATAGCACTGAGCATTTATTAAGTGCTCATTATATGCCCCCTGTCATTCTAAATGTTTTACATACATTATCTCATGGAATTCTCTGAGCATCCTTAAGGTAATTAATTATATTATTATTCTATAGTAACTTTATTATTGTTCCTACTGATATTATCTCATTCCATAGAGGCAATAACGAACACACTTGTAGTTTCACAAAGGTAGGATTATTCAACTTTCTGTGACAAAGGAAAGCCCACACTGTGAGAAAAAGTGCAGCGTTTGGTACCTGGGAGTAGGCAGGGACTTTTTTATGGCTTAACTGAATAATTATGAGGAGGAGCTAAGATGAGTGGGGATCACCTCTGAATTGAGTCTGCTTCTGAAGTCAGATTAGCACAAATTGCCACTTACATGGCACTGAATTAGTTCATATTACTTAACCCTTAAAATAGCCATGTGTGAAGGACTGGGCATTTTACAAAGGATCCCTAAGAAGTTGACATTATCATTATCAGGCTCATAGAGTAAATTAATAGTAGAACTAAGATTGTATTGGTTTTATTTGCTGCCCATTGTATAATTACTCCAAATCAAATTCTCTCTTAAGGTACAAAGAGCATTGTATTTGGGTTCATGTTAATAGGATTAATAGATTTAAATTTAGCAAGGTGTTTAGATGTCCAAAACAATATTTTGACATTACCAGACAGGTTATAGAATATTCTTATTACATACCAGGGTGGTAAGCCACGATTTTTTTAAAAAAGATTTTTTTTTTTTTTGTTGGAAGATAATAAATTTCCCTTGCCTAGAAATAAAAGTGATGGAAGTTTCTCCCCACTCCCCACTTCTAGTTAGAATGAATGCAATTCAAAAGCATCAAATCATGGACCACTAACTATCAGGTAAAATCTATGTATATCCATCAGACCTCTCCTTCATAATTCTTCATTTATAAAATAACAATATTGTTAGTGAATCCTTCTTCTTAACTCAAACTTCCCATTTGATGATGGACATCCATGAAGATATTTATGAAACATTTTACTGGTATGTAGTTTAGAAGAAATTATGCATTTATTTTTACTAATTTGGATTTTAAAATAATTAGAAAACATGTGAAAACATATCTATCAGTACTATTTTGAGAATGGAAGCGTTCTATGAGGAGAGAGTTGCAAGACAGTCTAGCTGCCTTCACTTACATCTGTCACTGAGGAAGCCCCGATAGAATGCAGTGTTGTTGCTCACAGGAAAGCCAGCAGAAAAGCTGACAAAGAGCAGGGGCAGGGTTGGCAACTCATCCAGTAGGTCTCAGAGAAATAATCCTTTGAGTTTTTGTTGAGAATGTTAGTGAACAGAATGTTGAAAGATCTGGAACAGGACTGACTGTTGCAGAGTTCCATGAGGAGAGGTGAAAAACAAGGGACTCGGAAATCTGATCAGTCAGCCTAAAAGAAGTTGAGAAATGGTGACATTTTGCTTTTCACAAGAGCAAAAACTCTTTACACCAAAAATTGGAGATCATATGGAGTCAAAGTTTGATTACTTTGCTCGCTCCAAAGTCATAATAGAAAAATCAATGACTATTTGGGCTGTTTTGCCATGTCTTTTTAGGATGGCAGCTAGAGTAGATGGGGCCTGTTCTTGGGCTCTACAGGCTGGCCCTTGAATGAACCTGCTTGGTGAGGGGGAGTGCAGGGTGAGAAGAGGACAGGCTTTTTAAAGCACAACTTGCCACAGTCCCAGTCAAAGTTTTGCCTTATGAATCACAATTTCCTCCTTTAGAAATACAAAGCCACTGAGAAGTTGTCATAGGCAGAAATGCTTTGATTCGCTCAAAACCCTGTCTTCTCGGGGCGGGGGGTGGGGGAAGGCTAACTTGTCAGATTTCCAAGTCTCTTGTTTTTCACTTCTCCTCACTGAACTCCGCAATAGTCAATCCTGTTCCAGAGTATTCAACATTCTGTTCAGTAACATTCTCAACAAAAACACAAGGAATTATTTCTCTTAGACCCACTGGGTGAGTTGCCAGACCTGCCCACCTTTCTTTCCTCTTGGAAGATTAATTTTTGACAGGGCTGTATCTTCCTTTGGTACCTAACATGTCAGGGTATATGAAATCTGGGTTTCAGAATTCTCTAACTTTGACTATTTGAAAAATTTAATGATCTTTTCACTGCAGCCATGGTTGTGGGGAGAATAACCCTCTGCAGACATACAGAGACCTGAACATTCTCTGGACTAGCAAAGAACAACTTTTACTTGGTTTGGGAAGTTCCACTAGAGACCTCAGGACAGTCATAGTGTGCAAGAAACAGCAGTGGACGTCCCAAGTTTTGATCTGGTTTGTTTATCATGGGAAAAGGAGCAAGCAACAAATTTCATTTCACCTCTTTTGCATAGATTTCACAAATAAAGATACTCTTAGAGAACTCTGCTGGAGACCTCTACTAAGAAGGGGCAAGAATTGTGGGTTTAGGTGAAGTTGGTACCGTATTCCTTCAGCAACAGACATTATTCATGAATTCATACCACAAAAATATCAAAATGTTCAGCACATCTATATAGTCTGATTAAACTGTTTCAGAGACACATTTCCATTTAATTTATCTGCTGCCAGGCTACTTGAGAAATTGCTGTATTTTGTGCATATTTTGGACTAACTGCTTCAAAACCTTGACAATATGTTTAGTTTGCATAAATCAGGCAAAACATATTTTGTTTTGTTCAGCATGCTCTGAACTTTCACAGTTATTTCATTATCTGTTCAGATGGTCCCTCAGCCTTGCTTCAACTGAAAGGGAAATTGTAAATGTTGTTAAAATAAAACCTGGCTGATGCATTGGCAGCTGTGCAATGTGCAAAGGACTCGGGTTCAGGGATCTAACTTAAATCTGAGAAGCTTTCTTCACTAACATTGCGCAGTGATGAGCATTACTATTCATCACATTCTGTAGAAATCTGTTCAATCTTCCCTCTTTAAGGAAATCTATTTTCATTTTAGTATGATCCATCTTACCCCAGCTTCCCTTCTTGGTCTTGAGCATTGCTGATTTCAAGTTTTTTTCCTCTTTATGAAATATAGTATTCTAAAATTTGTCCCACTTACAGTGGTGTAATTTTGAGTCACTTAATTACAAAAGCTTTCATCTTTCTTGTTTTCTCTCTTTTCTCATTACCGCCTTTTGCAGTTAATTCAAAATATAATAACTGTATTCAAATATTTTTCTTCTATCTTTTATGTCCCTATTTCTCCATACCCTCATTTAGTTCTTGCAAACTTTTCACATTAAGGTTTCAGTTTTGGGATTTGCTTTCAGAGTTCTGGGGAATTCTTCATGCCCCCTCCCAACATTCCTCAAGGATTGACGTGGCCTTCTCATTCTCTCTTATGATGTGCAATCCTTCATGCTAAATTTTAGTAATGAAATTTGGTATAATGAACTAGATCTCAATCCTTTGCATTTTGTTTCAAAAACATAAAATATGAAAGATGAGATTTGGGGATTAATCAATGAGAGGAAAAGGGAAGTGTTAACCTAGTCTCAGTCCCTATTCATTTGTTCATTCATTCATTTATTCAACAAATATTTATTGAGTAGTTAATGTGATATGACAAACGATGGAGAAAGAGTCAAAAGTCCATGCCTTTTCTGAATGCATATTCTATGAGGGTTAAAGATAAACAAACAGTTAGTTATAACACTGGTAAGTGCTACTAAAAGAGAAAGCATCTTTCCCCAACAACGAAAATAAATAAATGGGACCTGATCAAGCTAAAAAGCTTCTGTTCAGATAAACGCACAGTAAACAAAGCTAATAGACAACCTTCAGAATGAGAAAAGATATTTACATGCTATGCATCTGACAAAGGCATAATAACCAGAATCTATAAAGAACTCAAGCAAATCATCAAGAAAAGAACAAACTACCCAATTAATCACTGGCCAAGAGACACGAATAGAACCTTCTCCCAAGAAAACAGATGAATGGCCAACAAACACATGAAAAAATGCTCATCATCCCTAATCATCAGAGAATTGCTAATCAAAGCCACCTTGATATATCACCTAACCCTAGTGAGAAGAGCCCACATCACAATGTCCCAAAGCTGTACATGCTGGCACAGGTGTAGAGAGAAAGGAACATGTTTACACTACTGACAGGGTTTTAAACTAGTACAGCCTTTTTGGAAAGATGTATAGAGAATCTTCAAAAATTAGAACTTCCATTTTATCCTGCAATCTCATTACTAGGTATCTACTCAGAAGAAAAAATACCATTTTATCATAAAGACATTTGTACTCAAATGTTTATCACAGCTCAATTCATAATTGCAAAAATGTGGAAACAACCCAAGCACGGATTAGTAAGTTGTGATGTATATGGAATACTACTCAGCCATAAACAAAGACAGAGACTTCACATCTTTTGTATATACCTGGATGGAATTGAAGAACATTCTCCTTAGTAAAATATCTCAAGAACAGAAAAGCAGCACCCTATGTACTCAATACTAATTTGAAACTAGTAGATGAACAACTATAAGCCCACATGAGAGAAAATCACATTAAATTCAAGAAGGAGGAGGGGGGGAAAGGGGCTCATTAAGTTCCCACCTAATGGGTACAATGCAGGAGTATATGGCGCCCCTTGTGGGGGAAGAACTCAACTACAACTTGGACATTACCTAACAGATGCAAACAATGTAGCCTTATATTAATCTGTAAAAAAAAAAAAAATCTATCTTCAAGAATTAATAGGAAGGTATAAAACAGACTTTTCCTATTTTTCTTTAGCACTATGTCTGAATACAGTCTGGGCAGTTTTCACTAAAAAATTAAAATATCCATGAAATATCCATATCTCATAAAAGTTCCCAGAAATCATTTTAGAACTTTCCAACTTCTCTGTCCCTGCCCCTTTCATTTTGATTTCCTTTCTTTCTTAATATTATAGAAAAGGCAGATGTGCTCATTTTCTGCTTTAATAGGTAGGACTGACTGTCACTTTTACCTGGGAAGATTTTGTTAAAGAGCTACTGAGTCATGATGGAGAAGACATCCTACAATTTAAAACACACATTTTGCAACTCTTTCTTGATGACCTTTAACTCATCATTTTACGAGGAATTATCCAACCTCAACAAGAATCTCTTTGCTTTGTTTCTCTTTACCAGTTATTGGCCTTTTGATTGACTTCTTTAATTTTCCCAATAATTACTATAGCTCAGCCCAATGTTTTCTCTGTAATTCACACACTATTCCTTGGCTTATTATCTTGCATTATTTATTTGAAACACTTATTATTACACACACTTGGAGATGTCATCTGTTTGAACCGTGGTGTGCAGAATAAAATAGTGAAGTTAGAATGGAAAAAAATAAAAATCTAAAAGAGTGAGTCCTCTTAATGTGAGGACTCTGCTCACTATTGATCTAAAGAAACTGGCTTCAGTAGGGTGACTTTATCCTCTGAAAAAATGAAAATCTTTGTCTACTTAAGAACCTCCTATTCCTTGTATTTTTAGTTTTTAAAAACAAATCCTTAAATCAAAATTGGCTCATAGTTTCACAAAATACTGAAACTAACTTTAATTTGTGGCTTTCATGGAATAGCTAAAATGATAAAATGGGAATTAACAAGTATTAATGACAGTATAGAACAAATAGAATTCTCATATACTGCTGGAGGAAATGTAAATTAGTACAACTCCTTTGGAAAACTGGTAATACCTATAAAAGCTGAACATGTGCTTTTCCAGCAATCTAGCAATTCCATTCTTAGGTATATACCCCACTGGAAGGATAAGAAATCATGAACAAGAATGCTTATAGCAATACAAGATATATTCATAATAGCTCCAAACTAGAAGCTATCTAAATGCTTCTTGGCATTAGAATGGACAAATGAATTGTGGTATACAATGTGTCAAACAATGTAATATTATACAGCAACGAAAATTGAATTAATATGTATCAACATGGCTGTATTGTACACACATCATACTAAATAAAAGAAACCTGAGACAAAATGGTATAGACTAAATCACTTCACTTACACAAAGTTTAAAAACCGGAAGTCTAACCCATGATGACACAGGTCAGGAAAGTATCCCTTGGGGGTTGGTTGAAGGAGAGCTGATGGTTACATGAGCGGGTTTAATTCATCAAGCTATCTACTTTTTATTTGTATACTTTTGCATTTGTGTATAATTCTTCACTAATAATTTACAAGGAGAAAGAGAAAGAAATAGATTTGAGTAGACACAAACCGATCCATTCGTTGACTGTTGACTGCATCGTGAGTAGACCCAGACAAATAAGCAAACGTTACAGACTTCACCTTCAAAAGCCCTTTACTCCCCCTTTGGGATCTTTGCAGTGGTCTCAGTCTCACAGACCTGGGGACCTAATGATCTTTTCTCTTTCCTTTTCTGTACCAAAATTATCTTCAGGAACAGATGTCCATAAATCATTGCTTTGGGGTTTAAAGCTAAGTGGCTGTTTCATGATTCCCAGGGTCACTGGCATTTTAGATCTTTTCATATTTCTAATATGAAAAAAGAAGTATCAGTAGGCTGGGCATGGTGGCTCACGCCTGTAATCCTACCACTTTGGGAGGCTGAGGTAGGTGGATTGCCCTGAGCTCAGGAGTTCAAGACCAGCCTGAGCAAGAGTGAGAGCCCATCTCTAAAAAGTTGCAGGGCGTTATGGCAGGTGCCTGTAGTCCCAGCTACTTAGGAGGATGAGGCAAGAGGATCACTTGAGGCCAGGAGTTTGAGGGTGCTGTGATCTATGACACCACAGCACTCTACCAAGGGCAACAAAGTGAAACTCTGTCTCAAAAAAAAAAAGAAGTGTTAGTCTCCTGTTCAGCAGCCTGGGGTGGGTTTGGGGAACATGGCTTCTGGAATCACTCTGCTTGGACTTCTGCTTGCCTTCCTCATGAGATATGCCAATAGTGGTTGAACACAGTTCACTGTTTTCCTAATGAAACCATTTCTTTTTTTTTTTCTGAAACAGGGTCAGTTACCTGAGCCAGAGTTAGGTGATGTCATCATAGCTCACTGCAACCTCAACCTGGGCTCAAATGATTCTCCTGCCTCAGTCTCCTGGGTAGCTGGGACTATAGGTGCATGTCAGCATGCCTGGATAATGTTTTCTATTATTTACTAGACTTGGGGTCTTGCTCTTGCTCAGGCTGGTCTCAAACTCCTGAATTCAAGTGATCCTCTCGCCTCAACCTCCCAGAATGTTAGGATGATAGGTGTGAGCCACCGTGCCAGGCCTATGAAACCATTCTTCATATTCTCTTAGCATCTCCTACGTACCTTTACTATAGAAACTTTACCCCTTTTTTGGAAATTTTCTTTGCCTTTTTGTTTTCTTCCGTTGGGCCTTGGGTTCTTTGGGGGCGGGGCCTTCTTTCTTCTTTTTTTGTTTTCCGTTGCCCTGGCCCGTTTTTTGCCCCGGGTTGGTCTTTCGTTCAGGCTGCTGGGAATTTTACCCTCTCATGAAAGAGCATTGAGTTTCTACACAATTGATTCCTTTCTAAGACACAGGATTAAATCTTCCAAATTCTTTCTGTTGTCTGTACAACATTAATACCAAAATCTGAAAATCACTGTATAAGAAAGAAAATGATGGCCCAACAGGACTTATGCTGATCAATGTAAAAATCCTACATAACATAGTGTTGCCGAGGCTCTTGTCACATTTTCATATCACCACTTTTTGTGTCTGTGTAGATTTTTTTCGAGACGTGCGAGTGTGTTTTTGTTTTGTTTTATGTTTTTATACTTTTTTTTGTTTTTAGACTTAGGAAAAACACATGATTGTCTCTCCACAGGCCCTGAGAAAGCAGTTGTCTAATCTAGCAACTACTGCCACTGAAAAACACCATTTAAAGTAAGAATTGATAGATATTTTTCTTAAAATAATAAATCTATCTCTATGTATCATATTATTATCTATCCATCCACTTATCATCTTTGTCAGCCAAAGACTGGCATCAAAACTACTGGGAAAATTAAAATAACTCCAGATGATGCTATAGCTGAGACAAAGACATTCATTTGTTACCACTGCTATTTAACAAAATTATAAAAGGAAAAAAATTAGGAGTATAAAAATTGGAAATAAGAAAGTAAATCTCTTATTATTTTAGTGATAACAGAGTTTGCTTGGAAAATTCAAGAGAATCAGCAGAAAATGTATAAAAATGAAATTAGAGAACAGTAAGAAACAGTTATTAGAAATCAGTAGCCTTTGTATATAACTATAAGTCACAAGGTATAATGGAAGAAAATGCTCTTTTTAGGGTAATATCCCCAAAGACAGAACATCAAGAAATGCTGAAATGGCAACTTTAAGTCACTTCTAAAGAACACAAAGTAAGACTTGAACAAGGGAAAAGACATTTCACACTTTCAGATCAAAATATGTAGCAACAGGAAGCTGTTAATTTTCCCTTGGGGAGTTGACGAAGTTAAAATAATCCTAATTAAAATATCAGTAAGTTTTTAAGAAACTAAACGGGATGACCATAAAGTTCATATGAAAAAACAAATGAGCAAGAATAGCCAAGATAATTCTGAGCAAGAAGGATGTTGAAACATACCTTGAGACCTTAAAAATGAAATCGGGGGGTTAAGCATGAGAGCAGATAGGCAAATGGAGACTTAAAAAAACACCTCGTCACTTACAGGTCTTTATACAAATATATGACGAGTGTGGCACTGTTTGGGCAGGGGGTTAGTCATCTGGATAAAAAGACTTGGATCTACTTTGTATCCGAGGATAAATCCTAAATGGACAAAAGATTTACATTTTTTTCTTTTTTAAATGAAACCCTGGAAGTTTTAGAAGAAAAGGACAAAATACCTTTATAATCTCAGAATGGGGAAAACCATTTTAAATTCTGACTGGATATCAAGAAGTTTGGAAAAAAAGAGAAAAGGAAATCTCTTCCCTATCTGGCATGGGGTGAGTTGCTCCAGATAGCTGAAATGTATTCTTTTAAGTAAGATATCAGGTCAAAAAAGAAATAGTTGCTAAGGAAGGACAATAGATAACATAATGATGGTTGGACAGGTCTCTTTTCACGAGATGATGACGCTCAAAGTTCCTCTTTGCTTTTGGGTTTGAGCTTGATAACTGCGACAGTTGTACAACAAACTGGGCCTCAACTTACACGATCATAACTGATAGAGCTCATCACCTACCATTTTCACTAAGTCTATCACATTTTAGACAAGAATGTCTACCCCAACACATGTGGACGTTAGCTTAGGATGTTAATGGGGCACCTTGTGCTTTTCTTCTTCCAAATACCAAAATTGCTTGATGTCAGGCACCACAATTATTATGGAAGTTCTTCCAACTGTTGGAGGATGGATCTCCTTTCAAAACCTGGAAATAAAGGACCTAAGTCTGTCCTTCTCAAACAGCGGTACTATTCCATTAATTCATAGTTGGTCCCATCAAGGATATCCAGGTGTGTCACCTTAAGGACACAGGAAGTACTAAGACAAGACTTGATCATACCTGACTGAAAATATTTCTTTACCTAAATAAGAGAAGGGATTTGTTTATCCATCAGAGGGGAGTTGCCGGTAATGGACATTTGACAGAGAAGGACGGGAACAGAGTCTCTACCACAATGGAATTTTCAGGATTACCTTGGATTCCTTCCTAACTCTGATGTGATCGTGAGTCTTAGTTTGCCCTGGGCAATCCAGGTATGTCTCTTGTTATTAAAGTAAAATAGATGGTAAATTATATGGGCATCTGGCCCTAACTTTTCAGCCTTCTCTGTCTTATTTTCTTGCCTCCGTCTCCGTGGCACTAAACTCTGTGCTAAGTTCCATCAGACTGATTGGATGGTCAGCTCTGGTTTTTGACTGACACCTTCCTAAGAAATTCCTCGTTCTTCATGGCCTCTCAAGTACAAATGATGCATTCACCACACCGATTGGGACACTAGCTTGACAACCCAGGCAACAATCATCAAAGAGTCAAGATGAGAGAGAAATTAGGCCAATGGATTTTTAGTGTTCCAGTTCCACGGGCAGTACATAAAAGAGTGAGGTAATTACAGGGTGATGAGAACTAAGAGAATACTGAAAACTAAAAGATACAAACAAAAGGATAAGAAACAAACAAAGGCTAACAACACAAAAGTGTTAAGCAACAGTTTCTTTAAAAAGAGTACAGGTTAAGGTTCAAGTTTGACATTTGTTTCTAAATTTTAAGGTAGAAGATTTGATTCTAGCCATGGTACGATTGAAGAATGAAGAGCATTTGGGATTTGGAGGCTTCTAGGAAGACACATTCTCATATTCGGATTATCCTCACCAGAGAAATGATAGAGGGGATTTGTTTTTGGCAATATTAGTACTATGAGTTTATTTTTAAAAGTATTTCTCTAATATAGTTGGAAGGAGACGTCTTACTTCATCTCAGCAACCAATGTCCCTGAGCTAATCAACCTTACTTCTCTTTAATTCTCCAGGGTAATGGTAGCTGCTGCGTGTAGCTCCCAGGGAGAGGAGCTGTCACTATTCCACGTTTGACATTGTCTTTTTGTGTGTATTTTAAATTTAATTTTAATTTGTAAATGCCACATATACCACTGGGGAAAAATGAGAGTTAGAGGAAGAAGGAAAACTAATTTTCAAATCTTAGAAGAGAAATTGGTTAGGAAAATTGGTTGAAATGTTTATCTCAGAAAAGAGAAAGAATATGTGATGTTCTCCATGTGAAATGAAGTACCGTCCTTACTATCACGCAGAGCTGATGACATGAAATGAAAACATAGGTGTGTAACTTACTAGAGCTAAAGGCTACCTTTCTGATTGCTAAGGTAACCTAACAGGGCACACAGGACACAAAAACCACTTCATACAACATTTATTCAGAAAACATTCATTGAGCACTCTGTTTTGGCCAGACATTGTGCTAGAATGAGTGACCCTTGTGATCCTGCCCTTAAGGACCTTATGGTCTAGGGTGCAAAGAGCAATGACCTGAACACATCCACAATTATACCTGCAAGGACAGTTAAAAGAACCTCACCTGGCCAATTCTCCGAATAGAATCCTTAGCAAGGTTAGTATTATGAGTGCGATGAACATGTGCTATGAGTGTCGAAGGATCTGATGCAGATTTAGGATCAGGAAGATTCTCTTAGGACATGACCCTGGTCCTGGAGGATGAGCAGCACCACCCAGGTGTAGAGCTGGCCTGGGGGCAGCCTGAGTATGTCCAGGAGTGGCCTGGGGGCAGCCTGAGTATGTCCAGGACTGGCTTGGGGGCAGCCTGAGTATGTCCAGGATTGGCTTGGGGGTCTTCCCGTTTATCTTCCCATTAACTGATCTAATCCTCAACGATATTGGAAAACTTCCCTCAGAGTCACTAAAAGTATTGTGACTAATATTGTCCAAATGCAAACATTCTCTGAAACTTTTTTCCTCTTCATAAATGGATTACAGATCACATTCAAGGTTTTTGTGGGGATAAATTACAATGACACTTACTTTATTTGGGGGGAGTTGAAAGCATTTTTATTTATTCAATTTTTAGTTTCAAATTAATATGA
>NW_003852558.1:843037-850032 GCF_000181295.1 Otolemur garnettii | reverse complement strand
GTTGTAGTTGCTTAGCTGGCCAGGGCCTAGTTCAAACTCACTACCCTTGGTGTATGTGGCTGGCGCTGTAACCAGTGTGCTATGGGCACCGAACCTTGTTTTCAATTCTAGGGTAAAGTTCAAGTTGCAGTTGAGACTTTCACCCAGAGAGCATGCTGAACATACAGTGACACCCCATAAAGACTGTACCTAGTAGTTTTCATTTGTAGAGTTGACCACTATATGCCAGGCAATCTATTAGGTGCTCTTAATACTAAGGCATGAAATGAATCATTTAGTAGTTCATTCATGTGTTGCCATCTACAAATTTTTATCTGGGAGTATTAGGAAGGTTCAAAAATATCACGAGAGTATTATTACATAGATTTAGGTGTACTTCTGGTCAAAGCGTGTGTTCTGAAATATATCAGTTATATGCAGAAAATTGCTGATAAAATTCATTCTGTTACATGGTGTTGGAGCTTGTATTAGAAGTTTGTGTTCAGGGCAAAACTGATCCTGCCTTATGTAAGAGTCAGTGAGATCAACTGGAAGGCTGTGTTTGGTCAAACAAAGAAACACTGTAACATGAAGATCCTTGGGTATCCTGTCATTTGTGCTGAAACTGCTGGGCAGATAAGCATAAGTCAGGATGGAGATTTTGGCTAAGTTTCAGTCCCTTTAACAACAATACCTCAGCTTTGCTACTTGGCTGTGCCCTTCTGTTCCCTTCTTTCTAGGTTTTTAACTTCTCCTAAAGTCAGCAGAGGATAAACGCTCACATTTGGGTGTGCGTTTGCCCATTTTTACCTAACTTTCTTTCTTTTCCGTTATTATTTCCTGGAGAATACGTGACTCAAACTGAGACATAAATTCCTTCTCGTTTTACATTTATGTGACACAGAAGTGGCTGCCTTCTCCCTGCTCGGGTATCACCTGGACGGTGTTTTCTGATTTGTGTCCTGGAACGCAGACAGGAAGCCAAACACAAATCTGTCTGTACGAACAAAGTAAGGTCAGACCCCGCCTCCGTGATGCTCTCCAGTAAGGTCCCCAGCAAGGGTAGTCTGATAGAAGCAGGAAAGGACACAGGTGCCCCTAGAACCAAGCTGAGTGTCTGAAAGTGACTGGTGCTCACGGGAGCCCTCAATAAGGCCAGTATTAGTCAGCAGGAGGCACCGTCATGCCAACACCTGTAGGGTGGTCAAGTTTACAGGACTCACACTCCTCAGAGTATCTCAGATGAGTCTCACAATAATCCAGGATTCTAGAAAACTGTTTGCTCATACTGGCTTGCACACAGTATATAGTTCATATACTTCATCTTATGAGCTCTTTTGGGAAGAGACATGTTTTGAGATACAGGACGTAATTCCATGGTCTGTGTGCCATGAAACCATGCCTTTCTAGCTTCCAAAAACAACCATAAATCTCCCATTGGCTGTTAACGTGTGCACAGTTAGGCCTAGAAGTTGTGCCAAAAATCTCCAGCAGCGTCCCTCCCTGCGCTGTTTTGCAGTGGGCTGTATCCTCTCTGGGGCGCCTCTTCTCTTTTTCCTTTGTGCCAGCCCTTGCCGTTATTGTCACTATTAAAGCGTGTCTGCCTCCGAGGAGGCTAGGGGAAGAAGGTAGGGAGGTAGGGAGAGATCTACCACCATCCCCTTCACACGTGGGCCCCTTCCTGCTCTCCTCTCGTTATTTCCTCCAGAGGACTTCTGGCAATCTGAAATTATTTTGCTAATTACTTTGTTTACTATCTGCCTTACACATTGAAATATACACTCCATTTGAACAGGGACCCAACTGTGTCCCCATCACTGTACCTGGCACAGGTCCATACTGGGCACTCAAGAAATACTTGTTGAATGCATGAATCTTAACATTTCTCTATTAAGGATTTTACTCACGTACGTCTTCGATTGGAATATTCATCACTTTTAATTAATTGGGAACATGAAATAGAGTAAAACAATGGAGTTCATACCATCTGCCATTTTGCAGATGAAGAACAGAAGCTGTAGATGCTGTGGTTTGCCCAAGGTCACAGCCAGGACTAGAGATAGACCGATATTAAGAAAAGGTTCCAACCGTCCAATAGTCTGGCCTCTTTTGCACAAAGGTTGGTTGCCTTTGCAAGTTTCATGCACATGGACTAGAAAACAGCATTTTATAAAATGCCCTGAGGGGCCTCAGGCTGTGGGTAGGGTCACGTTCCTTGAAAGCAATTATAAGCATTTTGGTTGGTGATATTACTTAAAGAAGCAGAATGAAAATGAGTTTAAGGGTGAGAGGAGCATGAATCAATCTGGTTAATGAAGGGTAAAAAGGGCTAATTTACAATACCACTGGGTCAATACACTGGGCTGACTCTACATCACTTTATCCCAAGATCTTTATTTGCGGCAGGAATAATCCTTGAGAACACAGCTGTATGCAGGGAGAGAGACATACAGTGTTAAGGTAGCGTCAAACTCCATCTTCTCATTCCCTCAGGAATGAGGGACAGCCCACCACGTCACACTTTCCTCAGGAGGAGGAGGGGCAGAATTCTGGCCAGAGGGCACAACAGTCTCTTTCCCACGCAGAGATGATGCTCTGAGCTCTGATGACAATTTCTGCAGTGGGAGGACAGGTTCTGGGGAAGCCGTCTTGTCCCTGACATTATTTGATCTAGTGGAAGTTTATCTTATTTTTCCACTTTGCTATTGTTTGGCCACTGACCCTAACAATAATAGTAGCAATAACAGTGGATAACAATGATTGTGCAGCCACACAGCGTGTGAGAGCATCACACGTGTGAACCCACATGATCCTCACCATTACCCATGACAAATTCAGGATGCTCCTTGTTTCCAGTGAGGAGACAGAGCTGGTAAGCATGGAGCTGGGATCTGAGCCCCGGCAACCGGGCAGCAGTGCCCAGCAGTAGAGCCACGGCGACGTCTCATCTTTAACTTCGTGATTTGACGTTGATATTCTCATTTTAACAGGTACTGTAAGGGACAAGAGGTCCAGTCCTGTGTGAAGCCTGTGCAGTCCAGAACTTTCCAGTACTCCTGGTCTCATCGTTACTTGCCCCTCCTGTGCACCTGCGCCAGCTGCAAGACGCAGGCACCACCTTTCCCATCGTGGTATCCCCAGTGGTTAGCGTAAAGCTGACTAATACAGGCAACAGGTGTTCAAATAGTGTGTGTTCAATGAGGGAATGAATTTTCAGAACTTAATTGCTATTCCTTTCATTTTATTAATTATGTGGCAAAGCCCCACAAGTCATTTTCAAATGTTATGCTTTAATTAGAAGTTAATTTGGCTTCACCCCTGGGGAGGGGGTGGTGCGGAGAATGACGGAGCATGAAAGGAAGGACCACGTGGACTCACACTTCTGACTGGGAAGACCTCTGAGAGGGGTGAAATCAAATGCCAATACCGATCTGCATCAGCAGAAGCTTTACTTTAGTTAATTAGTTTATTTTTTTTGCTGTTCCTGGGTGCTCAGTCTTCCCCATTGTGATCCTACTTCCAGATGACCACCGGTAGTTTTTATACTCTGGCAACACTTTATAGCTCAAAACAGACGAGATTTTCTAGGCTCATATTCCATCAGGGCAGTGAGCAAAGAGAATGATGTGCAGTAATACGTAGGTTTACAAAAGCAGAGAGGCGCTAGACCTCTTCTGAGTTGTTGCCCTGGACTAATGAAGGCGCTGCCTAAAGTCTTTTTGTCTCCCTGTGGTCTCTCCCTACTTCAATATATGTGCTACACCTCTTATAACAAAAATCACCCTTCTGTTTAAAGTCCATCAATGCCCCCCCCCCCCGTCTTAGGGGTCAGGGCAGTGGCCCACAAATCCTCACAACCAGACTCAACTTCCTTTCCAGAACCCTTTGCTCTAAGCTCCACTCGCCGGCCTCACTCTGGCCATTCTGAATCACTGTTTTTTTTTTTCTTATGTACCTTTGCAAAATGCCTTTCTGCCTACACATACTTCCTTCTCTACCTGGCAAGGAAAGATAAAGCTTTTTCCTAGATCAGGCGCACTCAGTTCTTCTTTCCTGCTGTCTCTGCCCTTCTGACCCCACTGCCCTGTAGCCCGGGGGAAGCCAGTGGTAACCAGTGGTAACCATTCTGCTTCCAGATTCTCTCTGCCTTTGCCAGACAGCCCAGCACCCTGGCTCTCAGGCATGTTCCTCTCAGTGTTGTGTCCACCTGTCCTTATGCCAAACTTATCCACAGGATACTCAGTTCTCTGTCACCCTCTGCGTGCACTTGGCATTTGCTCTCTCTCTTACAGACCTGTGAACTCACAGAGTTATAGGGAAGAGCGAGTGGAGGGCAGGGCTATATACTAGACAGTCCTACACACCAGGACTTCTCTGGAAGCTTGATATGCCTTTTGGTTTTCACAGGTATGTGAAAGGATATTACGTTGTATAGGGCTGCGATGCTGGTGGGGCAGACAGGGAGCTGCCTTGGGGATGCGGTTCCTAATTATCTACACGGGCTAGCATGGCTTTTGTGATTTTTCTGCCATTTAGGGAAATTTGAGAAAATGTTGGCATGATGCTATAGACACAAAATAAGACATGGGCGTCTGTAAAAGGTCTGTGCTGAGAGCAGCAGGCAGTATAGAAAATGTTAGGAAGGGTGGACTGTTGTGTGCATGAGGGGCAGAGAGCAGGGAGTTGGCCGGCTCTTGGTGGTGCAGCTCAGGTCAATAATCACCTGCCCTGACTCTCTGATGCTGGTGTTGGCGTATTTGTGCTTCCCTTGCTCGTTTCATCTCCTCCACAGACAGTAAAGTGGGTTTTGCCTTATTTATTTTCACAGCTTCAGACATGGACACGGAACTACTGTTGTCAGCTACAGTGAGGGGGGCCTCACAGTGGCGATCACATTTTTCTAGGTCGTACCACTTTCCGAAGGTTTTCAGGGATACATTTTAAGGGAATTCAGATAAAATTGAATCCGAAAATCAGGTTTTAGAGAAAGACATTACAGATGTTCCATAGCAATCATCAGAAAAAGCCAAGAAAAACTTGCTTTGATGTGAAAAAGAGAAGGAAGCTGTGTGTGTTTCTAATAATGAGGTCATTACTGCTTGTCCTGGGCCTGAACTCTAACCGAAGGTGAAAACTGTAATGGATGGGAGAGAGCGCTAGCCTCTGTTAGGGGCCTAAGATATGGGCCTTAACAGCAGCAGCAGCAGCGATAATGTGGCTCCCCAAGAGGAGACCCGGACTCATGAACACACTGAAGTCAGCCTGCAGAGGAGCTTTCAGCTGTGGGCCGTCAATCTCTCCTCTCTAGGAAGGTATAAAAGCCCAGTGAAGGGAGAACGGTTACAGAGCACGCTGCGAACACATCGATGACCCAACAAACCGCCTCGGAGTTGACTAAAAACAAAATGAGCATCTGTTCTCAGTAGACGGCAGGGTACTGCGTCAGTTACGAGGGATATGACCTCAGCAAGGTGGAAGAAGGAACATTAACACATTTGAGTGGATGTCAGCACAGACGGTGGAACTCTTCTTGGCATACGTGCCATTTTAGACCGTCCTCTCTATTATTCTAAAAGCAATGACTGTATGGGTAGTGACCATTGTTATTGATAATGCCACATGTCTATGAGTTCAGGGGTTTTTTGTCATCGCAAAGCCCTTGCAAATTGCTTTATCTGCTCTATAGGAGTGAAATCACCACATCAGTTGCTGAAAAAGTATTCAGCTCCGCGGTAGAACATAACAGCTGTTTAATACCAAATAACAACACTATATAACAACTGCGGAAAAGTGAAGTCGAATTCTGAAACCAATTATAGCTACAGGGATGAATTAGGTAGGAGGAATGTAATTATCCAAATTGAGATCTGTGCAGGCTAACAGGATTAATAACAAACTTATCTTTTACAGAGGTTTAATAAGGAAATCAGTTACTTAATTTTTCTTTCAAATGTTAAGTTTTCCCTTCCTTAGAGGCTGAAGGAAGCAGCTTATGAGGCTATGCACTTGTCTTAACAAACATGTATAAAATGGAGAATGAGGACGTGGTGCTGTTTTTTTACTCTGTCCAATACGCTCATTTAGTCCATCTGGGAAATTTCTACTCCTGCTTCAAGCTGCCTCTTCTTAGATACCTTCTCTGATGTGCCAAGACAAAGAACCTTCTCCTTGGTGGTTTTACTGTGCCTAATTTTACTTCCTTCACAACTCTCTGTCTGCGCTATCACAGGGGAGGATTTACTCTATCTCTGGTCCTCACCAGAGCTCAGGGCAGGGACTGCATCATTCCTTTTTATATACCCAGTATCTCAATTCATGCTACATAAATATATTTTGGTATAAATAAATGCTCAAAAAAAATAGGGATACTAGAAAATATCAAGCACAGAATGATCTACAAAATAATCTTATTTGTTTTTTAACTTTCATGTGATAAGTGCTGTGTGGATCATTTAATATGCATTACTATTATTTATAAATTACTAATATATTTTAACAATCCTTTTTTTATTGAATCATAGCTGTGTACATTAATACTATCATGGGGTACAGTGTGCTGTTTTTATATACAATTTGAAATATTTTCATCAAACTGATTAACATAGCCTTCATGTCATTTTCTTAGCTATTGTGTTAAGACATTTATATTCTACATTTAGACAGATTCACATGTACCCTTATAAGGTGAACCATAGGCGTGATCCCACCAATCACCCGCCCTCCACCAATCCTCCCTCATCCCCTCCATTCCTTCTCCTCTTTCCTCATATTCCTGGGCTAAAATTGGGTTATAGCTTTCCTGTGAAAGCTATAAATTAGTTTCATAGTAGGGCTGAGTACATTGGATACTTGTTCTTCCATTCTTGGGATACTTTGCTAAGAAGAATATTTTCTAGCTCCATCCATGTAAACATGAAGGAAGTAAAGTCTCCATCTTTCTTTCTTTATGGCTGCATAGTATTCCATGGTGTACATATTCCACAATATATTAATCCATTTGTGGGTTGATGGGCACT
>NW_003852558.1:835803-841879 GCF_000181295.1 Otolemur garnettii | reverse complement strand
AAAAAAAAAAAAATCTGGTAGTAAAGATTGTGCCATTGGTAAAACTTATTTATTGACTCCCAACAGACAAATTAGGTATTGAACCTTTTATGGAGCTCTGGGGTAATAACCATATTTTTTCAAATATGGAGCCTTTGGGAGCTAGGGCACTGATTGAAGTGAGCTATTGGCCTCATTGAGATTCTTTTCAAACACCGAGGCTTTGTGGAAGAATAAGCTACCTCGGGAATCTTTTTCATTATACAAAATTCAAATTTATTCAATAACTAAAAATTGTTGGCCTAGAGACATGGTGTCCCATAGTCAGAGGCTGAACTCTGTAAACATTCATGAATTATAGCTGGAATATAGAAATGCCGCCTCTTGTTTTCCATGGAATAAGTTGGACTTCTTTTTGAGAGAGGATGGTTATAGTCATAGGCCAATGACATGATGTTTCTGCCAAGCTAAGTCTCTGCAGGTCTTTTTCTACTGTCCTTTCCAGCTTATGAAGCTATGCCAAAAAGCAACACAAAGTATATTCATGCACAACTTTGAGCACACATGAGCACATACACCTTTCATGGTGTTCTAGGGACCGCTGGATAAACGCCTGGTCTATACTAAAGTACAGGTAACTGTGATCACTTCACTTCTCTGCTCAAAACCCTTGGGAAGTGTAAGGTCTAAAAATGAAATTCAAATTCATCATTTTGGCACTTAAGGCCCATTGTGCTCTGGCCTCAACCAGCAAGTCCAGTGAGCTCTTATCCTCCCTTTTGTACCTAATGAACCAGGAAAATAGACTACGGTCTTGCTCAAAAGCAGCCCAACAGGTCAACTTTCCTGTTAGAAGTGTGTAGGATTTTTACTTACTGAAATTCTATTATCCTTCAAGGCTCATACTGAATACAGCCACTGACTAACATTATTAATCTGAGTCATCTTATGATAGCAAATCACTCCCCCAGTTATATTTTTCTATGTGTCTTCAGATATTTCTCTCCTTCAGCACCTGGCACAGAACTTGGCCCAGGGGTACTGAACACATATTCGCTGCATGACACTTGTCCTTCTCTTCCTGGGTCTTCCAGGTTGCAAAATTAAGGTATAAGTTTCACTATTTTTTAGATACTTGACAAACCTAATTTTCTAAGACTCTATGAACATTAGAACAATGTTTTAATGACTCTCATGAATGTTCATGACTCTCATGAACATTATTATTCTGTTTTCTGATTCTTTTGGTGGGGGGAGGTAGAGATGGGTTCTTGCTCTTGCTCAGGCTGGTCTTGAACTCTTGACCTTAAGCAATCCTCCTGCCTCAGCCTCCCAAAGTACTAAGATTATAGGCCTAAGCCACTCCACCCAGGCTTCTTAACTGATTCTCTACCCTTTCTTATAAGCCACAATGTGGGTTTTCCTGTTTCTAGAACCTCAGGAGGGTACTAAGAAAATTTATTTCATCAATGTTTTATAAGTAAATATTTTTTGTTTGAAAGTATGAATATCACTATATTTTGTGGAGTTCTGAAAATCAAAGTTATATTAGAGAATAACAATAATAATTATGTATTTTTGAGCAGTCCATTTTAGTTAAAAAGAGATGAGTCCTTTACACATATTTATTTATGAAGTTTTTTAGATGGGGGTTGGTCAGGAGAAAAGTATTAGTTTAATTTTACAGTTAAGGAAGCTGAAATTGATTTGCTGATAGCAATAGCACCAGACTAGAATATAGGGAAAATTTATCTTCTGGTACTTTTCATCTGGCACTTTGAGTTATACAAAACAATTGTGATGATGGGACTTAGGGGAGTGGAGAAGATGGTCATGGAGCGCAGCGCTCTCACATGATCTTCATGCAGGAGCACAGCTTGAGGGTCTGCATTTTGGAACTAAAGCCTGGAACTAAGACAGCTGTGCTCTAAGACTCTCACTGAGACACTTCACACTGATCGTGGTCCCCAGAGATGTCTCTCTGTGGGCAAAGATGTGCCTGGAGAAGCTCCCAATTCAAGGGACTTCAAGAAGAAATGGCAAGAGATTCTTTTTATATATTTGTTATTTGTCCTGCCAGAGAGTTATCTGCTCATCCTGTGTCATCGCCCCATAAAACACTGGTCCTCACAGGCATCTGGCTCTCATCAGTCCACTAGAAATCTACCATTTTGTACCATCTCTACCATTAGGGGCGTGACAGGTGCCGGATGAAGTGAAGAAATAGATTTGGAACGCCAATGTGTCCCTGGGAGATAGGGGGAGATGTGGTGAGTCAGGAAGGAGGGAGGGGGGCTTTCTTTCTCCCCAACACCCCCCATTGATTAGCATCTTTGACCACTGGGGCATACAAGCTGGGGGAGCTAGTTTTCAGTATTAGCTATTTGGGGCTTTCCAGGAGTAAAAGGACAGTATAAATAAAGGAAAAGTCAAATTTCACCAGCAGTGACCAGTTCTGTGAGTAAGGCATTATGCTTAGCACTATGGTAGGCGTGACATAAAAACACACACACAACCCGCTTTCAAAAAGAGCTTCAGTTCCAGCGAGTATGTCAGGGCATCTGAGCCTGTGTCACTGAAGAAAGGCATGTTTGTTTTGGATTAGCAATTCATGGGGAAACAGAGACTTGGGATAAAGTTCTGACTTTGGAGGCTAGTCTTAACACAAAGCTAAGAAAGTTCCCATGAGAATCACTAATCTAGGCAGGGCCTGGAGATTTTCAAGCCTGGAGCTATTTTCTTAAAACTCATAAAAATGCAAAAAGATGTCAGGTACCTCTCAGGATCAAGAGCAAGTGCAGAAGGGCTGTGTATTTTCCAACCGTGAACCATCATGAAACACTCTGATGAAAATACTTTGAGGGAAAGTGTTCAGCTTTGTGTATGAAGAAGGGAAAAGATGGGGAGCAAAAGAGGATGAGGAGCCAATATATTGTAGAGGGCAAGTGGGATCTCTGACCTGGCTAGACGCAGACAGAAAAATTTAAACGTTTTGACCACCAGAACGCACTTGAAAAATTGAACGACAATGGGAATCCTTTTTTAGCTGTTCGTACACCCCTTCCTCCTCACCCTCCGAAGAGGCATCCATGGGATATGCCACGATGGCATTACAAACAACCCCTGGGAGTTGTCATGTCCTTGCAGCGGTAGGTATAATCATAATGGAGCGCAGGCCTTGTCCCCTGTAAGCGAGGGGATAATTGGTTTCGCAGAGCTAAGCTCTGTCAGCATGGGTTATCCCAGATGGATGAGGAAACACTCCAAACCTGGCAGGTGCTAGATGTTGAATCTCACAAACCTCATTTCACTTTATTAAGCTACTCCCATTTGTAGCACATTTTCTTGGTGATAAAGTCAAAAATATAAGTGGAGGAATAAACCTACCAAACTGATAGGAGGTAAAAGCTGAATGCTCCCGGCCTCTAGGGTGGAGAGAGCAGCCCCACCGCCTGCGGGAGTTCTGCTGCTGACGCCCCGTTGCAAATGAGGTCACTTTTTTTATTACACTCACACCGTTGGGGTAATTTATTGGCAGTGCTATGTTTATTAGTAAGCCACGGAAGCCAGAACTTCAGGTTTCTGAGACGACAAAAGGGAAAGATTCATTCTACCATATACCTGCTTTTCCAGAAGACTTTCTGAGGACTGCATTGATAGAATCTTCACAAATCTTTTCAGATGCTTTCAACAATAGTCTTTGTGAATTCAGGAAAACAAGGATTCTCTTTTGGAGATTACAAATGTCATCTCCATCATCACCTGAATCACAAAATAAGCAACATAGTAGGATCTCAAGCTCTGATTATTATATCATATCACATTATGATAATATGATGATATGGTATTATAATATGATAATGTGATCATGCTAATACACTTATTATTATAGCATATCATCAAATGTCATATCGTTATTGACCTAGAGAGGTCATGATGCTCAAATAAATAAAAGCATTTGTAACTTACAAAACACTTTCAGATAGTCAATTTTTACTGACTATCAGATTCACCTAAAAAAACGTTTCCAAGACAGCAAAAAGACAGCACAAAGTGCAACTGGAATTCTCCAGGCACTCTGGAACATACTTTTCAGAGTGTAGTTGATGTCAATTTGGTGACAAACCAAAGTTCCTATATCATTACTTTAGCCAGTATAACATCTGAAATATTTCTGTTTGTCTTATTTGTTCTGTACAACAGATCCCAAATTACTTCCCTGATACTTATTTCCAGGGGAGTTTTGGGGACATTTAGATTTTATAATTTTTAGTTGGCTGAGTAAATCTGATTAGATTGAATAACTCCATTAATCCCAATCTTATTATCTTAGTAAAAAATCTGAATAATTATAAATTCTCCCATGGCACCAGTGGGAAGCTGAAAACCATAATTATTTTTAAATTTGATATAAATCTGTTTCCTGAAACTATCTTAAAGTCAAAGAAATAGTGATAAAATAAGTATGTTTTCTATATCTTTGGAAAGTTACCAAATAGCTGGCTGTACAATTAACATTAGCCAGCTGTTAGCCTCAATAAAAAGGGAACAAACATATTTATCTCCATATCCTTGAATACATAAGATCATCTCTTTAATTTTGCCCTTCTGTATTTGTGATGAAAACTCCGAGACGAGAAATGCCAGATTTGGGTCGCACAGAGCAAACTTGAATCTGTGATAATTCAAACCCTGATTATCACAACAGCTCCAAACAGGTGGTCACCCCATGACAAACAAACCTGAACAAATATTTTCTTCAGTAAATATTTCCTGGTGAAATAAAAGATCATGGGTAATAAATGCGGCTGCTTCGTGTAAGGCATGCCAGATGGAGCCTTAAAAGGGTGAGTATTATGATCTATTTGTTATGTAAGAGAGGAGCTTGGCTTTATGGGGTATACTTGTTTCCTGGGTGTTATACACCATATTGCCAGTTGGACAACAGCTTCTTAGGGCTACATATTCATATCTCAGTCATTTGGAACAAAAGACTTTCCTTCTTTTATACTCTTTAAAATTATAGAAGCTAATTTAGTTTTTGATGAATCATTATCTGCCTCTCTGCGAGCGCCTGCGGTATGGAGAACAATGGAAATAAGCTGCTCTTCACCATGAATATGAATAATGGTTGCACCAAGACTTTTGGCTTTGTTTGGTGTGTGGCTTAGAGTCCTCTTCAGAAATTTTATGTTATTTTAATTTTTTCACAGTTCACCACGAAGATGGAACATTTTAGGACCTTTCAAGGGTGAAATTCTAGCTCCAGCTTTTGGGTTTTGTTTTCAGAAGTGAAGCCCTTTGATGAATAAATGACTAGGCTCAAGGTAACTGTGATCGGATTTCCTGGAGTCATTGAAATGTCTGGCCCTTTGTGTGGCACAGGAATTAGTTCCTGCATTGTATTTTCCTTTAAATAAATTAAGGTTGCTTTAAAAATACATTGGTATTCCATTCTCATCACACAACTTTTTTTTTTTTTTTTTTTTTTTTTTTTTTTTTTGCAGTTTTTGGCCAGGGCCCGGTTTGAACCCACCACTCTGGTATATGGGAATGGCACCTACTCCTCGAGCCACAGGCACCGCCCTCATCACACAACTTTCAACAGAACTCTCAGGGTCGTAGTAGAAAACATTCAGATCATTTACTTAAGGGGTCATTTCATGGGGTTGCTCCCCTAGTCCCGTATTAGGTCATTTTACAGACTGAATTTCTAGCTTGGCCATAACTTTTTGTTTCTTTCACATCAACTCTCCTAGATCCTACTAAAATTTTAAAAGGAATGGGAAGCAGAAATGTGTAAAATTCATTGAGTTACTATTTGTCTATTTTACCCTCCCTGCAACATTGATAAGCTGAGCAAGTTGAAACTTGCATGGGTGAATCAGAAACGAGGCTGTTGACTTTTTTCTTGGAAGTGCAATAATGGACCATAACACAGTCTGTCTCAGAACTTTCATGGTGACCCATGTAATATACTCACTATTCTACTTTAGAAAGAAATGTAATCCGTATTCTTTTCCTATGATATTAATGCCCTACATCATACTTATTTCTCAATGAACTTGCATTGATCCTGCACACCCCTTTAATTTTT
>NW_003852558.1:834028-835555 GCF_000181295.1 Otolemur garnettii | reverse complement strand
TTTTTTTTCTATTGGTTACTAGACCCTCAGCAGCATTTGAACCTCCCAGCTATTCCTTTCTTAAAATACTTTCTGTTTGGCAGTTTTCTTTCTAAACACTCTTAGGCAATCTTCATGATTTTCAATAGTTTCTACATAATGGAGGCTTCAAGTTGAATACAGTTATCTACTTAACTGTCTACTTGATCTTGTAGCTTAGCTGAATAATCTTCAAATTAAACAACAGATTCTTAGGGCCTACATATTCATATTTTAGTCACCCTACTCTTGTCTGCTCCTCTCTCCACCTGTATCTTGGTAAAGAATACAGACTTTTACCATTTTCTTCTCCTCCCCTTGCCTTGCCCCACCTCGCCTATTCTTCTTTCCTTTTCTCTTTTCTTTTCTTTCTTTTGAGACAAGGTTTTACTCTGTCACCCTGGCTAGAGTGCAGTAGCATCATCCTAGCTCAAATTAACTTCCAACTCCTGGACTCACGAAATCCTCCTGCATCAGCCTCCTGAGTAGCTGGGACTACAGGCACTTGCCAGTGCACCCAGATGTGATCTCACTCCTGCACAGGCTGGTCTTGAACTCCTGAGCTCAAGGGATCCTCCCATCTTGGCCTTCCAGAGTGCTAGGATTACAGATGCGAGTCACTGTGCCCACCCACACACTACTTTGCAACCCCAAACTTAGGCACCAGCAGTCATCCCACCTCCAATCCAGTTAGTGGATTGACTTGAATGCCATGTGCCTAAAACATTCCAAACCTGACCTCTTCTTTTCCCTTGTTCCAGGGGAGGACAAACCACCACCATTTCTCTTCGAGAATATTGCAACTATCTCTTAGTTCATTCCCTTGCTTCAGATCTTGCTGAGTCGACCCAAATCCATTTTACACTGAGCAGTGTCACTTCCCGGCTTAAAACCATTTAGTTTGTTACTTCTCATATGAGTAAAACCCGATTTCCTTAACCTCCTTACTCTGGCCTCCAAAGCCTTATTTAGTGGATCTCAAGTCTTTCTGCACATTGCAGACACCTGGATAAAACCAATGTTGAAACTCTAGAGCAGGGGTCCTCAAACTTTTTAAACAGGTGGCCAGTTCACTGTCCCTCAGACCGTTGGAGGACCAGACTGCGGACCCCGGGACGAGTTGGCTGCTAAGCAGGACACGCAGCAGTGGCGAAAACAGCTGGCAGGCCGGATAAATGTCCTAGGCGGGCCGCATGTGGCCCACGGGCCATAGTTTGAGGATGCCTGGACTAGAGATTCTGACTCAATGGACTAGAGTGGGCCTAGGCTTCGGTATTTTTTTTAAGAGCTCCTGGTTGTGTAGTCAGAGTTTGAAACTTTGCCTACATGATTGCTCAACTGACTACTGCTACATGGGTGCCTCCTCTGATTCTCACTCTCCTTGATATTCTAGCTACCAGGGCAGCAGACACATTAAGCCCATTATTGCCCTGAGGACATTAGCTGTCTGTTCCCAATGCATATTTCCCGGATTTTCACAAGGCAGGCTCCTTCTTGTCATTTGTTTCT
>NW_003852558.1:833504-833786 GCF_000181295.1 Otolemur garnettii | reverse complement strand
CTGAAAAATCCAGGATGTTTTACTTGCTTAATAAACAAGAATGTTGAAAATTGTATAGCCTGTCTCCGGTTTCAATGTGTTTTTGGTTTGGAGAAGGTAGAGGGAAGGGGTGATATTGTTAATTTTTCTCAAACATTCCAACAACTTCAATTATAAGATATTTAATTAGAGAAATTAAAAAGTCCTGTGACCTATGGCTTTATTGACAGGGACTATTGATCCTTCATTATGCTATCTTCCCATTTGGCTGACATTATATACGACATCGGGCAGGATACTGAA
>NW_003852558.1:831117-833334 GCF_000181295.1 Otolemur garnettii | reverse complement strand
ATATATATATATATATATACACACTTAGATTCTACCCCAAGATAAATTAGAATAGAATATCTGAGTACGGGGTCCAGGCATCAGCATCTTTAAAAGGTTTTTTTTTTTTTTTCCTGGGCTGCCCAACTGCTGCGCAGGTAGTTTAAATGCCATTAATTTGGCCAGGGGAGATGGGAAAACTTATTAAATACACTAATACAAGTAGAAACTATCTCTAGCAAGAGAAATCCTTTGTTGACAATAGGGATGTTTGGTCTTTACCTTGAGACACATCGATTTCTACTTCATGGTCTTGGCTTACAAAGTCACAAATGCTAGCAGTGGTCACAGAAAGTAAACGCATGGATTTGGAGGGAGGCGGTTTAAAAATGCTAATTAAGCCAGCAAGATGTGGACTGTGTAGAGATTGAGATAGGGACACAGGGGGTTTGTTAGCTCAAAGTGTGGCCACAAGGAGGCGCCCTGAGGCAATATGGAGTCTGGAGGCAGCTACTCTGCTGTCTCCCAGCTGTGACCCTGCGTGAGTTACTGAGCTCTTCTCAGCCTCATTTGCCTGCTGCAAAATGGGATGCTGACATCTTCCTCACTGGACTGTTTTAACACTTATGTGAGGGGGGAGAGGACTCAAGGCAGCATTGATTTTTTTGATATGCGCTACTGAAATTCTGCATTATCTTCTTACATAAACCATACTCCGAAATGCCTTGTTTACAATCTCCAGTTACATTTCCCTTGAAGTGAAAAGGATCTGTCCAGACTTTTTACACCTTTCCTCTCCCCAGTCTTTTGAAACTGCCATACGTACACCTAATTCAAAATTTGAAAAAGTGTTTGAGCTAGATTTTCACAAAATTTAGGTTTCAAAACCCAGCAACCTATTTTTATTGTACTATATTTCATGGGCTTATATACTATTGAATTGATTTGCACTGTAATAACAACCCCAACTGGTATAAACGGTTTGGAGGACAAATACAACAGACTCTTAGTAATAATCAAACACTGGATTTGGAGACAAGAGGAAGTGAGTGATCATCCTCTTATCCCTGAGTGATCAGTATTCTCTGATCAGGGGGTTTCAGAAGGAAATGGAAGACCTTGGTTAATGTGGCCTCTTGGTCAAACACAGTAGATTAAGATTCTGCTGTAACATTACTTTCAGAAAATGGTATCAAATTCATCTCAATGCCATACTAGAGGTTCTGATCCCAGTGTTTTCATGGGGTGACTTCCTATTCTCGGGCAGAGCACTCACTGTTCCATAGCCTAGTGGACAGCTGGACTCATTTTCTAATGAGTACTTCATCAGTGGTATGGGCTAGTTAGCAAATGATTAGTGTGGAAAGCACTAGCACAGAGCCACGCAATCTGAGCTCTAGGTATTGATTTACTATCATTTTCACTTGTGAATTTACATCAAACTCAATATCCCTGAGCCTTGGAAGTGTTTATCTGCAGACACACTGAGAGGAAAAGAGGAGGGAAGATGCCTGTTCTTCCTTTAGAGTCTCTTTTTCCAATGATTATTTTCTCTCCCATTTGTTATCAGACTGCCTGTAAGATGTTTTTTCAATTTTAGGGTACACATAATTTAAGATTTTCAGAATGAAGCAAATCTAGCCTCTTAGAAGATATCCTCAAGTTTTGCTGGCCAAGGAGGTGTGACTGAATTGTCAGGTCATCTAAGACAATCCGTCTGATGAATCGAACAGGGCAAGTGTTGAGAGAGCAACACATCGGTGATAATTCATAGCCTGAGATCCAAACTGCAGCTGAGTTTACCTAATTGTATGAGAAGAGGAGAATATAGCCCATGGAAAATCCTGCACTTGCAGAATAACCTCATGTTGCACCCAGTCTGGGTTTACACAGTGCTTTAGAATGGTTGTTGGAACATCAACTACACAGGTGGAGGAAATAAAATGCAAGGCACAAAGCTCTGGGAAGATTATTAAAGATAGGTACTCTTCCTGAGAGTGGCTCAGAGTCACGGAGCAACCTTTGCAGAGTCATGTATTATATATTGCTCATGCTAAAATTGTGGCTGAGAAGGGATTTGTCATAAAATGCCTTAAGGAATACAGGAACTCATGAGCAAAATGTCATGCTCTCTGTCTCATCAGGTGCATACACTTTAAATAATACACCTAGGTCAAATTATATTTTGAAGTTATTTTTGTGCTTGTAGGCAATGACATAAAAATCTAGTATAATTTA
>NW_003852558.1:828832-830590 GCF_000181295.1 Otolemur garnettii | reverse complement strand
TGACCTTTCTGTGTCTTCAAGCCACACTTCAATATGGAAATACTTATCAATTTAAAAATGGAATTGCCCTTTTCAGTATGCTGATTCAGAGAAAGGTCTCATTACATGTGAACCTCTGGATGTATCTCATTCCTATCTAACCCAGTGGCCGACACACAGTAGGTACTCAATAGTAACATCTTCTACATAAAGGTCCAGAAGCTATTCAAAACCACTGCCCTAGAAAAACAGATTTATGGAGACAAAGTTACTTTGCCTGTAAAGGCAATACAACAGAAATTTTAGAAACGGACCAACAAAACAAACAACTTATTATTCAGGGCAGGTATCTTCAATCACATAAAACAGAATGTCAGTAAAATACCTGATTAAATGTATCATCTGCCTTAGGGCGAAACACTTGTTTCAATTAAAAAGCATTATTAAATCCTTGCCATTTTTCTTTCTGGTTTTATCTGAATTATTAAATGAATTAGCTTTATTTTCTTCCCCAAGAACGGAGAAAAAAACAAGAGAGCACATTTTATTATTTCCTGGTGGCACTCATCACTCCAGAGGACGGGACTTGATAGTCTAAGAGAAATAAATGAAAGGAATGACTAGCACAAATTTAAGACGTTCCCACTTATTCAGGAGCTAATTAGCCAACATTTAGGCTGTTTATAAGTCTTATTTTCTCACTTTCTCCTACATACTTTTGTTAGGAAGAAAAATATACAGAAGCTAAACTCATGTCAATAGAGTTCCCTATTGGTTAGCAGCTTTGAGCCATAGTTTGCTGTAATTAGTTTCTAAAACAAGGTTTGTGGATTATTTGTGGTTATCCCTATCAGCCACTCAGGTTAGATTATTTTTAAAATTATAGTAACAAGCCACATTCCTCTTATGTCAAAAATAGTTTAAACTGTGAGACATTGAATTATGAAGTTTTTTTCCTATAACTCTGAAGGCCTAAGTAAACAATGATTAGCAATGAAATGTGGATTAAGATAGTGATGGCTTCTATCCATAGAAGACACAGTGTATTTTGGCAACACAGTCAACTACAGTCAGAAGTTTAGGTTTCCTTGTGCAGGGGCTGGGTGGGAAGGCTGGGAAAGTAAAGATGAATTCAGCAGTTTCTTCCCTGCAATAGAACCCAGTTTCCTGGAAAAGCCCAGCAACCAAATAAATAATTATAAAACAATGTGGTAAGTGAAATAAGCCAGGTACACAAAGACAAATACTGTCTGATCCCACTTATATGTGGAATCTAAAAAAGTCAAACTCACAGAAGCAGAGACGAGAGAGAGAAGGCGGGGGGGGGGCTGATGGAGGGCAGTGGTTGGGGAGATATTGAGCAAAGATACAAACTTTCAGTTATAAGATAAAGAAGTTCTGGGATCTAACGACCAGCATGGGTGGTGATGGATGTGTTAATTCGTGGAAATCATTAAACAATATATACTAGATCAAATCATCACCTTGTACACCTTAAATATATTCCATTTTTATTTGTCAATTAAATGTTTTAAAGTAAAAAAATGTGGAAAGTATGATGGTACAGATTGCAGAGAGCACTGTAATATTTGAATGCTTAGGACTGGTTACCTACAGGTCCAGAAAGGCTTCTTAATGGAAGGCAGCTGGACCAATTTTAATGGCTGTTAGGGTTTAACCAGAACAAGACAAACAGCCTTGGAGGTAAAGGATAGTGTGTGAGCGAGGTCATGGAATCAGAAACATTAGGACATGTTCATAGAAATAGCAGTTTGCTTC
>NW_003852558.1:814743-828113 GCF_000181295.1 Otolemur garnettii | reverse complement strand
TTCTTACGACTGTTGCAGGGAAGACTTTTATAAGACATGATACCAAATCTATCTAAAATACAGAGTAGATTCAAGCATCAGATGGTGTTGCAGAAGGTAGACTTTAAATTTACTTACAACTTTAATTAGTTCTGAATCTATGACGATTCTTATGAATTGTAAAAGCAACCTCTTTCTTATATTATTATGGTAACAATTACTCGAAAGATTCTTAGCTAAAACTTATAGTAAAACCAAATGCACACCAGAAAAAAAGATAAAAGGTCCTTGGGGTGGGAGGTAGGGAAACCTTGATAACTAATTTGCTTCTCAAAAACTCCACCAAGGTCAACAGAACATTTTCAAAATGGAATTCAGCTTGAACTTCACTCCCAGCCAGCAAGACAAATATTGGGAAACTTACTTGAGTGAAGTGAGTCTTACCTAGGAGTTATCCAGGAAAAGTGGACGGGAAGAGCCACTTAGGATGAAGGACCTGGAAGAAAGGCTGTCTCTTAAAAGCAGTGGGTTACAGCAAGACACTCTAGGATTGGGGGTGTCCTCTCCTCTCTGTGGTTTTGATCGTGGAAATTAAACAACAAGGCATTCCTTGTATGCTGTCCCTTTCTCTATGCAATTCTAAAAAAATGAAATGGATTTCCCAGGGACTCTTAGGGACACCATAGGAGGAATAGACACTGGGGGAGTACATGCAATCAAAAACTTCTTGACATCTCATACCAACACGCAGTTTGCAGAAGGTGGACTGCCAATGTAATTTCAGTGCAATGCTAGTCATTAAGAAACTTTGGACTGAAGGAAAAAAAATGAAGATTTCTTAATTACTTGAGATTTATGCAAGTAATTAAAACATAGAAACAGGCTTAAAATTTGGTTCTAAGTTTGGGAAGCTCTCCGGTCTTGAATACTTTAAATTTTACAGATCTCTTTCTACTTGGGAATGTTCAATTTTTTTCTTTTAACAGCTTGATGTTATTTGCAGCTGTGTTATAGGAGAGATAAAAGAGGAATGATATAAAGTGAGATGGAAAGCATATGTTAGTCCTATAATTTAAGATGAAATGATTTCCAGACAAAGGATTGATAACTAGAATCTACAGAGAACTCAAATTAGTCAACAAAAAAAGAGCAAACAGTCTCATTTATCACTGGGATCTGAACAGAACTTTCTCTGAAGACAGATAAATGGCCAACAAACACATGAGAAAATGCTTATCATGTTTAAATATCAGAGAGAAACGAATCAAAACAACCTTGATAGGACCTAACCCCAGTGAGAATAGCCCACATGCCAAAGGCCCAAAGCTGCGGGTACTGGCATGGGAGTGGGCACAGGGGAACTCTTTTACACTGTTGGTGGGACTGCAAACTAATATAGCCTTTTTTGGAAAGAAGCATGGAGAATCCTCAAAGAACTAAAAGTAGACCTTCTATTTGCTCCTGCAATCCTACTACTAGGCATCTACCCAGAAGAAAAAAAAATCACCATAAGGACATATGCACTAGACTGTTTATCACAGCTTAATTCACAGTCGCCAACATGAGGCCAACCCAAGTGCCCACCAACCCAGGAATGGATTAACAAGCTGTGGTATATGTATACCATGGAATACTATTCAGCCATAAAAAGATGGAGACTTTACATCTTTTGTATTAACCTGAATGGAGTTGAAGTACATTCTTCTCAGTAAAGTATCACAAGACTGGAAAAGCAAATATCCCACATACTCAATTCTAATATCAATCCAGTAGATGAACAAATACACGTCCACCCAAGAGAAAAACACAATTCAACTCAAATGGGATGGAGGGGAGAAGGGAGAGGGGAGAGAAGAAGAGGGAGACAGGAGAGGGGAGGAGGTAGGGGCCTTGGTGTGCCCTCACCTACCAGGCAGAATGTAAGGGTATACGGCACACCTCCTGGGTGAGAGGTGCAACTACCACTTAGACTCTATTTAATAAACGCAAACAATGTAACCTCATTGCCTGTACCCTCATGTTAATCTGGAAAAAAAAAAGATGAAATGATCCAATAGCAGGATCTAGTAGATATTTTGGTCTTCATTTGTCACTTTGGCTTCAGATTTCCAATCCCTTCTGTGCATAGAGACAACTGGAAGTTATGCCAATAAGAAAAAGTGTCTGGGCTGAGTGGGGAGCACGAAGGATTTGGTTCCTCGCTCTGAGTTTAAATCACTGGATTTCATATACAGCTTTGAACATTATTAAATGACATTTTAGACATAGAGGCTTTGATTTATAGTGAAATGGCAGCTTTATAGCACAACTTTGTCCAAAGTAAGTGCCTAGAATAAACAGACAGGTCTATCTTAACATCCATGCACTGTCCATAGCGGCTGGGAAAGGGGTGCTAGATAAATCTCAATAACGTTCTCCAACTCAACGAAGAATCCTGAAAAGCAGCAGAGGATATTAAAGTCCTGAGTCACTAAGAAGCAGCAGTCACTTTTACGTAGCTCTTATATATTCAATTTTGTGCTGAGCTGAAAATACTCAGCCAACTTACCCTTGATATCATTCCATCACCACAGTTTTACATGTGCTGACCTGGCACCATTTCCTCATTTCTTTGTAATTTTATATTCTGAAACTGTCAAGTTGCTTTAAAAAAGAAGAGCTCTACAGCCAGATGGTATGATTTTTGAAGAGCCATAAAATTCACTAATTGAAGGCCTTCAAATCAAATCTGTGAACTGGATTCTGGAAAGGTATAAATGAAAATTAATAGGATCAGAATTAGAGGACCATGTCAAATGTATTCCAAAACTTTATTTTTCACGTCTTCATTGGTGAGCTCAGGCAGGAGGCAGTGCTCAGCTGGCCGAGGAGATTATTGGCAGGCAGGCATCTGGTTTTAATTCAGGAAAGGTGCCCGTCTGCCTGGCCACTCAGGCCAAGAAACAGGAATGATCTGTGTTGCGGCTGTCCTGCACGCAACTCTCCGTGTGGCCAGAATTGTGTCCTTTGTTCCTGTGGCCTATGCTGGGGAAGGTGAATAGAAAGACCAACACCTTCCTTCAGTGGAGGCAGACACTGTTGGTACAAGCTCTGCAGAACAGAGAAGTGATGAAAATGTGATGTTATCATTTGGCTTTGCAGGCCGAAGATGCAACCCAGCTTTCTCTTCCTGAGCCTCTCCTGCCAAAGCCTTGATCCACATCTACTCAGAAAACAAGCGCAGCTACCGGGCCACAAGTCAGGAGGGTATTGGCAGCTTTCCAACAGTTTGTGTACTTGCTGGCCGGGGCAGAGGAATCACCACAGAGCTCAGCAATCCAACTACTTACACTTGGCTGCTGAGGTACTACCTGGCTTCTTAACCATCACCTGCTCTGCACGTAGCCTCGGCCGCTGTGTTCAAAAGGGAACGTGCCGGCCAAAGCCTACTTGGCTTTTCAAGTGACCCAGCAGGAGATGAGGCTACAAAGTTGGGTTCAGATTAAAATATTTTCCTGTTTTCTGGAACTTTACTGAATCTGAATGATTTCTAGAGAGAGGACATGTTCAATCTGGTCACCATTGACTATCCCCCAAACAAGGAGGTGCGTCCTCTTAACCTCCCTCAAGGGAGATCAGGTGACCGCCCAACACAAAGGATTGGCAGGAAGCCAGGGGCCAATGGCAATCACTTTCTTTTCATAAATCTTTATTTTCCTGGGCAGTAAAAACAATAATACCTCTGTGTGAAAACTCACTCGTTGTTTCCATAATTAGAAAACTAAGCTGTATAACTGCTGGCTGGAAAGGAGAGAGTATTAATTATAAATATCACACAGCAAGCGGTGGTAGAGTTATCATATGGCCCACCCACAGCAGCTATTAACTCTCACAGATGCTATTTCAGACAGTTCATTTTTAGTCTCACATTAGTTTATAAGTACAAAGCATGGAAACAGCGGCGCTTCTGGTATCCTGTGCTAAAGAAAAGATAAAGGAGAAGAGAGCCCAACTTTATGTCAGACGTCTGGACTAAAGTATAGAAGCCTTCCACTGACAACTCAGTATTGGAACCACTTCAGAAGTAACAAATCGCAGGCTTGAATGTATAAATTCCAAAAAGATTGTACTAGCCAACTGTTGTGAAGAGTCGTTGTAGAATTCTTTTTCTTTTAAAGAAGGTAGAATGTCAAGTCTTACACTACGTCTTTTTTTCTCCTCTGACCGCTGAACCTAAGTATTAAGGAGATCAGATGTTTTAAGCATGCAGGCGCACATACACACAGACACAATTTTTTAGAGCGCATCTACTCACACGCACATTATGTCTTCATTTATCACTTTTTAAACATCTGAGATTCTGAAAATCCTTGATAAAACCATGGTGGCAACAATTAACTGGGCTAATACTTTTCATTACACGAATTTTATAAACCAAGAGCCAGAGACACCAGATGTGAGTGACTGTTCTAGGAAGGCCCAATGAACCCCCAGGCCCCTGACTTCCTGCCAGGGGTGGGGGTGCCTTGGGTGACTCAGCCTGCTGTAATACTTCATCCCAATTCTCTTACAGCCTCCCTAATTTCCAGTTTGAAACAGGTTCAAGAAAACTTCATCAGTCCCATGCTTCCCAAAGCTAAGTGTCTCATCCCCTGATTTGCCAAGTGCTACAGTAAACTGGGTCATTGAAAACAACTTAGCAGCACTTTGCAAATATGCGAGGCTAAAATCACGAAAATACAATACTATTCGCCAGTCTGTTGTGATTTATGTTTACATATACTATTTCACATCTAGGCACTTGACTAATTGGTATAATAGTGTACTACAAAAAGAGGAAGAAATAAGATACCACTTAAATGAACTTTTCCTAGTGCAGTGGTTCTCAACCTTCCTAATGCTGCAACCCTTTAATACAGTTCCTGTGGGTCGTGACCCACAGGTTGAGAATTGCTATCCTAGTGCAATGTAGACTTAATTAAATAAAAAATTAATCTTCTTTGTTTTAAGATGATTCCCACGTTTTCTGTGAATTTTCTGGGCATCTATTCCATTTAAGTCACATACAGTTAGATACTATAATAATGAATCATACCAAGTCCTAGAATATCAAACTGGAAGGAAGAAGTCATCCAACCATCTCTCACTTTCCAGTTGAGGATGGGAAGTCTAGGTCCAGGGCTGCTCAGCTGCTAGGTCCTCAGGCAGCCAGGGTCTCCCCTCTCCCTAAAGGGCTTGACTCTCTGTAGATGGTTAAGGAGATGCTATGATTTCTAACTGATTTACAGCACCTGGACTAATGCACATTGAACTCTGAATGTGTGTGTCACAACTACCACCCCAGTGTCTGACTCTTGGTCATGTCAGATTCATCTGCCTCAGGCCCAGCCCCCAAAGCCCCACTGCACAGATGTTTGTAAAGGATACTTGTTAGCAGCAATCACAGCAACACAAATAAGATGCTGTGAACAAGGAGCCCTACATTGAAAAAGCTAAAAATATTCCCCAGTGGGGTTGATAGCATCTTTCTGAGATCCCAATGCCCACACAAACCAAACACATGTAAATAAGGGCGGGGGGATGAATAAAGAGCAATGTGTTTTTGAAAACACTGGAAATAGTCAAATGGCTTTTAAACAAGGGCACAGCCTGAGATTCTGTAATCCAAACTGTGGCCTACCTGGCTGTTCTCACCTGTACGTCATTTTTTCAAAACCTCATTCATGCAGCCACTTAATTTTGCCCATTTATTAATAAAAGCCTGGAGGGTGAGGGCGTGGGGGCTAAGTGCTTCTTTGCTGTTGCTCCAAGGCTGAGGGGCGTTGCCACTGAATTGTTTTCTGTGAGTCACAAAGTCAAGTCACACATCTGTGCTTTTAAAATATATATTTGCTTAAAGGGAGAATAAAGAACATGCTTTTTAAAAATACACGCACATATCTTGCTATTGAAGGGGCACACAGCTCCTGTTCAGTCAAACTGCTCTGTATTGCGGAGGAATCCTAGAGCCTCTTATTCTGGAATGTTCTCACAGGGGTCAACATCGGCAGCCTGGGCACACAACCTGGCCACAGGTGGACTGGCTCCACAGGCACAGTGTGTTAGAAAATGAGAACGTCAGCGTGATTTGATGTTTCCCTATACTCTTCTTTCCTTTGGGGCCCACCACCACCCCCAGAGGTGGGCTGGGCAGGCCCCAGAGGATTGGATTTTCAGCTCCTGTCTGCTCCCTGGCCTTCAGGGGAGATCTGGCCTCCTTGTACCCTCTCTGTCTCAGAGGCCGAGCCGCGGGGGCAGGTGAGGAGTTAGGGAGGGCAGGTCTGTGTCAAGAGTTCCTCTGGTGTCAGCATTAGGGATAAGCTGTGCCTTCTCTGGTCCCTTGACACCTCTCCCACGTCCTGACCTCAGTTGCTTAGATGCTTCTGCTGCAGTTATTGATTGGCAGCTCTCTTTTCTCTTCCCAAATGCCAGCTGGGTTTGCTACCTGCCTCTGGAACTAGGAGAGAATTGATTCCCTTAGTTGCGATGGTAGAGAATTTGGGCTGGTCTCTAAATAATAGGTACTGGAATTGACACTAGAGCCACACATTACATTAGAACCTCATAGTTGACCACCTCCCTACATTAACCACTTCCTTATGTTGACCTAATTTTCATAGACTGGACATGCACCACATATACATATCCCTACAGTAGGCCTAGTCCTTATGTTGACCATCTCTGTAAATGACCAGTTTGCTGTAGTCTCTTGGGTGATCAATTTACAGAGGTTCTATTGTATTTTATTTGTAGTTTTTTTTTACCGATCTAAATGCATTGACATGTATAATTCAGGGTAATGCAAATTTATGAGAGGATATGAGAATTCTCTCATTTATATGTTGTAATCAATATGATTTATGCAACTGTATAAAGTTTATAGATACATATAATTACCCAATACATAATATGTGCAATTGTATTTTATATATATATATATTATAGTGACAGAAAGTGACATAAATACAAAAAACAAGTGAAAAGTAAAACTTTGTTTCAATACAAGAAAAATGGACAGAATAGTTTAATCATGATAAGCGATCTTATGCAAGTTACTTTCTGTGCCTCGGCTTCCTTATCTATATCATGGGGATAATAATAGTACTAATCTTATAGGATTATACTGATTTTAATGAGAAATGCATGTTCTAGTACCTTATCATATGATAAGCTCTTGCTATTTAAAAATTCTTTTTATTATTGCTACTATGCAGTGTAACTAATGACTTGAATGATACTGCTCTTAAGAATTTCAGAAGCTTTATAAAACTACTACTCTGGATTCTTAAATTTCTCTTTAATTATTGTATCTCATATCAAACATAGCTCAGACTGTGGGATGATGAGTGACTTGGTTTATAGTTATATATAAATATTTTTGGCAAAAAATATATTTTAGCATATAGTTCCATAGTTTAAGTTTTGTTTTGTTTTGTTTTTTCTGAGACAGGGTCTCACTATGTCACCCTTGGCAGAGTGCCATGGCATCACAGCTCATAGCAACTTCAAACTCTTGGGCTTAAGCAATTCTCTTGCCTCCACCTCCTCAGTAGTTGGGACTACAGGTGTCCACTACAAAGCCTGGCTATTTCTTTTGTTGTTATTGTTGTTTAGCAGGCCTGGGCCGGATTTGAACCCATCAGCCAGGTGTATGTGCCTAACCACTGAGCATAGGCACCAAGGTTTAAGTCTTAAGGTTCTTGAATACAAAATTAATTGTAAAGGTGAATAAAGTCTGGGAAAATAAAAATGAAAACTGACCAACTCAAAATAGTTAATAAGTTGAAAGATTTTACCTAACATCCCAGAAGATACTCTAGTAATAAGATTTAATGTTGCCAAGACTGGCTGGGACAGGCTTTAGGCTCCTTGCCCCAATTTCCATCAGCAGTACCCTTAAAGCATCCATCCCACACCAAACTAATCTAAGTGAAAATTGTATTATTCCTCCTCCACTGGAGAAATTCTGTAGTCAGCCTAATATATGCTAATGAGTAGATGAAGGAATAATCGAATGTAAAATTTGGGTCGTAATCTCAGGACGTACAAGATTGCATGTAGATCTCAGACAATCTATTAATATTAATGTTGACACGTCTGGGTTAGAGGATACTTTCTTCTACCCTACCACAAACTCAGTCTGTTTTCACCACACAGAGGAAGAAAGGAGTTGCTGGCAGGCCTGGGAGCTACCAAGTGGGCTGGGTCCATCTGCAGGATGTGCAGCTCAGCAGGGGGTCCGGAGTGACCAGCGAGGGGCTCTCATCTAGCCACTAATCCACAGGGCAGATGTGTAGGCGTGCGACCTAGAACACACCCAGGCCAGGGAAGATGCCAGCACTGTTCAGATCTAATGTGTTACTCTTCCAGATTATAATTTAACATAGTCCTTCCAGGTATTGATTTTGGCCAATGGAGAAAACAGACTGAAGAGGCAGGTTAGGGAAAATTCCCACTGATGGGCGGGGTAAGCTACACTTGTGAGCATTGACACCTGATCTTTGGCCATTTCAAGCATTAATGATCCACTAGCAAGAGGGAAATTTCTGCAGCTGCAAGCTTTTCAGAATGCCTTAGCTGACACCTCAGAAATAGGCGCTGATGGGAAACCACCAGTATCACAGACTCACCTAACCAAGGGTAGAGGTCCACACAGATCATACTCGTATTTAGACAATGTATTTTGACAATGCCAACAGTGCTTCAGAATTTTGGCTGCTCTATAAATAATAGGCACTGGAATTAATATTACAGCCTCATTACAGTAGACCCTTCATAGTTGACCACCTCTCTATATTGATTACTTCCTTATGTTGACCTAATTTTCATAGACCTGACATGCACCACAGGTTCATATCAGTACAATAAGAACATCTTTCATCCAGGTATCATTATTATTATTATTATTATTTTTTTTTTTTTTGCAGTTTTTGCCTGGGGCTGGGTTTGAACCCACCACCTGTGGTATATGGGGCTGGTGCCCTACTCCTTTGAGCCACAGGCGCTGCCCACATCCAAGTATTACTGATGTTAAATGGACAGACCAATGTATATGTAACTACTACCTTAGGTTACCTATATGTAACCTAAGTAACTTGTAGGTTTTAGGAGAATGCTGAGTACTGTAGATATTTCCTACTATCAGACTATAGAAGAGTCTTAGACAAATGACAAAGATGATCAGAAAGAACCTGGAGCTTAAGAATTAGAAGGAGGTTATCCTGGAAGTCCAGGGAGAAAGTGTGGAAAAGAAAACTTAATTAACAACAACAACAAAACTGAAGCTCTGGATGTCTAGTGTCTTACTTGGCTTTTCATCTTGGTATTGCTCAAGCTTGGGAAGCTGTGCCCACTTAACCCAGTGGTTCTCAATCAGGGGAAGTGTTGCCCCCCAGGGGACATTTAGCAATGCCTAGAGACATTTTCAGTCAGCAGGACTGTGTGCTAATGGCCAGAGGCCAGGTAGCTTCTAAACATTACAATTCTCAGGACAACAAAGAATTGTCCAGTTCAAAATTTCAACAGTGCCAGGGTTGAGAAATGCTGACTTAACTCACACCTATAGGTACAACCTGCCCTAAATTTGGGGAAACATTGGTCTTGTTTGGGGTCCCCCAGTCAGCACCTTAGTGGCGGAAGAGGAGCAGCTTTGCAACTTAGCTGCTCTGTCCACGAACCCCAGTATCTGGCACTTGCCTTCTCTCCCTGTCCCATGTACTTGAGTTTTTCCACCGAGTTTTTCCTGGCTGATGGGTGTTTTGCCAGGTTCATCATAAACTGTGATCATAGGCTTCTTTTTGAGTCCTTTGGGGACTGAAGTCCTGAATCCTGCCTGCTGGTCTTCCAGGCCAAGATTCAGTGGCCTGCCATGGAAACTTCCTGAGACCTGCTAACCTATGCAGTGGACATCTGCTTCATTGCCTGCACTCAGGCCTTCCTGAAGATTCTGTAATGACCAAATAAATGTGCCTATCTCTTAGATTTCAGAGCCTAGACTTCCTTTTTACAATATTCTATCATATGGGTGGCACCTGTGGTGCAGTGGGTAGGGCACCGGCCCCATAGGCCAAGGGTGGCGGGTTTGAACCAAGCCCTGGCCAAACTGCAACAAAAAAATAGCCAGACGTTGTGGCAGGTGCCTGTAGTCCTAGCTACTCGGGAGGCTGAGGCAGGAGAATCACCTAAGCCTAGGAGTTGGAGGTTGCTGTGAGCTGTGACGCCATAGCACTCTACTGAGGGTGATAAAGTGAGACTCTGTCTCTTAAAAAAAAAAAATTCTATCAAATGATCTGCTCTGCCTGGCTTCTGGGACACCTTGTTTCTGTCACGGTTAGATTTCCCTCATACTGACCCTCTCAACCCCCCTGTGCTCAATTTGTTCAGACTCAGAGGTCTCCCTTGTCTCTGTGCCTGCTTGTTCTCTGTCTGTCCTGTCCTGTCACCCACTCCCTGAGACTGGGCTATTATAGAACCTAAAATTCCTCTTCTTAATCTCATTCTTCAATGACACACAAACAATTGGTTGACATCACTATCATTAATATTTATCAGATAATAGTTTATAATTGGAGAATCCAGAGAAAAATCAGCTCCATTAAAAGTTAATTCATACAATAAAATACAGCTGTGAATGTTGATATAGTAAAAGCAGAACTCTCTCTCTCTCTCTATGTGTGTGTGTGTGTATACACATACATACACATATCACCATCTGCAGACAGGCAAATTAAATATTTAAGAAAGTGCCACAACAAAACTCAATGCTTTTTAAATGAGCAGATCTGTGAAAAGAAGCTCAGGTAGCCACTGATGTTAACTGCTGGAAAGGTTAATTACACATCATCTTCCTGGTTTTTATCATCATAACTTTTTTGTTCATGTATCCCTTCCTTAATTATACAGGTTTTGTTCAACTCTTGCATAGTAATTGCAAGCTGGGATGAATTTTCTGGAGAAACCACAGACTTCAGCCAATACTGGTCCTATTCGTGTGTCTCAATAGCTGGGAGTTTTTGTAGGAGTCTGTGTCTTGACTCCATCAGCATAAGAAAAACACCTTTTACTGTCCTCTGGGCTATCTCTGGCTGCTGCTGCTGCTGAAGGGATCCTTTTCAGGTACTATAGCCGCGGGAGGAAGCAGCAGGGTTTCTGGAGCTATGGTGCTCCTGCAGCCTCAAGGGCTGTCCCTCCCTTTCTCCAAAGAGTAATATAGGAATTGACTCTCAAATTGGTGAGAAGTGGTTGGCTTTTGATGACAAGTCATTATTCTATCTTCCTAAGACTTTAATGGGGGCCTAGTGTAAGAAAAAATGTTTGAACTGTAATTGGAGCCCTTACAGTGAGAAATTTCCCATATAGTTAAGAAGCAATGTAAACACCTGAGACATGTTTTGGAGAGAATGCAAAGTCTATGATTCTTGCCCAGTGATGTCAGACATGGGACCACCTCTTGCCAAAGTCAGATTCCCAAAGAAGGCTGAGCAACCACACAGAAGTGCATGAACCACCTTTGCCTGTGGTCCTCCAGGGGGACCTCATGTCCTTAGATGTGGCTCACACTCTGGGGGAGGCATGCAGAACTCTTCTCAATCTGACTGCTTTTCCCTGTCTTCTCTAACTACTCTCCACTTTCTACGTTTACTCCCCAAGCCTCCAGTACAACAGAAATCCTTGCAGATTGTTTCCCTCCACCCCACTGCCACTTCCCCACTCCTGGGAGTGCCTTTCTGAGCCTGAATTGCACCACAGGCAGAGTTAGCACTCAGGCTACTGTTGTGTCCATTTGTCCTGTGTGTATCTCTACTGGAAGTTACTGTAGTGCTGTACGTGTTTGTTAATCTGACTAAGATCAGGTCGGAATTATGGTGAATTCACTTTTCTGTCCCAGAATCCAACAGCACAGAGGAAGTACTTAATCAATGTCCCCTAGATGATGAATTGGGCTTTTAAATTGCTCTAGGACATTAACAGTATTCAGCACACACATCCACCTCATCTGCTTCTCAGGGAATTTTTAATCTATGAAAATACTACAATTTTGTCTTTTTATGTGTCTTAATTTTCAAAAGAATGAGGAGGATATGAAGACAATTCAATGGGGAGGGGGGAATGGTGTTGGAACAATTGGATATTCAATGCAAGGGAAAGAAGTTGAGTTCCGTCCTTATATTAGTTCCCCACAGACCTAATGCATGAGCTAAATTATAAAATTCTTAGGAAAAGCAGGCATAAACCTCTACGACCTTGGGTTACACAATGGTTTCTCAGATATGACATGGAAAAGGATAAACAAAAGACACACACAAAATTAATCGGACTACATTAAAATTAAAAGCTTTTCTGCTACAAATACCACAACACCAAAAATACCCCATGGAAATATTATATCAAGAAGTAAAAAGACAATACATACAAGGTGTTTAAATATTTGCAAATTATAATCTGGTAAGGGATTTATATCACAATATATAAAGAGCTCTTAACATTAATAAAAAGTTAAATAATCCAACTGAAAATTGGGCAAAGGATCTGAAGAGACATTTCTCTAAAGAAGATATGAAAGGCCAATAGACACATGAACTGATGCTCGATATCATTAAATCTTAGGAAAATGCAAATAAAAGTCTTAATAAGATACCACTTCACTCTCACTAGGGAAGCTCTAATAAAACAAACAAACAAACAAACAATAATGGTGTCAGCAAAGATACTCATTCATTTCTGGTAGAAATGCAAAATGGTGCAGCCACTCTGGAAAACAATTTGGCAGCTTTTCAAAAATGTTAAACATGGAGTGTGACATAGCAATTTTACTTCTAGACAACTGAAAACACATGTTCACATAGAAACTTGTCCTGCCATGAATGTTCACAGCAGTATTACTCATAATATTCCCTTAGTAGAAATAATCCAAATGCCCATCAATGGAGGAATGGATAAATGCAATGTGGTATGTCCATACAATGGAATATTATTTAATGATAAAACAGAGCAAAGTACTGATATGTGTTATAACACAGATGAGGCTCAAAAACATTAAGTTACGGGAAAGAAATCCATCACAAAAGACCACATATTTGTAGGATTCCATTTATATGAAACAGAAACAGGAAGTAGATACCTGGTCACCTAGGCCTGGGGAGGGGGAAGTGGTGGGATAACTCTTTAATGAGTATGGGACTTTTTTTAGGGGGGTGAAAATATTGTAAATTCAGATTGGGTGAAGGATACATAACTCTGTGAATATGCTAAAGTGATTAAATTATACATATTATATAGGTGAATTTCATAGTATGGGCATATTATATCAATAAAGATGTTAAAAAACAAAAGAAAAGAGATTAGCATGTATCACTGTAAAGATTGCCAGGTAG
>NW_003852558.1:810430-814175 GCF_000181295.1 Otolemur garnettii | reverse complement strand
AAGCCAGGCATATGTGTTCTTTAGAGGTCTCCAAGAAATTCCAATATGGAGCCAAGGCTTAAGCCTCAGTGCTTCAGAGCAGCTCACAGGGACCACATAGAAAGCCTGCTCAACACACAGGGTCTCTGATGTGGAGGTCTGGGAGGGTCTCACTCATTGTGCAGAAGCATTTCAGTGAGTCTAATCTATGTCATACTTCAAGAGGTAGCTTCCAGAATGAAAGAGAACGAAATCTGCCTCAACCTACTGCTATAAACTAAATCTTTAAAATGATAGTTGCAGGGATAAAAGAGAGGTTCTCACAGCGTGGGTTCTAGAACAACAACAATCAACATCAATTTTAGGGCCACACCCCAGCCAAGCCTATGGAACTGGAACGTCTGAGGGTATGGCCCAGCAATCTGTGTTTTAACAAGTCCTCCAAGGTGATTCTGATGTGCACTGAAGTTTGAGAACCATCAGGATAAAGTGTAGCATTGATTACACATACATTTTAAATAAAATAATTGGCTTGTTTCTGTTCATCTCAACTCTATAGATAGAGGTCCCAGATTGTCTTGAAAGTGACTAGTTGCCATTAAACTTATTCTGATTCTCAAAATAGCCAACAATCCGCGTGATGAGACTGTGATATTTTTTTCCGTCAGTATTAAAAGCTTTCATCTCTCTGCCTTCAGTGGCAGAACTGGGGAACTGTGACATTTTTGAGAAAGAGGTTAAAACTGAACAAGGAGCCTCCCAAGGAAAAAAGATTTGTATATACTATACCCAATAGTTTGGAGAGAAATATTCTTCACCTACAAACAAGCATAAAGCAGACTGACTGAGATAAGCAGAGAACTTGTCATCATAGTTTGGTTTAATACAGTTTGCAGAAAGGACGATGGTGGCGAAACTAATGGCATAGTTAGCAGTGTGCCCCACTTGATGGTTTCACAAGTTCAGGTACTTTCCCCAACAATTACTTCCTCGATGGAATGAAATGTCAACAAACAACCTTGGGTGAGAGTCCATCCTAATGGCAGGGGCTCAGCATGGCTGTCAGGGACAGTAAGGAGTGATGGTTTAGGATATCATTTCCTGCAGTGTGGCTTAGGCAACCAGGACTCAGAAACGGTGTTTGCTGATGACTGGACACATAATTCCCATCAATTAAATGTCATTCTCTTCCTATTTTACATATTCTTGGCATACTCTGTAACTGGGAACCACTAACTTTATAAATTTAAAAATATCTGTTGAATTGTAGAGAAATGTCCTCCCTTCTAGGATATTAGTCAGAGTTCAGACTCTGTGCTGAGGACGGCACTTCTGTCATTCCTCATCAGTGAACTTATCCTAGTAAATTTTGCAGATATATTTCCCCCAGAACAGACACTAGCTCTGTTCTCCTCTTCTGTTGAGTAGGAAAGCACTGAAAACAAGCCAGCTTGCTCATTTTCTCTTGATAAATTTGAGAACATACTCTCCTAAATATGGTGCATAAGAAGCAATCACGAATTGGGCAGGACTATTTTGTGATTTCTACTATATTTTCTACTAAGAGAGAACATAGGCAAATGGAATATAGGACTATATACAACAGCCCCAAACAAGTGGTTTTAACCCCCCTAATCTAGAGGTATGCTCCTTACAGCAGCAGTCCCACAGGCAATGTGGGGCCCAGGACAGAACTGCCTCTTGGATTTGCAGGCCAAGTGGCTGGCATGGCCTCTTTCCCTTGGCCGTCCTTCTTGGACACACTGTTTGATGGACCACGAGCCCATCCAGTTTTTCTCCCTCTTCCAGCTCCTCATACCCATTGGGTGGGGGGGGGGGGCTTTTGGCCATTTCTACCCTGTCCTTTGGAATATGACCCCTCTACATTTCCAGCCTGTTTGGAGACTGTTGCTTCTAGTTCCTTGACTCCTGTTGGCCCTTCTTCTCTAACTTGCCACATCCTGAGTAAAGGGGGCACATTCTCGCACATTAGCTTTGACACGAGGCTGGTTCCCCATCACCCAGCAGTGAAGCTCATTCTACCCATCCTGTCTCCTGTCCACACCACTGTGCTCTGCCCACTCTCAGGGCGCTGTACCTGTTTCTTGGAGGACTTTGGGATTTTGCTCCCTCTTTCTTTCTGCCTCTATTCAGTGAAATTATCCTGCAGGCCTTGGTTCCCGGCTGTGCCCTCTGCAGGTCTTCCCTGTGGGACTATGGGACTTCTCCATGTGGAACTACTTGGAATTCCTGAACAGAACAAGGTGTTGTGTCTGTGCCTCTGTCACACTGTTTGCTCTGCCGGAGGTGCCATTCCTCCTCTGTCCTACTAAAGCCCGCTCCTTCTCAGGGTCTCTCAAATCTCACCTCCTCTGGGAAGCCTTCTGCTTCTGTTTTCCAGCGGTGCTGTGCAGAGGGTTTATGGTTAACACTTACTGTTTAAGCTTACAATATATTCTTCCTGGTTTTCAGTCATTTAGCATGAACTTGGTGAATACCTAAATTGTGTGAAGCAGTGCGGAACTTCAGCATCTCAACCTCAAATTCAGTGGGTGTTTAAAGGATTGTGTTTTTATCATTGGAAACCACTGGTTTGACCATCAGACACCCAGTTTCCCATGTCCATTCTCAATGGTTTTTGAGAAATAGAAGTCTGGTTTTTAAATAATCACAAGCAAATGGTGCTTCTCCCTTTGGCTCTTGCGTCTAAACACAAGGCTCTCCATTTCCTTACTGCTCTGATTCCCTGTAGAGCTCAGTCTCAGATTGAGAGGATTCAGCATCTGCCTGATGCCCACCAATGGGCACATTTGAAGCACATTTGTTAACATGTTGTAAAAAATAAGTAGTTCTGATGCTTCAGTGTGGATCATAATTGCTTTGAGGGGGTATTTTTAAAAATGAGACTCAGAGGCTGCCCCAGAAGTTCTTATCTCTTAGGTCTCAGCAGGGCCCAGGACTCTGTGTTATGAAGTGACCAAGCGGTGCCTGGGGACTGTGCTCCAGGAAGCACTGGGCCCGACCCCTCAGGTTCTCCCCTGGAGTTAGCACAGACCATCAGCAAGAAAGCTCTAGAGAAAAGTCCCTCTGAGTTGCTCCTCCCTGAATCAGACTCCCAGCTTTAGGACAGGATTAACTCAGGAGCAAGTAGTTTATTTAGGAGCACAGTTATCTTCTTCTTCTTCTTCTTTTTTACAAAGTCCTGGTCGAAGATATCATTTACGGTTACCAAATAGTCTTTACACAGGGACCCCAAATATAACTTCATACTGAACCAAATGCAAAGAAAGGATTTTTGCATATGTGAGGATATTTATAAGCTTTCTTTTGCCATTAAAATGAAAAGTTCATCCATTGTATGTAAACAGATCTGTGTTTATAGCTATACACATAAAAACCTACATGTTTGTATTAATATGAGTTGCTTTTTGTTTTATTTTTTCCTTAGCTACAAAGGAACAAAGTCAACTTTTCAGTTGGCTCAAATTGAGAAACAGAAACATTAAATTATATAACCTCAGACCTCCTGGAGCAAGTCAGCATAAGCAAAAATAATAATAAGAGCTAATATTTCTCTGTATTGTTATCTCATTTGATCCTCTAAAAAGTCTATGAATATGAGTATGTTATGAGTATGACTAATGTATATCCTCACCTTACACATGAGGAAACCATAACACAGGTCTTACCAGACACAGTGGTAGGGTGACACTGGGGACCTCGGGGAGAATGGTGACACTAAGTGGGAAAGACCTCCCCTTAAAGG
>NW_003852558.1:807429-809657 GCF_000181295.1 Otolemur garnettii | reverse complement strand
TGACATACTGTATTCTAGTGCTGACAGCTGAAGGCTAGAGTTGTGATTAATCCATTTTCTTCTCATTATAAACACAATCTCTCTTCCCTGAAGGTTCCAGCAATCACTCCAGCAAGCGTTGGACCTTGACAGAACAATGCTTATCCTTTGGTGGCTACTGTGTGTACAAGAGAGAAAGCTGGTTTTGTTTTCCAAATCTCCTTGGGCATAGTTGAAAGGGCTCATTTGTGAATGCATGTGTTTCCAGCTCAAGGTTGTATTTTGTTTTTCTGCCCCATGAAAGGAGTAGTAGAGAGAGGAAGCAGGTGCACAATCAGCCCAGAGCATGACAGACACCTGCTGAGGAGTTATTTCAGAGTCCATAGCGAGGCAGTGCCCAGCACAGAGCCTGCAGGGTTGGGTGTAGGGTGGAGAGTGGGCTGCATCTCCTCTGCTCTGGGCTAAAGAAGTCAGAAAGTGACTTCTCCAATCCCCAGGATAACTGATCAAGGACATTTGGAAGCTTATTCATTGGGTGGTTGTTGATAGTTCCTACTTTTTTTGAGACTCTGAGGTTTTCCAATAGTTGAAAATATCCCAAGTTACCCAGTGGCCACTTGGATGTTCAGTCACCAAATACAGTTAGAATGAAGAACAGATGAGCAGACAGATCCTGCCAAAAACTGGCCTCATGTAACAGGCAGGTGATGGCTTCTGTTTGTTTCCCAAGCCCGATTAAGATGTGGGATACATCTGATATGTACATGGTCTGACAGTAGAAAGACTTTTGGAAATTACTGTTTTCCCCAAGTCTTGGATATAGGCACCATCATGACATGGACCCTGCTTGAGGCCAACACTGTCCCACTCAAAGTGAAGTCTTGTCAATGCTGAGTGAGTCTGCGTCAGAGAACATGAGACCTACTCAGTGTAAGCTGTCCATCTGAGGCTGTGAGCTCTGTACTGCTGTGTGCTGTGAGGTACTGACCTGGCCAATCCTAATACAAAAGGATCCTAATACAAACTTCACTATGCATCAAAGTCAGCTGGAGGGCTGCGTAAAGCACAGGTTGCTCATCTCAAGTGTTTTTGATTCAGTAGGGCTGGGTTGGGGCCTGAGCTCCCAGGTGATGCTGGTGCTGGTCCAGTGGCCAAATCTGAGAACCACATTGTGAGACATCAGGAAATGGAATGCTTTACATGCCCTGTGTAAAAAGTAGGGGATTTCAGGACAGACGTACATCACCTAGGTTATTTGAATGTTTACTCTTGAATAGGAGAAAGAAGTATTAAGACACTGTTGTGTGTTAGATCTGTCATACATCACTTAATAGGATGTTTACAATGGCCTAGCAGGCAAGTGTTACTGCCCCACTTCCCAGTTGGTAGAAGAAGGTCTTAGAGAGCTCAGTTCACCTGCTGAAGTCCAGGAAGGGAATAAGAGGTGAGGGTGAGATTCACCTGGGCTGGTCTGGTCCCAGTTCTTCCATGGTATCCAGGCTCCTCACACCAGCTCTCTCCCTCTTTGCATAAGGGATCTTTTAAAGACACACTGAAGGAAAAAGCAAGGCTGAGTAAAGGCACAAATCTGAGTTGACTATGCAGACCATGAATTCATCTGTTTTAGGGAAGAGGCTATCTAAACTTTAGACACTACATCCCAAAGCATGCTGAGTTTTCTTATTTCTGCCAGCAGCATTGGTTACCCTATCTGAATTCTGCTGGCTCTGGCCTTTGACCTTGACTCTGATCTAGTCTCACACAGGTATCCTCAGCATCCTTAGCCTTTGAATAACAGGCTAATCCTGAGAAGACACTTGCAAATCCCTCCATTGCCTGCCACATGACCTACTTAGGATGGAGCCACTCTGAACTGGGGCACAAGCCCATGCCCCACTTCACCCTCCCTATCTCTACCTCAGCAGCCTTAGTCATCATTTCTTCTAAAGAATAAGAGTGGTGATTTTTTTGTTTTTGATAGTAGGTGAGGATCACAGCATTTCAGGTGTGCCCTGTTGTAGTTTGGTTCATTCATTCCATGTAGAGACAGGTATATAACTTCTGTTCAGAGTCCTGCACACTGAGGTCACATAGTTTAAGGTAACTGTGGTTGGAGGACAACATCAGAAAACATGGAGCAGAGATACAAATTTAAATTCTAATGACCATCTATTGATATGAGATTTGTCAAGTAAGTTCAAGAACTCATCCTAGAAATAGCACTGCATACCTCATTGCTGAATATCACT
>NW_003852558.1:791556-806999 GCF_000181295.1 Otolemur garnettii | reverse complement strand
CTTCCCAGATTATCCAGGGTTTTTCCCCCATAAATTCTCATTAAGATATTTTATGTCTTAATTTCCAATGGAAAATGGAGGTGGCATTCTTTTCTTCTCAGGGTTGCATTTTCTGTATTTTATAATGGAATATAACATCATAAAACAGAATGAATGAGCCAAGAGCCCATTTTTTCTATAAAACTGAAAAGATTCATATCTTTTCCTCCCTTCCTCCAACGTTTTTACTGACTCAAATAAACAAGCCTCTGTTTTTAAACAAGAAGGAGTTCAATCTTTCCCTCTGCTCCCACCCTATCCCCCTGGTCCCAGCATAACACTTTCATTAGTTCAGACTAAGTTCATTAAGCAAAGGAGAGGGAGTCCTAAAAGTTCTTCTTGTAAAATATTGGCACAATTTTATCCTCATTTTCCAGCTGTCCTTTAATTATCCAGCAGAGGTAGACCATATAATAAGGTAATCCAGAAAAATAGTACTTGGCATATTTTAAGTAAATGTCAAACCAGGTTAGTCTGTGGAGCTCTGCTTTTTCTTCATTAATGAAATGCCCATCGGAAATAATCAATGTTCTTTCTTCAAAAAAACCCCCAGACTTGTAAGCCATGAGTTTTCAGTGACTGCCAGTTCAATCACTATTTAAATATTAGGTACTTTCTGCAAAAATATCTCTAGAATTTCAGCTACTTCTCTGTCTACCTGATAACTGGGCAAAAACAATAAAAAGAGGGAGTAAAATGTTCTCCTTTGCAGAGGGAAGTGGAAACTGAGAGGTCCAAGTAAAGAACATGGAGCAAGATGATCACCTTGAGTGGAAGAATCGGGAGATCTTACTCTTAGAAAGTGAAAAAGCACTATCTAAAACAGCCTTAGGTTAATTTTCATAATTGTGAGTCACTCATTAGTGGCATTAGTGGTATAATTGTATGTCTATACTTATATCTTTTTATTCAGTTTTTTGCATTTATTTGGCTTGATCATTCCTCATCCTCCTCATCTGCCTGGGCCCTAGACTTTTGCACCTCTGCCTGGCAAAAGAAGTGATTTCACAATGCTGTTCATTTGCTACTACACCTGGGCTGCCAGGTACAAATGGAGACGGTAACTCAACCACAAGGACTGATGCCACGACCAATTCCTGGTCTCCAATTTCAACTGGACCCCTCCTTTACCTGTCCTTCATCAGCTTCCTTTTCTGTTCCCCTCAGGGGCCATTCCAGAGCTTTACTCTTCTCCAATCTCTTTACCAAGCTCCTATTCCCTTTTGTTCAACAGATACCATAAACTTCACTTTGTTCAGACCTTACCAGATGGTCTGTCCTGAGTCCCCAGTGACCTCCATGAGCCCAAGTCAATAAACACCACACGTGAAACTGCCTTTGTCTTTTGCGACACTTCTTGTGGTTCTCCTCTCCTTCTGACTTCTCAGCCTGCTTGGCTGGCTCCTGTTCCTCTGCCCTCCCATCAAGCTCACTGCTGGTCCTGGAGCTCTGTTCTTCCCATTTCACCTGCTCTCCCAGGATAATGTCCTTGACTCCCAAGCTTTTAGGTATCACATAATGCTAATTATTTCCAAACTATATTTCTGGCCACTCCTTCTCCAGAACCATGTGATATCCAATATGTCTACACTCAAAACTTCTTTTCTCCTCTTCCTGCCTTCCTCATACTGCTTTGATGGAATCCTCTAGACTCCCCTCTATTTGACTACCCAATGTCCTCAAGTTCTGCTGATCCCACCTTTCATGGTCACTCTCAGCTATCTCACTTCTCTAGGGTTACCGCTGCTCTTATCCTCTCACCTCACCCACTGTAGGAACTCTCTAACTGAGCTAAAGGAAAGGTTAGAGGTTCTGGGTAGACCAATAACTTAGGAAGCTTTAAAAAAATACTGATGCTTGAATCCCATGACCCCCTACTCCCACCCTTAAAATGTTGTAATTAGTTTGGTATAGATGTAGGCATTGGAATTTTAAAACTCTTTTTTTAATCAGAATACTTGATTTTATAATTACAATCACTGTACTACAGTAATCACTATACTATTAGCAAAGTGATAAAAATATACATCAACAGAATAAAAAGGGGAGACAAGAAATAGACATAAGTATGGACAACTGATTTTTGTATATGTGCAAAATTAATAGAAAAAAAGACAGTATTTTCAATAATGTTGGATCAATTGGTCATGAACTCATCCTAGAAAAAATGCTACATACTTCATTGCTTCAAAGTACTCCCTTGGGCCATCTGGGGTGGCATATCCATATCCCCCAGATGCTTCAAATATGCAGCCAAGGTCAAGAACCATGGTTTTAAGCTATTGCCCATGTGGCTTTGCATCAGTTCTATGATATTTTTATTTTTATTTTTATTTTTACTTCTTTTGAGACAGTCTCAGTAAGTCCCCTCTGTAAAGTGCTATGGTGTCACAGCTCACAGCAACCTCACACTCTTGGGCTTAAGCAATTCTCTTGTCTCAGCCTCCCAAGTAGCAGGGACTACAGGTGCCTGCCACAATGCCTGGCTATTTTTTTGGTCACAGTTGTCATTGTTGTTTAGCTGGCCCCGGCCAGGTTCAAACCTGCCAGTCTCAGTGCTTGTGGCTGGCGCCATAACCACTGTACTATGGTCACCGAGCCAGCTCTGTGATATTTTTAAAAGCCCCAGCTCATATGCAGGATGTAGGAAGCTGGCATGAGCTATCACATAGGTAAGACTCAGAGTGGAAGAAAACTGGGGATGGGGATAGGGGTAGGACAGGGGATCAGGCTCCAGGAAGGGGGAGAGCAGTCACTGACCCTAGCAACTCACCGGCTTGAGCAGTGTCACAGGGCTCTTGCTTCCTGGAAGGCTGCTACCTGCTTCCCAGGCACTTCAGGGCCTGTCCCTGACTGTAGAGTCCAGGCTCTTTATTGGAAGGATTTGTTCTATAAAATTTGGATTCAGTCAAGAACCTACACTTAAGGACTAGAAGGTCACGTGTGGCCTCAAGGCCACAGGTTCCCCACCCCTGGTCCAGGGAGTGCTTCTCACATACAATCAGGTGGGCCTTTCCTGGCAGAAGAGACTTATATTGCCCACATCTGGCCTAAGCCCATTGGGATAAGATCCAGAATCTCTGGCAGTTATGGCCAGAGGGCAGCATCACTTGTGTAGCTGCTAAGGGCTTCAGCAGTCGGCCTTCCAGGACTCCTCAGAAACTTCCTTTCCTCTGAAGGATGAAGATGATGCTGGTTCCTATGCCCCACTCTCCACCCTGCCCGAAACTGCACACACCAAGATGCTGTAGGATGTCAAGACCTGGGTACGGTGGAGGAACTGTCTTCCTTCTCACTGAGCTCTCAAGCCAACATTTCTCTTGGCTCAAGAAAGCCAGAATATTTACTTCATAAAACAAGCAGCAATCTCTTACTTGTAAGCACACTGGGCACAAAATGATAGCTAAGACCTCTTGTTCTTAACACCTGGGACTGTCAGAGTCATTGTGTAGTAATTCTAATTTGGTTTTAATTTGCATTTCTCTATTGGGTATCTTTTCATGCGCTTATTTGCCATTCACATATCCTCTTTGAAGAAGATGTGTGCTCAAGTCTTTTGACATTTCTTCTGTCTCTTAATGTAATTTAAAATAAATAAACTTTATTTTTAGAACACTATTAGTTTCCAAGAAATTTGCCGACAGACAGTCTTCCTGTATCTTGTGATTAACCTCTTACATTAATATGGTGCATTTCAATTACAATTAATGAAGAAGTGTTGATATGTTATTACTAAAGTCCACAGTTAATTCATATATCTGTAGGCTTTACATAATGTTCTTTATCTGTGGCAGGTCACCATCCAGCACACATTACATTTAGTCTATGTGTTTTCTTAGCTGCCCTCTTGGTTGGACTATGCCTCAAACTTTTCTTATTGTTAAGGAGTACTGGTAAGATATTTTATAGAATATCCTCAAATGATATTTGCCTGATGTTTTCCTTATGATTAGACTGGGATTGTGGGTTTCTAGAGGGACAACCAAAGAGGAAAAATGCCATTCCCATTGCATCTTATCAAGAGTACATGTTCTCAACATGACTTATCATTGTCCATGTTGACCTTGATCACCTGGTTGAGGCAATGTCTGTCAGGCTTCTCCACTGTAAAGTGACTCTCCTCACCCCTTTCCATACTGAACACTTTGGAAGGAAGTCATTATGTAAAACTGTGCTCAAGGAATGGGGAGTTATGATCTCTCTCCTTAAAGGTGAACTACCTATATAAATATTGTGGAATTCTGCTTTTGTCCATTTTTCAACTGGATCTATTTACTTACTGTAGAGTTTTACGAGTTCTTTATATATTCTGCACCCAAATCTTTCATCAGATACATGAATTGCAAATATTTGCTCTCTGTCTGTATGATGTCTTTTTATTATCTTAACAGTATCTATTGTAGGACAAAAATTTTAAACTTTACTGAAGTGCAAATTGTCCATTTTCTGTCTTCTGGATAGCCAGAAAGAGGGGCTCTAGTCTCTCTATTGCAGCTGACCTGCATTCCCAGCTACAGCAGAAGGGCAGAGAGGTCCCCTCCACCCTTTGGGAATCACAGCTCTTTGGATTGGAGAGGAAGGGTCCTCTCCCTCAGGGTTGAGGCACCTGCAGACTCTTGCTATGGCTGCTGTGATGGAATTGTCTAGAGAAGGGGACATGTGAGGATGGAGAAAAATAGTCCCATTAGTCATCCCCTTTGGACCCACAGAGAGGGCGTCTCCTGGTGTTTTCTTTGTCCACACCTGCAGTCTCCTTCTAGACTGTAGGGCTGCCTTGATTCCAGTCTGGGAAATATTGTAGGAAAATGGGAAACTCAGGGATGAGAGGGACTTCAAACTTTGGTTTTCTTCCCCAGTTGGCCTGCTGTCACTTCTCAGAGTACATCCCTTTACCTCCACTATCAGTTCCATGCATTCTGTCCAGGCTGGACAGCTCCAATTCAGGATGACCTTGATTAGTCTCAAGGGAATTCTGGGCTCAGCTCTTGCCATGAGCCAGTTTGCTGGCACCTTTCACAGGGCAACTCCATTCTTAGGCTCTCTGAGGGAACTGTAGGCTCCTCCCCCAACCTAACAAGTACAAGGGTCAAATAAACAGAAAAGCATCAAGAAGGTCTGCCTTCATGCATGTCCTATTGGATGATTAGAGAACATGAGCCTTAGGAAGAGTTCTAAGGCAGGATTTTGGCAGGCTGGTGACCAGTCCTTCTTTTATCCATATGTAGGAAAATTGCATTAAAATCACCACTGCTATTCCACAGTGGTTTAGTGGAGAGTTTGGGGACAGGAATAAAAGATTTGGACCCTTACCTGAAATGTGAGAAAGTCTATTGAGATCACACAGCCTGTTTTCTCAAACTTCAATTGGGATAACCTATTGCACAGGGTTGATACGAGGGTTAAGTAAAAGCTCTTTGCAACTGACAAGCTGCTAACCTTTTCAGTAGGTTTTATCCTCTTCTTTCAGGTTCCTACAACATTCTGCACTTCTCCGTAGATAACTCTCATCCCAACTGCAACTGCCCATTAAATGCCTCTTCTTGACAAGCCTATTAGCTCCATGAAGGCAGATATGTGTTTTCCTGGTCCGCTATCATACTGCCAGGACATAAAATTTGTTGAATGAAGATTTGTTTAATTGTACTGTTAAAAGACTGAAGTTGCTAAAATGATTATCATGAGATTATTATATCACTTATATTTAATATCATTGTGGTCATCAACATTAACTCGTGACTAGTAAGCAGAATCAAAGAAGACTTTAAGTCAAAGGAAACCATTGATTAATGAAAATTAATGTTCTGGGGACACGATGGATTTTTACCATGACTCATGCAAGCCAAAATCATGACTCTATTCAAAGATGCAGGTTTGCTACCAAGGTACTTCAAAAGGAAGAAAATACAGCAATCTTCAGAAGAATGTATCTTTCCTAAGGTTGTCAGCTTGACACATTCAGGACAGAATCTCTCCTTTCCCACTTAACATTTTGATTCATGAGAATCTGAGATCTCGGAGCTTGAAAAAATGGAAATATGTCACTGAAATGTCAGCATTGATTTTATGATTTTCTTGAAGGAAGCAAGAGGGAACACGGGAGAGCTCAGGTGTCTTGCCTGAGAGTTCAGTGCACACTTCTACTTGAGCAGAATATATGTGGCATCTTGGAATGATTAGAAATTAGGAAGATGGGTATTCATCCTGGTAACAAGCCCTTAGCTTCTATATTAGTCAGGGTTCCCCACAGAGCACAACATAGGAAGCATACACATATAATGATTCTGGAGGCTGGGAAATCTCACAACCTGCCATCTCCAAGAGACCCAGAAAGCCAGTGAGTGGTTCCAGTTTGAGCCCAGAGCCCTGACAACTAGGAGAGCCAGTGGTGTCAATCCAACTCTGTGTGTCCCAGGATAGCAGACGAGATATTCCAGCCCATGCAGTGGGGCAGAAGAGAGACTTCCTTCCTCTCTGTCTTTTCTTCTTTTCAGACCCTCAATGGATTGAATAATGCCCACCCACATTGGGGAGGACCAATTACTCTACTGAAAAAATGCTGATCTTACCCAGAAATACCCTCACTTATCCGGGAATAAATACCCTCACAAACACACACTTGTCTATTTATACTCATCATATTTCCCTTAAAACTGTTCTTCCCCCTTTTATTCTCCTTCCTGGAAAATGATACCACTTGTTCATCCAAACTTTAAAGCAGGGAGTTCACCCAGATGACATTGTTTGTTTCTGTCATACCCATATTCACTTGGCTACCCAATCCTTTGATTCTACTGCCTCAGTGGAATGAATCCACTCCTCCTTGTTTCTACTAACTATGCCATGAACTTCTTTCTCTGACACATGAGGCACTTATTTGTTGAGTGAAATATTTTCTCCTTCATTCTTGGCCTGCACTAGATTTCAAGCTTCTTGAGGGCAGGCAATATGTCTTTTATATTTTATGTGTCCCTGCATGTATGTCTGCACATGTGTGCACATTTAGGGGTATGCATGTGTGTGTGTGTGTGTGTGTGTGTGTATGTATGTCTGCAGAGGCTCACATGGTACCCAAAAGAGTGCCAGGCATATGGATATTCATTTAAGTATGGAAATGTCTAAGTGGAAACATTACTAAGTTAGTTTTTAATGTTGAATTTGGAATCCCAAAGTCACAGCTGAATTTACAATGTATATTTTTAGGGGAAATCAGTGGTCCTAAGGCTTCTCACTTATACTTTCGCTAGTGCCAGACCTTTGCATTATTATGTTTACTTTATTGAATAGGGGCCTTGGGTTTCCAGAGAGTTCCTGTTAAAAAAGAAAGGAGCAGCAGTATAGGGAAGAGGCTAAACATTTGGACTGTGTGTTAATAGACAAGCTCACATTTCAGCTCCTTTAGCTGTCACTTTTAGCTATGAAGTTCTTTACAATGTTTAAAATCTTTTAGCTTCTTCCTCTATAACATGGGAATGAAATATTAATATCTATGCATAGAGGCACTGTGCAGATTAAATGAGATGAGGTATTTAGAATGTTTAACACAGAGTGGTTCATTTCCTCCACCGGAAGAGTGATGAGCTGTGTGATTAGGGTGAATCTGGATTCTAAGGGGCCGAGGTTTCCAAGGGTAGGGCTGCCACATCGCAATGCAGGCAATCTCAGTCTCCTCCATCTCCTCTCTTTGTTGCCTACTTCCTACCTACATGCCCTGGAGCTAAACATCATTTCTTCCTTAGCTTTCTGCTCTGAAGTGATAAGCCAGGTCAGGGAGGGTAGCCTTTCTCGAGCTTCTCCGCAAGTTAACTGGAGGCAAGTAAAATAAGGATGGGCTAAGTTTTGCATGTTCTCCAATGCAATTTTGTGAGCAGAAATCTGATATTATAGCTGGATTTTCATTTGACTCTTGGTTAAAACTGGAGGGAAGGATAAGTTAGTGACTGACAACATTTGATTTTATAAATGTTGGGCAATATTACTGTTGTTGATAAGGTAGGCATTACCCCTGTATGAGCAGGGCAGGATATAAAGCCATTTATGTGAATTTACTCAGAAAACAAGGAAGAGATCACTGTTGATGGAACTAATTATGCAGATTACATCAGAAGGGACATCTGTGAGTAAACTAAACCAAAATAAAGCAGAAAAGCCCAGAAGACAGAGTTCCCATGCTGTAACCACCTCACTGAGACCTGACACTCCTCTTGAAACCTTGAAAAACAATTAATTCACAGAAATAGGTTATGTCAAATCAGCGACACAGACACTGATTATTCCTTAGACCTTTAAGTCTGACATGCAAAGGACAATGTGATATAGTGCTGATGAAAGAGGTCACCACTTTGGAAAATAATGTGGAATTCTTTTGTACAGGTGAGCATAAGTATACCTCACAACCCAGTCATTCCACTCCTGGGTATGTAAGAGAAACTCTCATTCACAAGCACTAGGAGACGGTAGGAAATGATTGGAAATAACAGAGAAGTCCATTAGGAGAACACATAAATAAACTGTGTATGTCTATACAAGAGAAGACTACATACACAACAGGGAAGAAGAATGAAGTTCAGTGAAATGCAACCAAGTGGATGAATATTTGATTCACGATGTTAGGGGAGAAAGCCAGCAATAGAAGCCTATGTACACTATGATATCACTTTTTATAAAGATTAAAAACAAGCATCTCTGAGCAGTATATGGCTTAGAGATGTGACTGTAGGTGTTAAAATCTTTGATAAACACAAAATTCACTCTAGTGGACACCTGTGAGTGTGGGAAGGCAAGGAAGAAACACGCTGGCATTGCTAATGTTTCACGCGTCCAGTTGTGTGGTTGGTTCCATGAGACTTTATTATTATATTTTTTAAATGTACATATCTATTACTTTTTCATATGTACCAAATTTTACATGTTAAAAATACTTTTTTAAGCCATGCCATTTCCTGGGGGGTATAAAATGTTATTTCTCTTCTGTGAATAGTTCTGACCAATAAAAATAGGTTAGCCTATAAGTTTTTATATTTATTTAGTAGACTCTCTGTAAGTTGACCATCCAAGAGACTGTAACAAACTGGTCAACACACAGAGGTGGTCAATGTAAGGAACTAGGGCTATTGTACTGATACGTACATGTGGTGTGTGTCTAGTCTATGAAAATTAGGTCCACTTAAAGAGTTGGTCAATGTAGGTAGGTGGTCAACTATGAAGGTTCACTGTATTTTAAAATGGTTTCTGGTTCCTTTCCTGAGATGGGGAGAATGGCAATATCTATAGTGCCTATAAAAATAACAGTGATGATTTCTTACTGTTTTAAACATATCCACCAACTAAAAATCTTTTTTCCCCCACAAAATCGAAGAGAAATTGAGTAGTCAGAGTAGAATCTATAAGTGAACCTAGAAAAAGGCCTAGGTGATTTTAGCCTCATGAATAGCATATGCACTATTCATATCAGAATAAACCACTGCAGGAGGACTTAGGAGATGTTTGCCAAAGGGTAACAAATTTGAGTTAGATTGGAGGAATAAGTTCAAGAGATCTACTATATGTACAATATAGTGGCTCTACTTAATAACAATGCATTGCATTTCAAAATTTGCTAAGAGAATGAATTTTAAGTGTTCTCACCACAAAAAAATGATAAGGATGTGAGGTAACACATATGCTAAGTGTCTTGATTGAGCCATTCCACAAAAACATGTTGCACAGTGTACTTGATAAATATACAGGGTGTCCATAAAGTTCACCTGCAATATACTATGTTAAACTATTTTAAATTCCACATAAACTTTAGGTCATGTAAATGTATAATATTTTTATCTGTCAATAATAATAAAATGAAAAAAGAAAAATTTTAAAAATAATAGAGATGGCCACTGCTATTCAGCATAGTTGAATGGAAGTTTTAGCCAATGCAATCAGTCAAGACAAGGATATCAAGGGTATTCAGATAGGGATAGTGGGGGTAAAATTCTTGCTCTTTGCAGACCATATGATGTTATACTTAGAAAATCCCAGAGATTCAACTCACAAGCCCCCTGGAAGTGATCAAAAAATACAACAACATCTTGGGATGCAAAATCAATGCCCTCAAATCAGTAGCTTTTATATATGCCAACAACAGTCAAGTTGAAGAACAAATTAAAGACACAATACCCTTCACAGAGGCTTCAAAGAATATGAAATACCTGGGAATATACCTAATGAAGGACATGAAGATCTCTCTAGAGAGAACTATAAAACCCTGAGAAAAGAAATAGCAGAAGACACTAACAAACATAAGAACATACCGTGCTCATGGCTGGGAAGAATCTACATTGTTTTTTGTTTTGTTTCTTTCTTTCTTTTTAATTCTTTGGGTATTTTTTAAGAATCAATAGTGTTGAAATGTCCATACTCCCCAAACCAATCTACAAATTCAATTTTATCTCCATCAAAGCACCAATGTCATACTTCAAAGAAATTGAAAAAAATAGTGCTTCATTTCATATGGAACCAGAAAATACCCTGAATAATCAATATAATTTTAAGAAATAAAAACAAATCTGGAGGCATCACAGTACCAGATTTCAGGTTATACTACAAGTCTACAGTACTTAAAACAGCAAGGTACTGGCACAAAAGCAGAGATATAGATCTATGGAATAGAATAGAGAACCTAGAGATGAACCTAGCCACATATCACCATCTGATTTTCCATAAACCTAACAAAAGCATAAATTGGGGGAAAGTATCCCTATTTAATACATGGTGCTGGGAGAACTGGTTAGCCACATGTAGAAGATAGAGATTGAATCCATACCTCTCACCATTTACATAAATTGGTTCTCATTGAATAAAAGATTTAAATTTAAGACATGAAACAATAAAAATTCTAGAAGAAAGTGTGGGAAAAACTCTTGACACTATCTGCCTGGGAAAAGATTTTATAAAGAAGACCCCCTTTGCAATTGCAGCAACACCAAAAATACATAAATGGGACAAGGTCAAGGTAAAAAGCTTCTGCACAGCTAAGGGTACAACAATTAAAGCTAACAGACAGCCTTCAGAATGGGAGAAGCTATTTGCAGGGTATGAATATGACAAAGGATGATAACTAGAATCTACAGAGAACTCAAACAGGTCCACAAGAAAAAAGTAAACAATCCCGTTTATAAGTGGGCAAGAGACTTGAACAGAAACTTCTCTGAAGAAGACAGATGAATGGCCGATAAATACATGAAAAAAATGCTCATTGTCCCTGATCATCAGAGAAATGCAAATCAAAATCACTACAAGATATCACCTAACCCCAGTGAAAATAGCCCACATCACAAAGGCCCAAAGCTACAGATGTGGGCATGGATGTGGAGGAAAGGGAATACATTTACACTACTGGTGGGATTGCAAATTAATACAGCCTCTTTGCAGAGAAGTATGAAGAAACCCCAAATAACTAAAACTAGATCTTCCATTTGATCCCACAATCCCATTACTTGTTATCTACCCAGAAGAACAAAAATCATTTTACCACAAGGACATAGGCACTAGGATATTCATCACAGCTCAATTCACAATTTCCAAGATGAGGAATCAACCCTAGTGCCCACCAACACACGAATGGATTAATAAACTGTGGCATACGTACACCACGCCATACTGTTCATCCATTAAAAGATGGAGACTTTACATCTTTTGTGTTAACCTGGATGGAGCTGAAGAACAGTCTTCTTGGTAAAGTATCACAAGAATGGAAAAGCAAGAATCCAGTGTACTCAATACTAACATGAAGGCAATAGATAAACAACTGTGTGGCCACACAAGAGAAAAACACAATTATAGTCAAGTGGGGAGGGTGGAGGGAGGAGAGGAGGGAAAGAAGAAAGGGGACAGAGGTGGGGGGGATTGGTAAGCTCTCCCAAGCACACAATAGAAAGGTGTACAGCACAGCCCCTAGGTGCAGGGCCCAGCTACAACTTACAACTTCATCTCAGAAATGCAATCAATGCAATCTAATCATTTGTATCCTCAGATTAACCTGAAGTAAAAAGAATAAAAAAGAACATGTATAGCTTATATCATAAAAGTAAGCAATAAATAGTTTATGCACTAAAAAAGAGAAAATGTCACGTGATATTTCTTTCGCTTTTAATTTCTAAAATAAACCTAAGTGAGTTGGGTACTATGTAAATTCAGTGAGACTGGGAAGATATTTATTTATTTTGGCACCATCCCTCTTCTCTGAGACCATTCACCTCAAAATACTGAATGCGTACATATCTTTTTTATTTTCTTCTTGTGATAGGGTCTCACGGGGCTGACCAAGCTGGAGTGCAATGGTGCAATCATAGCTCACTGCATGTTTGAACTCCTGGGCTCAAGGGATTCTCCTGTTTCAGCCTCCCCAGGAGCTGGGCTACAGGCATGTACCACTACACCTGGCTATTTTTTTTATGTTTTGTAGAGATGAGGCTTTCATTATTGAGTCCAGGCTGGTCTCAAACTCCTGGTCTCAAGCAATCCTCCCACCTCGGCCTCCCAAAGTGCTGGGGGCTTAAGGCATGAGTCACTGTGCCCAGCCATACTGATAGTTCTTTGAAATAAAAATAGCCTGAAATGTGCCAAAATAAAATTTAGTATGATAAACTTAACTGATGACAGTTTGCTCCTTTAACGGATTTGGTGTGCAACCAGCCAGCACAGGGAAAGGCTGGGAGGCTCTGCGGAAGTTTATCCGATAGAATAATGTTCATTTATATAAAATCACCTGAGACCACATTTGCTTCAGTAATTTTATTTGTCAAGAAAAAAAATGACACATTTTGCAAGTTGATCAGACTTGAACTAATGAGAAAGCAAGCATCCAGGATGTCTAATAAGAAGTTGTGCACTTTTAATCCATATTGTTTATTCGTTCCACTAGTCTTCTTTACTCCTTATTTGCCTTTTTTTGATCTTGCTATTTGTGGGTGCCACCCTGTTCTCTACTTTTCATTGTAATTTTACACTTGATCAAGCTGTTGATATGTAAATAGTTGCTTTGAAGATGAAAGCACCAGACTGTTCCTAAAAAGAAGAAAAATTGTAGTTGCTTTATTTGACTTGAGTAGAAAAGAATGTCTCAATATAAAATTTCAATTGCTTTCTAAAATAAAAAGTGTATCGCTTAGGATTGAACTTTATACTGAGCAAGAGATATTATGGTAGGTTGACAATTATCCAATTTATTTTCTTTGCTCTTAGAAATAACCTCAATATTCTTCCAGAAATATGTTTTCTTATTGCAGCTCTAGACTTTGGACTTAGAAGTTCAAAAAGTTTATTTATACAGAATCTAAGTAATCTCTAATCTAGGAAATAGGTTCTTTGGCAAAAGAGGAAGACAGATACTTTGAACAATAATTCAGAGAATCAATCCATCTATGCAATAGAATTAGTTCAAGGTACTTCAACACCATTTTTTAACTCAGTACCATTTGTTCATATTTTTAAGGAGCTCGGGAAATTTCACCCCAAAATACAACTCCTTGGTATAAAGAATATTTTGAATTAAAGGCTCTTAGAGATTAACAGGCCCTTGGAAGAGGCTTGCCCAAAAGAACAATGGACTTTACTTCCTCTTCCTGTGATCTCTATATATGGCAGGAAAGAACATCAAGAATGAAACAGACCTGGCCTAAATTATTTAAAACATAATACCTGTCTCTCAGGTTCATGTACAAGTCAATCTATTTCCCTCATCCATTCATTCTCTCAAGTATTTATTCATCCTCCCTAGCAACTGTTTATTTCCCCTAAACAGAATTACTAATACTCTAAAAGGCAAGTATAAAAATATCTGAATCTCATCAGGATACTGAGTAATCACCTCTGTGAATTTTCCTAAAGTGCATGATAAATACATCTTTCCCTTGTTACTCTGCTGTAATCGTGAGTTTATTTTTTCAGTGAACTTTTGGGGAAAAGGGCAAGATTCCCCTTACCCCTACAATTTCTTTACTCAGTACCCTCGGTTTATGGGACACTGAGAGTGGTCACAAGGTGTCTACTCAACAGAGCTGAAGAGCAGTTATTTTCAAAATGTAGTATAGCTCAGAATCCCTTAGAGGGCTGAGCCACACCCCCAGAACTTCTTACTCACTGTGTTGTGGTGCACTTTTAAAATTTACATTTCTAAATAAGTTCTTAAATTATGCTATTGCTTCTGGTCTAGGGAGCACACTTTGAGAACCCCTATTACAGAACACCTATTCTGAAATGTGGTTTCCCATTGCAATCAGCTGAGGTTCTTGAATAAAATACTGATGCCTAACCACAGAGGTTCTGATTTATTAGCCTAAGGTGCAGCCTGTGTGTACCAGGTTTTCTAAACTCTCCCACATGATGAGTCTGATGTGTTGTAAAGTTTGAGACCTATTGTGCTAAAGGATAAAATCGGCTTTTCTTCCCCCATAAGACATTTAAAAACTCAGGTGAATTCTGTACTTTATACAAATACATGAACAATGCTAATGCAATGTAAAATTTTTAAAAAATAATCTTGATGATAAAGGTCAGAGGAGCTAGGACTAAGAAATCCCTTCCTAATGCCATATAATAACCACATTTCCTAGTTTATGTGTTTGATGCTTTGGCACCTGGGACCACACTGACCCTGGCAGGACTGACCCTGGAGGCACTGTCCCCTCAGATCTATCTCATTCCCAGAGACAGCAAACAACTTGCCTAGTTTACCTTTCATATGCAAACCAACCAATTCAGATTCCATCCCCCCAAGCATCTCCTTTCTGCAGCTAGAGCTTCTGCAACTCAGCCTTTATTCTCCTATCCTAACCACAGCCAAGGACCAGACCACCGGGGACAGCTCCTGTGCCTGAAGCCTGCTGAAATTTTCAAATTAGCCAGTCCCAACCTGTTTACCCCACCTGGCTTATCCCTTCTGCAGAAATCACCACAAAGGATCTTGCCTCTACTTCCTTCCTCTCCCTCTGCCTGCTGGCAGACTCTGCTGCTTCCGTGGGTGGCCCTGAAATGTGTGGAATGCCTCTTGTTTCCAGGGATCTGTGTGTATCAAAACATCTTCTTTCATAACAATCATTTCCAGTCCGTGGGTTTTACCATACCTTATTAAACATGTCCCAGGTACCCTTTTAAAACACCTCGCTAAACCCATTAAGACGATACCGGATTTCCTCTGGAATCGTGATCAGAAAAACCTTCACTTGGAAGGAACTGGGATAGAAGGGAGGGGCATTAAACCGAGGCCCCAAGGCAATAAAATTCAGTTAGAAGAAAATCTAGTTTTCTGGATGGTTAGTCTACACAATGCTTGGTAACATTTGGGTGATTCAATTTTGTGGCTTTCCATCTGAAATCAGCTGTCACATGGCCATCATCTCCTGCTGGGTTGTTCAGGTCAATGCAGGCCC
>NW_003852558.1:775608-791215 GCF_000181295.1 Otolemur garnettii | reverse complement strand
TTTATGACCCCTCTCAACTGGACAAAGGGACAAGTTAGGGCTGCTCTTCTCTCATCATTTTTCTTAATATTGAAGTCATGTGTCAATGTAACAGTTACATAGGCAAAAATGCAGCATGCACATTGTAAAGGAGAGGCAGAATCATGACAGATATCAGCTAGGAAGAAACACACAGAAATGCTGCTTAGGAAGGAGGAGCGTGAAGCCTAGGGGTGGATAACACAGATCTGTGGTAACTTCTAATGATGCCTTAAATCCCACAGCTCTAGCCTACCAAGAAATTCCAGCAACAAGTAACTGCTTCTTCCTTACTCAAACTAGTCCAAAGCTGAACTATACTTCAGACTAATACGTGGAACAGAGAACTGATTACAAGCTCTGATTTGAGGAGTTCTAGTATGCAATAAAGATCGTGACTGAGCTTTGTCCCTGATTCTTGAGAAGTAGGCTTCAAACCCTTGGGATTTTCAGAGTGACTGGAGTGAATGTTATTCATGGTGGGCCCATGAGACCAGATCTGATAATTTATGCTAATGAAGTGATTCAGGATGGAGACTGGCTATGTCAGAACGAATGGCCAGGTAATATCAGCCCCACCTCTGGACTTGGTGTGCCCAGAATTTCTCTGCCTGGTCCTTGGTCTTGGAAAGTTGAAGTATAAATTCACAGACCACTATGGGTAAGTAAAAGGACAGATTTTATTGATAAATAAGGCGAGAAGGAAGACAAAGCCTCCGGCACAGCAGAGGTGGGTCCCAAGTGGGGAGCTCGTTTGGCTCCCTATCTCGGGGTCTATACGCAGCTTTTCTTTTCTTTTCTTTTCTTTTATTTTGAGACACAGCCTCAAGCTGTCCCCCTGGGTAGAGTGCTGTGGCATCACAGCTCACAACAACCTCCAACTCCTGGGCCAAGCGAGTCTCCTGCCTCTTCCTCCCAAGTAGCTGGGACCACAGGCGCCCACCACAATGCCTGGCTATTTTTTGGTTGTAGCTGTCTTTGTTGTTTGGCGGTCTGGGGCTGGATTTGAACCCGCCAGCTTAGGTGTATGTGGCTGGCACCTTAGCCACTTGAGCCACAGGCGCCGAGCCTATACGCAGCTTTTCTACCCTCCCTGGCAGTGGCAGCTTAGATAGAACATTGATCAAGTTGGTTTATGAGCCTGTTTGGGCCCAGAAAATGGGATCTGTGTTCAGGCCTAGGTGCAGGGGACCTGCATCATTGGGGGAAAGGGCTAGAGATTAAACTCAACCTCCTGACCCACGACTCAGTCAGTTATGCCTGTTTAATAGAACCCTAATAACAACTCTGGACACTGAAGCACAGGTGAGCGTCTGTGGTTGGCAAATCTCTGCACACTGTCAGACATCCATGTGCTGAGAAAGGAATGCTTCCCTAAAGATAATGGAAGTTTCATGTTTGAAATCTTTCCAGATTTTGCCTTGGTTTTCACTTCTAGTTTGTACCTGGTATCTTTTGCAATAAAACTATAATCATGAACACAGTGTTTCCAGTGAGTTTTCTCTGGCTAATTGTCAAAACTGAGAGGGTAGGAGAAATGCCTGAATTTGCAGCCAGTTAATCAGAAGTGAGGATGCCCTGGGGACTCTGAAATTGTGGTGGGTATCTGAAGTGAGGACAGTCTTATGAAGGACTGTGACCTTAACCTCTAAGCAACTAGGCACACACATGCCCTAAAAGTATTCATATTCCTTCTCTCTTGCACTCCCCTTCTGACTAACACTGAGTTATTTTAGGGTAGAAAGCTCCTTACTGTAGATTTATTCTATCAGTACAGCTCTTACGTCTGCTCACTACATTCCAATTTTTCCAAGGACTTCCTAGAGTTCTTTCCCGGGGGGTGGTGGGGGGGAGTAGTTGGCATCAGATCTCTCTGGAGCAGGGAGGGGAAGGAATCCTGACATGCATATTTAATGGAAGGGGAATGAGGGGGTAGTGGTAGCAGTGTGTTGGTTGGGTCCTTTCTGCTATGATCCAAGCCTCCTTGGGCCCTGTCAACCAGGACCAAGTAATTGAGCACTGCTGGCAGCAGCTGCAACAGGGGGTAGGCAGGACTAGTAGGACCCAGTGTGTCAGCCTATGAACCTGTTGCAAAGTTCACAGAACTTTCATGGCATGGGGCCCTCAGGATCTGGCTTACTTTATGACTTCCTCCCATCACTGTGAGTCAGGCTGCAGCCCATCAGCCTTCTTCCTGCTCCTCAGTCTCTCCAAGTTTGCTCCTCCTGCAGGGCCTTGGCCTTTATCCTCTTTCTCTGGGTGCTCGGTCCTCCAGAACCCACATGGCGGCTGCTTCTCAACATGGAAGATTTAGTTTCAATGTCACCTCCTTCCAGAAGTTTCTCTGGCCACACTTGACAGAGCACTCCTTCTCCCTAACCCTGCCCCACCCTGGAGCTCCTTCCCAGCCCATTACCTGGCTTACTTTAAAACACTTACTGCTACAGGTATTATATTAGTTGTTTATTTTGTTACAGACATATTTCTAGTCTCTACCTCTCCCACAGCCTTAACTCTCCTGTAGCTCTATCTATCTTGTTCACACCATGTCCTAGGCCCACAGAATAGTAACTGATAGAAACTACTGAATGACGGACAGAATGCAAAGCATTCTCCAAGTGCTGCTGTCTGTGGCAGGTCACATGAGACTTGGGGGAAATGCACGAGACTCATTTCTTCCTCTGGCCCAAGAGAGGACTTGGGCCATTTCTTTGGCTCCTTCTCCTCTTTAGAAGGTGTAGTTCATGGTCTCACACTTGCTCTCTCATTCCTGGCTTTATAGATCTGTCCCTTCCCAGACCTCAAACCTCACCCTGCATTATTTTCCTAAGTTGCTTCCTGTAGTCTTAATAAAATATACTAAGCCTGTTTCTTTCCTTATTTTAATATTTTTTAAAAGTTAATATTATTTCTCAGAAAGCATAAGTAGAACCCTAAAGGAACTGAAACACAAAATCTGATAAAGGAATTGAAAAAAAATGTATAGGAAAATAAAATTTATGGCCCCCAAATTTACTAAAGTTACATTATGAAGTGTAAGGCTATCCTAGCAAGAGGAAAAAGACTTATGGAGCAATAATTTTCTCATATTATTTTTAGGGCACAGTTTTGTTACGATTTTATTAGATGAGATTGATATTTTATTTTTTCCATTTATTTTTTACTCGTATATATTCATGGGGTACAAGTGCAATTTTTCTATGTTGATATATTGCATTGTGGTTAAGTCAGGGCCTCAGCATGATCAATATATTTGAAAATTGAATCTGTGTAATAGTAAGTGAAACTTACAGAGAATTTAACAGTATGTAGACAATATATCAAAATTTGGCTATCGTGTTAAAGACAGAATAAATACCATTGGTTGACTGCCCATCTCAGAAAAAAAATACAGAAAGCAAAGAATTTAAAGTGAATTAAAATTTATCCAATTTAGAATCAAATAAAAATGCCACAGGCCCAGCGCCAAGGAATACTCTTGGATTGGCATTTGTTCAACACCCTAAATTTAACCAGCTGCAATCCCTTTTCAGTGCCATCCAATACAATCTTTTGAAATAGTGGGTGTGCTTTTAAAGAGAAGTTGGCATTTCATCTGAATATTTATTCTCTAAATAAACAGATGCAGTTTTCTGCAACATGCTCAACACTTATTAAAGAAGCTGCAAGTTGTAGTTAAGGATGACACGCAGCAAAGTACTCGTGTGTTTTCTCTCTGGGTCATAAATGCCTAGTTCATAATTACTACATTTATATCCTGTTTAGTGGACAGGGAAATTTAGTGTCTAATATTTCCTATGAAAGTATCTTGATATTTCTTAGAATCATAATATATCAGTTATCATAATATATCAACAAATTATTAGTATTTTATTAGATGAGATTGATATTTTATTTTTTATTTGCATATATTCATGGGGTACAAGTGCAATTTTTCTATGCTGATATATTGTACTGTGGTTAACTCAGGGCCTCAGCATGATCAATATATTTGAAAATTGTATAATAATAAGTGAAACTTACAGAGAGTTTGACAGTATGTAGACAATATATCACAATTTGGCTATAGTGTTAAAGTGTTAAAAACGAAATATGAATCTCATCTAATAAGATCCTGACAAATTATATTTGTTGATATATTATGATAACTGATATATTATGATTCTATATTATGATTGAGTTAGAAGAGACCTTTCCAATGTTTAGTTGTAATTCAAGGTCCATATTTCACATATGAACAGAATGAAACCTTCAATATTAGTAAGTGACAGACCCAGGTCTTGCCTGGAACCCAAGTCCTCATTCATTTATTTATGGATGTAAACTGCCCTTTATTAAAAAAAAAAAATGTCTAAGATTCATCATCTGCCTGAAAAGTGCTCACAGCAGAGTGAGGCTTGGCCCATGCCATGTTTCCAACCCCAGAACATACAGAGTGTGCTGGTGTAGATTCCATGCCCAACCCCAAAAGCAAACATTTATAAATGTTGGTAAGATGTAACCATCCTTTTGGAAAAACACAGAACCAATTTTGCAGGTAAAGCTACTGCAAGATCCCTGTGCATTGGCTCTGGCCTTCCCACATGAAAAGAGGAGATGTGAGTGGGAGCTAGGATGCAGAATGCTGCAGAAAGCCAGAACCCTGGGGAGAAATGCCCCTTCCAGACATGGAAGGAACAGGAATCTTCTTCCCATACGAGTACCTAAGGGGACATGTATATTTATCACTACATTAGCTGTGGTATGGAAAGAGGCCACCTGGATGCCTATTGCTAGCAGGGAAATCACTCAGCCAGAGGCAACAGGCTAGTTCATATTTGCCTGTTGTTCTGGAGTGTGGTAGGGGAGTGGAGGTGTCTGCTGGAGGTGTCTCCAGCAATAAATAAAAATCCCAAGTTTGCACCAACCATGGGTGTAAAGTCTTAATTTATACCGCCTTTACAGTGTTAGGAATCCTAAGAAAAGACAACCCCTACCTAGCTAAACTGTTTTTCAAGTGTGAGAGAAACATTATAAACATGCTCAGGAAAAGACTACAGGAACTATTAGAGACCTATACTTGAAGGAGTTGTTAAGGAATGCACTAAAGAAAGGGAAATCTGGATTCAGAAGGAAAGAATATGATTTAAAGATAAATGGTGAGCAAATACTTTTTTTCTTTTCTTTTATGATGGAGTCTCACTCTGTTGCCCTGAGTAGAGTGCAGTGGTATGATCATAGCTCACTGCAACCTCTAACTCCTGGGCTCAAATGATATCTCCTGCCTCAGCCTCTGGAGAGCTGGGACTACAGGCATCCACCAGTATACCCAGTGAATTTTTCTATTTTTTTGTAGAGACAGGGTTATGGGCTCGTTCTTGCTCAGGCTAGTCTTCAACTCCTGACCTCAAGCTATCCTCCCACCTGACCTCTCAAAGTGCTAGGATTTCAGGTGGGAGCCATCATGTCTGACCTAATACATTTTTAAACTATGGCAAAAATCTAAAGAAGTCTTAACTGAAACCATAATAATAATATAATATAAAAACAGGGCAACAAAACTATACACAACTTGAAAGAACCACAGATAAGATAATCACTAATTCTAAGGGAGTAAGAAAGAGTTGATTTTGAATTGAGTGTAAAAGAATGAATAGGAATTTATCAGGCAACAGAGTGCAGAAGGTTTTCAAAGGTAAAGCTCCTAAGTATGAAGGTAGAACATGCTAGAAACTGCTGAGTAGTTCACAAAGCAGGTGTTCATGGGGATGCGGCAGAACAGAAAGCTGGAAAGGCAGGTGATAAATAAACCCGGTCTTCTTTTTCTCTAACTGATGTCATCAAAGTCAACTTCTACATAATGTCAGATTACAGTCAAAACTCTTAGGGAGATACAGAAAACACATGAAATTAAGACATAATGTTAGAAATAATAGCACTAAGTTTCACAATTTGGGGGCTTTTTTGGGCCATGATTATTTAAAATAGTTATTTTGCTATTTTCAGAAAACTTCAGCTCATTCCTCTAGATCTTATGGGAGTTTATTTTCCCTGAGATCCTACTTCCCAGAAAGGAAACTTCTTTACTGAGATAACTCTTTCCATTTTAATAATCAACGGTATTTCAATTCACAGTTAGAAAATGGATCTGGAAAGTAGTTAACATGTCTTGATAAGAGGAAAGAATGTGTAGATTAGAAACAGCAAGAGATCTGAGACATCAATGAAAACATCCAGAATAAATATACAATAGGCAGGATACCAGAGCATACTGAACAACTTAGAATTCATTTTCCTCTTGCTGCCAATGCTACCTACCAATATTCAAAAAAGCACTTACGTCACATAAATTCCAAAATGCTGGATTTATTATAGTTGGAAGAACTGACACATGTAAGATCTTGTGAGAATTAGGGTTGGTATTTAGAATTTAAAGATAGGTTAAAGGATTACTTATTTATTGGCTATAATTTGGACTGACACACTCAAAGGAGAATTCAGCGCTGGCAAATACACTGGTAAGGTCGAGCTTGTACTTCTCTATTAGAGCTTTTTCCTGCTTTATCCTGTACTTTTGGCAGCCATTGGTTCCTGGGCCTCTCAGATTCTCCCCATGAGAACTTGCTGTCTGGGAAGGCTTCATAGGGTGTTTGCATTAGATAGGAATGACTGCTAAAGCTTACCAGGATGTCTTTCTTGGCCATAATTGACTTACTTTGTAGTAGGAGACAGTGGTCTACATTTATTATTGAAGAACTCAAGCTTTAGTCAGATAGGTTGGGAGGTGAATCTCGATCTGCGGTATTCCAAGAGCCCTAGTTAATTCAACACCCTGGTCCCCAGTTATATTGCCTAGCCATAAATCTAGTTCTGAATCTATGTTTCAAAAACTATTACCCTATTTGCTCTTCTGGGTCAGTGTCAATAAAAATAGTATCTGTTTGATGTGACACAATTTCAAATATCGTACAAATATTTTAACTTGATCTGAATTTAACCAGGCTCAAAGAATATCAATATCAAACAAACGTAGACAGAAGAAGATGAAACACATAAGTTTGCAAGGAGGTATTTTTTTCTTACAGGCAAAGTCTGAAACCCTCAGGAGTATTTTAAAAGGTTACTCATGAAGTCACTAAACTGGGCCCAAGGTATAGCTATCCAGAAGCAGCTGGACGGTTCCAAGGATTCCATCAATCAACGTAAACGTATTTTTTGTGTACAAGATTGTACATGGCACAAATGAATGGGATTTCTCTCTTCTGTTTAGTTGGAAAGATAAAATTCCCATGAAACAACCAGAATAAAAAACGAAGGGATAAAACTATGGGGTACTATGGGGTGCTGATTATTTGCTTTTCTTTCTGTTGTTTCCAAAGCTCTCTTTCATCTTCAGAACCAAGTACAAATCCTTTGCCATGTTTTAAAGAGCACTTTTTATCTGGTCTTGGCTTATCTTTCCAGCCTCATCCTCTGGCACAGTCTTCCCTGAATTCAAAACCTCAGCCCTACCAAACCATGTGGAATTTTCTAGATTTATTATTATTATTTTGTACCCCCCAGGCCATTCCTTCTGCTTGAAATGTACTTGTCATTCTCTTTTGTTAAATTCCAATTCATCTCTTTAAAACGGTCCTCCTGAGAAGTCTTCTCCAATCTTTGAACAGCTCTGTGCCCCTCCCGTTTGCTTCTACTGCATATCTGTCCTTAACCTGTGACAGCAATTTCCTATTGCATTAAAATCACATATGGACTTGTCTGATTCTCCTCTTGCCCTAGGCTTTTAAGTGTGAGTAAAGACCTGTACTTCATTGATATTTGTGGCCCCCTAAGCCTAATGTGAAACCTACACACACAATAGGTGTTCCATCAACATTTATTAAATGAATCTCAGTTTGGGAGAGATTCATTCAGTGGGGGGAGACAGATGGCAGACAGATTTTCTTCCACAGGGCTGAAAGATTTGACTTTAAGGGAAGAAATTATGAGTAAGAGCATGACAGGGCAGAGTGATGATGGGATGATATCTATGAAATCATGCAGGATAGAGGGGAGATAAACTGAAACCCATAATATGGTCTAAAGCCAGGACCCATCACTTGATAGATGAAAGGCAAATTTGAAGAATCAGAAGAAAAGAATTTGTGGTATAGTGGGAATACGTGAATTTTTTAAAAAAAAAAATCTATTAAAGTCAGGGACAATTATCCATAAAGAATATCAAGGTTTAATCTTTTTTAACAATGTCAAAATGAAAACCACATCCTATATCATAATGCCCCTATTGAAGAAATACTCTGCCTAGAATGTAGAAATAATACAATATGATCAAACTCTTTTCAACTTGACCTTTGGTATAGTGTGTTATTCTTTTGCCAGGGATGCTCAAATGTGATCCTGTAGGTGCTGGTACTAAGCTGCATTTTGCCAGAGCAACCAAGTAATCTCAGTTACCACGTGCTGACTGTGTGCCATCACAGCAGGACAGCAAGGGGTGTGTAGAGATGACCTGCTTCTTTCCTGGGGATTGGAGGAGACTCAAGGGTTTTATGTGACCTTAAAGCAGGGCTGGCTCTGAAGTGGAGAGGTAAACCCTAGATAAGTTGCTACCTTAATGGGACAACTCAGAAAACTGCCTTTAAGTATCGAGAAATAAACTTAGAAGTCACTTTGATAGAATGAACAACCAAACTAGTATTTGGTGGTCACCTCTCAGGAGGACTTCCTGCAGTCAGAGCTCAGGGTGAGTTGTAAAGGTCGGCACAGACTTCTGGTAAAAGCAGGAAGATTCGTGTTTGTAGTTCAGGAGTTGTAGGGAGGTATTTCCTCTAAAGTGACGGCTCTTAACGTTTTTTGAGGTGTCATAGAGCTTCTGAGATATCATAGGTATCTATGGGAAAAATGTACAGTTCTCACACTTTCAGAGCACTGGCTACCCAACCCCACCTCTCAGAGAGCCCCTTACATTGAGAACCCTGTTAAAGATCTCTAAAGATAGTTTAGTCTGTCAACTTGAGTAAAGGGACATACGTCTGATATAAACGGTGTGGAAATTCCTGATTATACACATGTAGAGCAAGTCTGCAGTGGGTGTAAGGCTGCCATTTTGAAAATCAGGAAAATCCTGCACGTCACTGAGATTTGTTTCAGTGGTCCCTGATAGAGATACTTCTAAATTCAGTAAAGACGGCATCAAAAGTAGAGAACCTACAAAATACATGTTGGCTGGGCACAATGGCTCATACCTGTAATTCTAGCACTCTGGGAAGCCAAGGAGGGTGGATTGCTTGAGCTCAACAGTTTGAGAACAGCCTGAACAACAGCAAGACCCTTTCTCTACTAAAAATGGAAAAAGTAGCCAGGTATAGTGAAGTAGACCTGTTTCCCCAGCTACTCAGGAGGCTGAGGCAAGAGGATTGCTCAAGCCCAAGAGTTTGAGGTTACTGTGAGCTATGACTCAAGATACTCTCCCTGGGGCAATAGAGTGAGACTTTCTCAAGAAACAAAACAAAACAATAAAACCCCAAATGCTATAAGATAATAGTTCTACAACAATCAAGTACTGAGATTTGTGCATTCTAAGGAGAGGGTATGCAGACTCTCATCTGTTCCTGTACTTAGAGCAGTACAGACCTCCTTAATAGCTGCCCCATTCCCATCCCCACACCCATGTCCAACTACTAGTTAGTACTAACTAGTTTAGTAATCTTCACATCCCATTGTAGAGGACTCTCTCTGTGACTCCATACTAAGGTCATCATACCTTCCATGCTGTCATGAAGTTGCTATTAGAATAGTTGAAACTAAACACTGAATCTGCTATGTACTAGGAAGCGTCACAGGAAGGATCTACAAGATCCTTAAATACCTGCTGTTGAAAACATTTGTCTTCAACTAATTTGCACCAATGAACACTGGCTAGAAATGAAAACCAATGAAAACTAGACACGTTTATAAACTGTGAAGGTAGAACCTCGGCCCAAAGTAACTCTGAATTGGAGCCAAGATTTTAATCAGAACAGGCTATTAATTTTGTCCATAAAGAGCATTCATTACTTAATATACATAGTTGGTAAACTCCAGATATGATCAACCACAACTAATAGTCCTTATTTAGAAAGCAAGCATGTTTTTGTGTAGTCAGTTCAGAAATTATCTGCAAACTCAATTATAACTCAACCTTATGTTAGGGATCAGTTGGAAAGATCACTAGCTGCTTTCATAAAGCACAGAGTATGCTTGGAAAAAAGTTTATTTCTTTATTTATTTTTTTACTGTTTCTAAAGTATATTTTCAGTAACCTTGGTTTCTTGTGTGCCTATTCATACAAATAAGAACAACCATCACAGAAAACATGAAAAACTGTAGCAACTTCATTTCAAATAAGGCACGACTGTGAAACACAATATAAATTGTTTAGGGAAACATGTAACTTATAAAAACTTATAACTATGTAAATGCAAAAACAAGCATTTAGAAAGCTCTTATATATATATATTTTTCCAAGGAGTGTATCTTCTAAGCAATCACGAACACATTTACTGCAGCAGAAACGATACTAAACTCAGCAGTTGCAGTCTCCTGCAACAGAGTTCTCCCGAAGCAATCTCTGACATCATTCCAAAATACCTAACCATGTATTACATGTTAACTTGGCTCATTTTTGACCATGATATTTACCTCTATTTCAAATTTCCATAATAAGTCCTATGTTAACATAGAATGTATTAGCCCTTTATTTTGTTAGAGACTGACTTGGGAGCTGAAAAAGTTTGTCTAGAAGGTGGTGAGTAGTAGGAAATGGATCTAAAACCAAAACCAATTCTTATTTTTTTTCTTGCATCTTGTCAGAGAAATAGAAGGACAGTCCATGGTTTGGTAGAGAATGAACATTAACATTTGTCATGGCTTCTTAAGAAGATTAATCATTTTAGGTTTAAGTTAATGAACCCTAGAAACTGGTTATCTTGTTGAATTCTGCTATAACAACTCTTGGGACTGAGCCAAAGTCACAGACAAGTCCTCAGTTCTCTATCATGAATATGGCATAATGTATTTCTGGTCTACAATCTCCTATCAGAACATCTCGGGGCCAGATTTATTTTCAGAATTCAGAATTTTTCTTTAATGATGGCAAGATAAGAGGATGCATGTACGGAATACTGTATAACACTGACAGCAGAGGATACAAATCATTAATATTTCTGCAGTGAAACTTTTCAATAGTTACACTACGTTGTATGATTTTACAATAAGAAAAGGCTATTATTAACCTCATATCAGTTCTGGGCAAGTTTTGTTGTTAAGTGAGTTTTGGTGCAAAACTTGGAAAATCTTTTAGTGTTTCATGTCTTGGGACATTTTCAAATTATAAATTAGGATTGTGGTCCTATATACATGGATGGATGTATATGTATTGTTTCCATAGCGTATTCTCTAGGCTGGATCCATGATCACATAATTTGTTTATCAACTTACAGTTTGATTTACTGGGAAACAATCATTTCTATGAAAATTTTGGGCTAGCTCTGGCCACTTTCTGTAATATATCTTAATGACATCCATTAACAACAATCTTGTTGGCATCTGAACAAACCAGCAGACTGAGGGACTGGCTGTCTGTTCAGTAAAGAGCGACTAGGCACACCATGTCTACTGTACACATATTCCTACTTAAACAGTGCCGCTACTGCTCGCAGAAGATAGACCAAGATTGTTCCTCTCCTAAATAAGCAAAATGAATAGCATTAAGTTATTAGTGTGTACCAGGACCTGGAGAGACCACACAGAACACAAAAGTTCAGCCTTGTTGAAGTAAGAATGGGCTTCAGTGTGAATTTTTGCCAAGCACCCTGGATGACTCTACTACCCAGGAAAGTTGGAGAATTACTAAACTAGACAATACCTGTTATATTATAAATTTGCATGTTTTTGGATGGCATACCTTTGCCCAGGTTGAGTATCAAGGCTGACATACCGAGATCTCACAGGAAATGGGAAATTATTGCCATATTTTTGTAAGATACACAAAGACTTTCATAAGTAAAATAATAAGTCTTACTGGGAAATAATGTGATTCCAACTGCTTCTATCAAAGTACTTTTTAAAAGCCTCAATACTTATCTATAGCAAAGCACAAGACATAATCAAAAAGTCGTTTCCTGGTGACTAATTCTTATTTGCACAAATTCAAAATATTGTGTTAAAAAAATGGAACTGCCCTCCTGGATCCTATTTAGACTGGTGAGGATTGTGGATCTGAGGAGTCAGTGATTTAAATAGCCGGGATGGTAGAAAGTGACTATAATTTGACTATGAATCATGGTGATGCCACAGGAAGATTGCGACAAGGAAACAAAGGGGCCCTGCTGTCCATTATAAACCACTGAATTGCCTTCGGATAAATGCATCTTGTCCTCTGCGTGGAAGCCACCTATCAAATTTCCCCCGCAGCCTGTTTGTTCATAGTAATGAAAATGCACTTTGCACAGTACAAGCTGCCTGATTCATTAGCACAAGCCTGTGTGGCCACCTGCCTGGCGTCCGGGAGGAAGGACAAAGGAGAACAGAGTTCACATTTTTCTAAAATGGTTGACCTTTATCTGAAAGTGTCAAAAATCTTCCTGTTACTGGGAGAAGCTCTATGTGCCCCATGGCCAGGTAACTCCCTGGAGCACACCTCTGCTGACTGACATGGATTCCTCTTTTCAGGAGATAGTGTTTGGTCTGAATACTTGATACTGAAGACATTCAGAGGACACGAAAATGAGTCTCATTCAGCTTTCTTCTCCCAGTGAATATTTACCCTGCTTCCCAGAGACGTCGTTTTATGGATCCTGTGGTTCAAGTGTCAGGATGATCATAGTAGCATCTGGGCTTTCAAAAATAACTTTTTCAGTATAGAGAAACAGAAAGGAAACATTCAGAAAAGTCTTTGAAAAATAGTTAAAAGCACACCAAATAACACAGATGCCTTCCTTTTATTTCTGACAGTTTGCAACTTGCTGTATGTGCTCTTTGGAAAGAGCCAGGGGGTTCTAATTGAACCAGTCTGATAATAATGGGGACATGTTTTGAGATGGGTGAAGTCAGTTTCAGTCTAAGAAGAAAGAATATAGGCCGCTGGGATGTACTGATGCTGGCTCTTATTCTCACCAAAGCTGCCTGTACAGGTTGAGCCCAGGCTGAAGCGCTTTTGAAATGGTAATGTCGCATTTGCAGTCTTTATGGATAAAATACCATTATGCTGAATCTATGCTGGAGTTGATAATGAGGCTTTACGTCTTAAAGAGTATCTAATTACTAATCTCAATGTTGTCTATTCCAGATTGCAGATGATAAATACCCCATGAGCAATCTTCCAAATCAGTTCAGCAGCCTGGGAAAGGATCAAGGAGAGTCGCCTTTAAGAAAAAGCAGCATCTAAAAAAAGAGCTGGATGAAAAGTAGATGCCCGATCACACATCCACTGTGGCTGGGCCGACAAAAATAGCCACCTTCACAGATTTAGTTCACTTCAATGTCAGGCTTCCCCCTCCAACCACCCTGTCTCCCTCCCCACCTCCAGGAACTCAGGCTCTCAGCAGGTGGCTTAGAGTCCCACCCAAAGCAGGGCTACAGTGGAAACCGCAGAGTAAGGTGGCCAGCTCAGAACACTCCTCCTGGCTGCCCTGACAACCCCCTTCCTGGGAGAGGCTGGTTTTGTAGTCCTGATGGTGAAGAATGTTTCCATAAGGTGCCAGGCACTGTATTAAATTCTTCACACACATGATTTCATTGAGTCCAACAATGCTCTGTGTCACAGTCACGAGGATCCCTAACTCACTGATGATACATCAGTGAAGTCACTTCATCAAGGGCGTGAATTTAATTAGTGGCAGAGCAGATTCTGAACCCAGAACTGATTGCAGAACCCATGCTTTCAGCCATTAAGCTATGCTGCCTCCAGGAAGACTCATCACACGTCCTCCTTGAGTGCCCATCTGGGTTGAGGTGAGTATGCTAATTGTTTACATTCTTATCTCCAAACTCCAAATCAAAATTCTTGATTCTAGCTGACTTGTAATTGAAAAAGACAGCATAAGGGACAAGAAAAGAAATAAAAGAACATAGTTTTGCTAAAACTTCATCTATTTAAAAACTGAACACACCATCTGAACATGTGACTGAAAGGTGATGAATAAAGTTAAAACTCTTAGTATAATATCTGCCTATACTAAATAACAATAACCTTCACATCTGCACAACTTTCCCTCCTGTTTTTCCTTCTTTCATACATTTCTACTCCCCACCCCACTCTCTTACATGTTAATTAATTAATTTATTTATGCATTTATTTGTTCCTTATTTCTAAAGCACCTTTAACACCTGTGCTAGGTGCTGGAGATGCAGAGAAAAAATGACTGATCTCAAAATGCTTACATTTTATTTGCCAAGACAGGTAAGTCACAGATAGGTGATGGTGCAGGGGGATATACCTTATAATGAGGACCCCACACGAAGTATCATCATAGCATCTACCCTGTGTAGTCAGCTCAGTCTTAGAAAGATACAAAGAGACATACAGGTCTTATTTCTAATATTATGCCTTGTATTCAATATTAACCTCAAACATGGTTAAAAAAACAGTTAATAGGTAGAAGTCACACTTATGAAACCTGCTCCTTTCCCCTAATCCATGGATCACCAGCAACAGTTTAAACATCTCAGTCACTGTAAATATGGGCTTGTTAGAAGGATCCAAGTACTTTTTTAACTAATCAGTCCTTGTGATTAAGAAATCCTTTGGAGAAAAAATCATGTAGCTATCTAGTAGGCATCTCCATTCTATTAGTTACACGTTTTTGCAATGTCTGAACATTCAAAGGATAGAAAGTGATGACACAATGTTGCCAAACTTTTCCTAGAAGCCAGGGGGCTGCCTCCCAGCAGGGGAGTCAGGTGAGCGTGAAGACAGGCTGTAAGACCACACCTTGTAATTCAACGTCCTGCCTCAGAGTCACTTGTTAAGTCTGGAGTTTGCGTTGACAGACTGCTAAACTGTAGTGCTCACAGGTTCTAGCTAAGGAGCAGAACCTTCCGAGCATAGACTTGAAGCTTGACATCTAATAAGCTGTCTCTGAACAGAAGCTGCTACGGTGGAGAGTTCAACTCCCCAAGCCAACAGAATGACAGAAAACACCTTCTGTGGGAAATAAGCAAAACACCCTGTACTAGACAGAATCCACTTGGCTGCAGTGACTTCCAATGGAGACATCCTCTTGGGATCTGAAGGGAAAGAAGATTCAGCAGAGAACTCAAATCTAAGTGTGTGGAAACTCCTTTTACCCTGTGGAGATGGATTAGCTAAACTGATAGGCACGACCAGATACCACCTGTGACTTCAGCAGAGAACATCTTCAGGTGACTGGCTCCTAGGAAGCCAAAAGTGGCCCCGGATTGACAAGATCAGCGTGACAAAGATCCAGCCTATAAGGCACGACACCAAAATACCCGAGTTTCTAAAATCAATCATCTGTTCAAACACAGAGCACTTTCCATTAGAAGTTCTGGGACCTGTATTGATTGATGGTGTGGTTTTTCTCTCCCTTTCTTAGCTCATTTCTCATAG
>NW_003852558.1:767229-775344 GCF_000181295.1 Otolemur garnettii | reverse complement strand
GTACAGTGAAGACTGACATTCAAAATCAGGATTGCCAGGCTGCCTGCTGAATCATCAAAAGAAATTATGTCCAACGTGCTTTTGCCTTTGGTGTATTTTATTGCATGCTAATTATTCCTAAGTGAATAATTCATCACTGATATAGACTATGACTTTCTTGCAAGTGAAATATTGAAGTAGCCCCAACTTTTCATTCTCTGAAAGTGTAAGATAATATATGTACAATGCAAGATGTTCTCCTCTTACGCTCTGCGTCTTCCCCACTCTCTTACCCTTCCATCCAATCCTGTAAAGCCCTGTTCTTTAAAGTATGAGCGTCTGACCACTGTACCAGGATCATCAAGGATCTGTATCTCGTGTCCTGCAGCACTCCCTAGCTCTAAGTGGTGGGATGATACTCAACAGAAGAACCGGGCTGGGGAAAGGCATTAACTATGGCCCCCTGTGCAAGAATGCTAATTCCTGGCATCCAGTATTTTTTGGTAAACGAGAACATTCTTATTTCAAAAAAAAGCCCCTCTCAAACCACATTTTCCTCTGCTGTCACCCCACAACACAATAATAATCATCAACACAGAAAAATTTCTGTGACCTCAAAATACGTGAGAACTTCTCCCCACCAGCAAGCAAGCAATCAGTTCTGAGTGCCTTCCAACTCAATTCCGACCCTTTCTTCCTTGAAATAGTGTCAGGTCCTCCAGGCCGAGTGCTTAGTCCCCAAGACTGCTTCTCTGTCCTTGACTTCAGACACAAGTTGCCTCTAGAACCTCTAGAACTTCTGAGTGACTGGCTTCAATTTGGGGCTCCTTGGGTTCAATTAATTGGCTAACGCAGTTCACAGAACTTAGGGAACAGGGGTGTCCAACCCATGGCCTGCAGGCCACATGCAGATTATGTGAGGAGTTCTTTGCTTATCTGTGGTGGTGGATGTCACAAAAATTATGCACGGATCTTTTTGTTTTTGCTTATCTTGTATTTAACGATTTAATATGTGGCTCAAGACAATTCTTCTTCCAATGTGGTACAGAGAAGTTGAAATGTTGGACACCCCTGCAGGATACTACAAAGCATACAGATGCAGGCATGAGTACAGTGGGGTATGGGGGAGCAGAACGCCACTGCTCAGGAATTGCCATGTGTCCAGCTACCTGGAAGCTCTCCAGCCTGTGCTCTTGGGGCTTTTATGGAGACTTCACTGAAAAGGCATGACTGATGACAACTGTGTGGAACTGTGACTGGACAAAGAGTATGATCTGATGTGGATGGCCTGAGTGGGGAGAGCCAGCAGAACCTGTCTGTCCAGCTTCTTCTTGGCCTCTCTTGGCAATAAGACCCTTAGTGTAGAGAGGATCTTGTCCTCCAGGGCGTGGGATAGGATCCTCTCTAGACTAAGGGTCTTAGGACCCACAATCAGATTAGTCCAGGGCAAGTATAAGGAGGGCAGGAGGAAGTCAGAGAGAGAGAGAAATTTCGTTTACATGGGAATCATGAGCCAGGAACTACACATGAAAACCAGCGTGTGTGTGTGTGTGTGTGTCTCTCTGTGTGTGTGTGTATCACAACCCTCTCCTGTTGTGAAGTTTTCCAATTATTATTTAGAGCCCAAAGGAGTTTGTTTCAGTTTCAGTAAGAGTTATCTATCTAAATTATTTAGATAATTAGATAAACAATTATCTTATTATTTTCAAGATAATAAGAATATACGATTTCTTATTTTCTTTCTGAAAATAAGATTATAAGAAATTGGTGAAGTTGGCTAGCCTTTCTTTAGAAGCTCAAGTTTGAGCTCAGTTATACCTGCTGATTAAAAAATTATATGCTATATTCTTTCTCTCTACACACCTTGTATTTCACTTAGATGATTTAACTCTGCCATTTTATCTTTGGAGATTCAATATGGAAAGTAAAAATATCTAAAATAGTGTTAATTGCTTTTTTCCCTTTCAAATTTCACTGTTCATTTAAAAAGGAATATGGGAAAAATGACACTGATTGTGAAAGACCTGGCACAAATGAATGAGTTTGTGAGTTATTGCCTATTATACCCTTAGTAAGACTTTGCTGGATTTAAAAAAAATGGCTAAGCACAACAGGTATAATTCAATCATTAAGATAAGCATTATATATTCTGTTCGTTTTTGATATGGTGTTTGGATTCAATTGGCATTTAACTAGAAATTAATAGAAATTAATCTAGATCTCATCAATGGCTATTTTAGACACCCAGTTTAGAATTTTTGGATGTACATTTAAAATTGTGGTTGATTGCTCACAGATAAGAAAAGTGGCAAGGGGACATGGGTCAAAAGCAAACCCATAGGCGTACTTTGGCTCTATCTGGCTCTCAACAAACTCTACTTCTATCCCATAATCTAGGAAATTTTGAAAGTTTTGCTACTAAAAGATAGTACAGGCTGTTCCTCAGGAGTAGTAGATAAGAGTTGGAGGCTTCTTCCGTGTGGAATGATCACTAGGGGAACCAAGAAGGAACTCTACGCTGAACAGCATCAAAAACAACAGCCAGTAGAATTATTAGCAACTTCCTATCCCCACCTTTACTAAAGATGGAGATTACCAAATTAAAATGTTATTCTTTGCTTCTCATTGAGACCCCAGTATTCTTAGAAGGTGGAATCACTGAACATTGTCAGCTATTTTTATGCCCCCTACAAAATGGATTTGTCTTCCTAAAAAATTTGATATCAGGGTACCCTAAACCACCCCCCTTATCAAATTTTGCAGTATTTTGGAACACTGATATTAAGTGAAAGTTCCTGGCGTAGGAATCTGCAAATTTCTCTTTCAGATGTACCAAGTGGTGGTTTCATGGCCTCTCCACATTTAAGAGTCAGTTTTTAAATTTCAAGGTCCTCTGTGTCTACAATGCTAGAGCTTAAGCCCAAAAGAACATTTACCAGTTAAAAACAGAGAATGGACCAATGGAATGGTATCGGTGAGGATTCCAGGCAGAATAACATGCAAACTGTGTTGCCACAAAGCCTTAAGGCCCAGGCTGTTCCCTGGTATAACTCTGTGCTGTGGGCGCTCCTCACCGGGCAGGTGCCAAACTGACACCCAGAGCTGGAGCACAGCCAAACAGCGAGCCCCAGGTTAAAAAGTGTTCACCCCCAGGACACAAGCCTGTCTCAGTTTTTATTAACTGCCAAAGACATCACAATCTTCATGTACATCCTAATCTAATCCCAGTCTTCGAGTTGACTTTATAGTTTCCAAGAGCTGAATTTCTATCTGTATATTTACCCATCAATCTTTCTGTCCATTGGCAGGATAAACTGTTTAACTCCAACTCAACTCAAATTCTTTGACCAACAATGTCACTTATCAGTTATAAACAGTTTTCTGCTTTTCTCACAATGTCCTTCGGTGATTTTCTCTGCCTGGCAAATACCTCATGATCCTTGCAGGTTCATCTTAAATGTTACTTATTTTCTACATTTCCCCTTGAATGCCTTCCCCTGCCTTCTCTCTTTGCCTCACAGGCAAAAAAAATTAATTAATTATTAATGAAGGTATAATTTATTTTCTCTCAGTGCTCCTGTAAATCTCCGTTCCAGACTGTATCACTTTGCACTCTATCTGTGGTAGATGTTAGTCTGCATCTGTTGGCCCCATGGCTATCTCAAGGGCTGCTGTCTCATTTTAGATTCTAGAGGAGCTCCGTGCTTGAAACAGCACACGATTCATGGATTTGTCTGACTAGTCCCGAATGATTATTCATTATCTAGGTCTTAAAACATTAGGCGTATCATATGGGCTAAGAAACAAGACCACAAAGCAGCATTAACAGGAACAGGATGCAAAGCCCCCTATGACATTTCTTGATCTGTTTCTCTGTGAAGAATAACTGGGCACCAAACCACCAGGCTAAAACATTATAAATCATATAGCTGTTTGACCTAAATACATAGTCAACAATATATGGGATTGAGCTGTTTATTTTCTGCTCCCAATTTAAAGACTGAACAGAAATGTCAGAAGAACAGAGTCAAACCCAGAACAGAGGATAAGCAGGAACATTTCTAGAAGCCTTCGAGGCAGAAGAGACAGTTGGCCTCCCTTCCTTCGCAAGGTTTCTCACTGGCGACACGATCCAGGTAGGGAACGATTACAACCGCTCCCAGAAAGAGCCTACATTCTGTTGTCTGCAATTTTGAATTCGTTTTCTTGCTTCCCAAATTAGTTCAGTTTTCCTTCCATTTTTGGATACATAATTTTGGTAGTCAAATAAAGTCTCCAAATGGAAACATGTACAGTATTGCTAAGATTATTATTTATGTTCACTCCCTAAACCGTATGCTTTAAAATAGCTGGAAACTCTGCTATCAGTTCCTAGAAATAATGGCATGCTTATTCCTTTCTTATATAATGGTTCTAACCCAGCCACAGTATTTCATTGTATATTTTTCAGTCATGGTTCATGATTTCTTGCCTGATTTTTGGGGGGGACTTACTCTGCTATGAATTTAAGGGTCATCAGTCAGGTCCCACGAAGTCTGTGTAATTTAGGCATTTCTTACGGCTTAGGGTTACTCCTCATACCTTGTGACAATACAAGAGAATAAAGGAAGGTTTTAACCACAACCTTGCTAAGCAGGTGGAGATTTTGCCAATATTTCAAACAAGATGCCAGGACATAAGGACCTCATCTACGCCGAAGGTCGAAGGTGGCTAATAAATGCATAGGCTGGCAGCTCTCCCTGGCTTTTGAATGTAAGCTATATAAATGCGTACACTTCCAACAGTGCAGTAAAGTTATACATACAGGCTGATATAATGAATTGTATGACAAAAAGAGAAAGGGAAGAGGAGTGGAAGTCTTGGTTAACGAGCTTATTGCAATAGCCAAAAGAAGGTAAGACCCATACCCCGATTTTTCAGTTTTCAGTGTTACTGCTGAAATCTTGGATAGCTAAACAGACTTTCAAATTGTGTAGAGATTAAGGAAATGGGTGAGAGCACTGGGGATTTAAAATAGGTCTAGGGGGATATGTGGAGAAGCCAAGTCATTTTCTGCTTGAACCATTTCTCTTCATTTCCTTTCAATTTCCAACAGTCTGTTTAGCTCATTAAAAAATCTTTCTGCTTCTACTTGTTAAAGATTTCCTGGTTCCTTTTAGCTTCCTAGGCTTTTTAATCCAATGAGCAAAAATATCAGGTAAATAGGCAAGTGAATAGCGACAAGATAAAAAGCAGAAAGACAGGAGACTAGAGAGCGTTTCCATTAGGGGAGGTTCACGTTGCTCTCGGAGCTTTGAACTGTCTCTTCGTATAGCAGAGGCTACTGGCTATAGCTGGGCAAGACTCGTGGGTCTGAGGAAATACCTCCTGAGCTGTCTCTTCATTCACAGTGACACTCCTTGGAGTGGGCATTGGCTCATTGACAACAGCCAACCAAAAAAAAATCTCTTGATTGATTTTTTTGATTACAAAAGCAAATAATATTCAAATCCAGAACTTGTGAAATACGGTAAAGCACAAAGAAAAATAACCTCTAATTCAACTACTCAGGGGCAATAATTTATTGACTTTCTGGTATGCGTATTTAAAAAAAATTAGATATGATGTGTGTCTGTTTGTTTTTATCAAAATAGCACCATATTTAATACGAATTTGTAGTTTGGCTTTTCACTTAAATATAATGAAAAAATTTCCCACACTGTAAGTCTGCTAAAGAATGATCATAACTGCAAAAGAATCTATGCATGAACTTACTATCATTTATTTAATCCATTTCTTACTCTTGGATATTGGTCTTAGCTTGGACTGCCATAACAAAATGCCATTGGAGGGGGGAGGCTTAACAGCAGAAATTTATTGCTTATAGTTCTGGAGGCTGGAAGTCTGAGATGAAAGTCCCAGGGCGGCTGGTTTCTGTTCAGGGCTCTCTTTCCAATTTGTAGAGCTGCCTTCGGGCTATGTCCTCACAGGGCAGGGGGTGATGGAAAGCAAACTCTCTGGTGTCTCTTCTTCCAAGGACACTAACCCTACCATGGGGCTCCACCCCCCTCCAACAACCTCATCTAAATCTAGTTACCTCTCAAAGTTTCCACCTCTAAATACCATCCTATTGGAGGTTAGTGCTTCAAGATATACATTTTGAAGGGACATACCTCAGTCCACAGCACATATTTAACTTGTTTGCAATTTCTACTGCTGTAATAAAATTGTAATAAACATCCTTGGCACACATCTTCGTGAATGTAAGAACCTCTTTTCTCAGCATCAATGCATAGGATCGTTGGATAAAAGGGTATGGGCCTTAGAGGCCTTTCAGACCAAATTATATCCTTAGTTCATTCAAAATTAATTCAGCTCACAAATAATTACTACAAGTGCTTGTTACGTGTCCGTTACTAGGTGTAGAAGAAAACAAATTAGCTAAATCTCATTCCAAAGCCGTTCACAGTCTAGGAAGAAAGACGAGGACTGGAGAGGGGCCAAGTAGGCAACAAAAGGAGAATTGAGGCACGTGTCTCTTTACTCTGCCCTCTACAGAGGCCGCCGGTCTCAGGAGGATGCAAACCTTTACCGCCTTCTGTACACACTGCCAGTCTGCCTTCTAGAAAGCTTACAGTGCTCCCTCCAGCAGAAGAGAGCGCCCACTTCCCTTAGGGTCAATATGATTTTCAAAATTTGCAGGCTTGAATTTGACTTTCATTTGGCCCCATCACTAGAATGCCTGCTCTCCTCTTAAGTTGTTAGTGATTAATGTGCTGGCTCAGGGCCTAGAACTAGTCCAAATAACAATATAAATATCTTTCATTAGGCAGAGAAAGAAACAAAATAGGTGCATTTGCTACAAACACCTTGTTCTGAAGTACAATGAAGAAGTGGAACATTTCAAAATATTCTATATTTATGGCCTACATTTTAATTTTGGAATAATCTAGGCGGGGGGGGGGGGACAACCATTGATGCAACCAAAAGTGTCATTTTCTTTTCTAAAGTATGGTTTGTTTTCGTGAAGAAGGAGAGTGAGTGATGTCCTTCAGAGGTTAAGAGAACTAAATCTTAAAACAATTTTGTGGGGCAGCACCTGTGGCTCAAAGGAGTAGGGCGCCAGCCACATATGCTGGAGGTGGTGGGTTCAAACCCAGCCCTGGCCAAAAACTGCAAAAAAAAAAAAAAAGATGTTTAAAAAAAGTAATTGTGACATCTATAGGGTTAAAAAAGAAATGAAAAAATAGCATGTCTTTGGTGCTAAAGTTATCAAACCTAAATTATTTCTCTGAATAATAAAGAATTTTTGTCAAAACGATAACCTCTGATTTCCCATTAAAGGGAAGTAAAAGTCATATATTTATCTACTTCTTATGTGCTATACCCTTCTGTTTACATTGCATCAGAAAATTGTTGGGTTTTTTTTTTTATTTCAGTTTATTGTGAGGGTACAAACAACCAGGTCACAATTTGTAAATGTTTTAGGTAGAGTCCTTCTTGTAGTTGTGTCCCACACCCACGGAAATTTGTTTTTAATTTCTCATAACTGCCTTATCTGGCAGGGTTACCACAGTTAGCACATAAAAATATAGGCTGTTTGGTTAAATTTAAGTTTCAGATTAAAACAAATATATTTTTTTTTAGTTTAAGTATGCTCTATGCAATATTTGGGACGTGTTCATACTAAAAATTGATATTTACCTGAAATTCAAATTTAGCTGGGTGTCCTATATTTTATTTGGCAATCCAAGGCAGATATGGTGATTCATATTCTACTTTCCGTAGTACAGAAATGAAATGGCCAGAAAAGAGATCAAATATAGGAGCTGTTGTTTGTCTTAAAAGAGCTGGAGTCCAACGCTCAGCTTCAAAATCTTATGGCATATTTGGCTTGCTTTCTGTGTCTTGACTTTGATTTAAGTTTTTCCAAAATGATACCTTCACTGTTCTCCTTTTCTAAGCCAAGACACACATTAAATGGAGAAGTAGCTGTGCAACTGGCATTGGAATATTAATTTGCTTAAAGATTGATTTTCCTGGCCATAACTACTCACTCATAATTAATTTACGGAACTGCAGGTACACAACAAAAATACACAGCAGACAGTGACATGTGACACCCTCAAGTAAGATTATGAAACACGGCCATAACAC